>NW_022992351.1:1283939-1883939 GCF_902827175.1 Gymnodraco acuticeps
CCACACAGCATGCTGGCGGCTGTCTCTCCTGGGTGACAATACTTAACCCTCCTCTCACAAAGGGGGCATTCTCAGGTTGAGGTGACATCATGTGGATTTATTGACAAACAACAAAGAGAGCAATGTAAATATAGAGTAAATTAATTTGATAAAATAGTCTTTTGGATTAGCTAAGCTTGAACATACTATCTCCCTTTGACCTTTCTTTGCATTTATATTTAGTTTTGATGCTTGGGGTGAAAAGATGTGTGGATTCGACAGATATCCAGACACCTCAGGCATGTTTTTCACAGATTCTCGACATACTTCACATTCTCCCCTGTGATTCAGGCTCTGGGTAAACATCTGTAAGCTGAAATGCCCTGAAAGGCACGCTTATTCGTAACATCAGTAACCAGCAAGGTTACACCGTGTGTTTTTAGTACCCAGGTGGGAAAAGGGGAGACACACACTGCATAATGCCATCAACTTGCAGAAAGAGTCATTCATGTGCGTTTCAGTTACAACTGACTTCGACTTTGGTAGAAGCAAAGTTCCAAGATTCTCGATATAACCAAATGTCTCCTTTATCAGAGCTTCCTCAGAGGGTGTGCCATGTAAAATGTACCAAACATTGCATTACATTTGATCATTCGTTATGTTGTGTAAGTGAAATGAGTAACAGTCTACATTTGTCTTTCTGTAAAATAAGTATTCAGTGCCCCCTGCAGGATTGGATGGTTTATGAGTACCCATCAAAGCTCTAAAGAATAATTTCTCAAAGAATTGACATTGTTAAGTTTGCACTTGTCTTGAGGAAAATATTTTGGCTAACTGGTGACTTGTGAACATTTTTGAATTTGTATTAAAGCCAACTATATTTTCCTGTAAGGGACATCCTTTTCTTAATTTATTCATATTTTAAAATCCAGATCCAGCTATCTGTATAGTTTGCTTGTTTTATACTCAAACAGCGCAACATTACTGGATAAAGTGGACCTTAACAAACTTTAAAAACAAGTATCTAGCTTATTGGAATAATGTCTGCCAAATTGTAGTCTGATTGTTAAATAGATTGTGAATATACTGTAGGTGAATTCTTTATCTGACCTACAGAATCATCTTTTTTTAAATCTTAACAACTTGTTGGGCAATTGTATTTTTTGCTCAGCCAAAAACATATCCATATCAAAGCAATCATACCCTTGTCACTTTTTTATTTACCACCAGGGGGCATGATTTAGTGAAGAATGCAGAGGTTGAAGGGCCTGGCTGCCTGCTATCTTGAGCAACTCTGAATGCTTGAGCATGAAAATAAAACCATTGAATGCCAGAATTTATTGCAGGCCTTCTTTATCAAATGTGATTCAAAAATAATAACATATACTATTAGAGTCATAATTCATCATGTGGATTCCACAGTAAAAAATATGATTGATACAAAAAAGCAGCCTTGTTACATTATTGCATGGCGTGAAAATATGTATTTACTTCTTACTGACATATTCCTTTATTGGTAGAAAATGTATACATTTCCTAGATTTGACTAAACACCTGCAGACGAATACGTGTTGAACTAGGGGTGAACACTTCGGGCATGTCAGGGTTGCACAGGTGTTCAATTTGCTTTGAAGTATTCTCATAACGAAAGGAATCACGATTCTTCTGAAATATTGAGCCAACATGGCTGATCTCGTAGCGCAGTTGCAGGCAGCGCCGACTCTCTCCCACCTCCACGGCTCCACGGTTGGTGTAAAAGCGCATGAAATAGGAGAAAAGGAGGTGTGTTAGCGCATGCGCAGACGGTGCTCGCCGCTTAGTTATGCCTTTTTTTGAGGAGTCGAGTTTACGTCACGGGCTCGTCCACAGTCCTGGAGCTTGAGATTCACCATCCACTCATGCAACCACAAGCAAAGGGAGACATTGGTGCTCCGAGGGGAAAATACGCTTTTACTTTTTAATTTTTCTTTTTAGTTTGGCACGGAATGAGCTGAACGGATCCGGAGGCTGCTACAGTGCGTTTGGACGTGTGGACGACTCCAGTGGCATGGTGTGCTGAAACAGAGACCCTAGCAAGCACTGAGACAGAGGTTACCCTGTGCATCATGTTTGAATGCCGATAATCAATTAGAAATATATATGACTGTGCTACTCCATTACCTATAGCCTCGCCGGGCTGCAGCCACTCTCCTTTATACTGCTGAAGCTCGTCTGAAGCGGACACCGTGCTGAGGGTGCAGCTCAACGGACAATCGCACCCGGACCATTGGAGGGGTTCGGATGAGGTGGTTGCTCGGGCTTTTAGGTTTTAGAAATCCAGCCAACTTTTCCTCTATTCCTTTCTAACAGCAGTGCCGCCGAGCATTGCTCAGGAGATGGCGATGAGGTTGTTCTACTTGGGATGTATACTCTGCTTGGAGATCATATCTCCTAACGGTGCAACCGTAGGTAAGAAAGCCTGTTGTGTTATCTTGCATTGTGATACTCGTGAAAGCATGACCACTTTTGCTCCCCCTGCAAAGCATCTGTGCACAGGCCTATGTTCACCAGAGTTGGAGCCGACACAGCAGATAGGTTTGGCTTCACAATAACTGTGCACACAACGGTCTTCTCAGAGGAAGAGATAGATATTTGGGAAAACCTTTAATCAAATCGCACAAATAAGCAGCGTGTTGATTTGCTTAAAACCAGTCTGCGTTTTTTTTTAGCAGTCTGAGCAGACAGAATGGGCCTGTCTGCAAGGATGGCAGATAGTGAGGTTGCTCAATGTTAGAATACCCAGCAGGTAAAAGGCAACACTTGCATGAACGATCTATCTCCACAAAACGACATATTGACTGCGACAAAATGGCTATATCCCCTCTCATTTTTTTTTCAACAAAAACACAATCCGCATGTATATTGTCTGTATGGCTACAGCTGATAGCTACAATTCAAACGTGCTGTTGTTTCAAGGGGAAAATAAAAAGCAGCAGGCTTTCCTATAAAAACCTGTGGGAGCCGTCGGTCAGATCAGCTTTCATGTTTGTTTTCAGTTCCTCCTCGCGCATGAAAACAACAGTTGTGTCTGCTCCGAAAGGTGTAATATTAATGGCGCGGCTTGTCCCGACGTGTAGCGTCAGAGCTGCTGGGAATCACAACTCAGTGACAGCCAGGTACTGTGCTAGTGAAATGAATAGTGATCCTGTTACGTCCCGGGAGCTCCTTAATACTCCCGAATCCCTGATGGTAATAATGAGATATTAAAGGCACCATTGCTTCTGTGACAATGCAGTGCAGACCTGTTGAACTAACTGCCTGCCAGTTCTTTCTTGAGCACTTGAATGGAAATCTAGAGGTACAAAATAGCACATGTGGTATTCTACAGATATATCCATAGGTAATATTTCATGTTGCACCTGCATACATAGTATTATGAAATAGGTTTATCCAGAAGGCACATGCTACAATCAGAATGTATCTTTTTCTGGAGTCCATTGTGACTCATCCATAATATTTTGTGAGTTTAAAATACTAAAGTCATGCACTAGTAGCTATGTCCTCTGTCCCCTCCAGCACAGTCCTGACAGCTGTGATTATGAAAAAACATTTGTAATATCAATGTGACAGTTAATTTCGCTCTTTTAGCCCATGTTTACTTTCATGCCTAAAGCAAAAGCAACACATTAGAACCTAGATTTTGCCTCTGAAGCTAAAGTTAATGCTGCCAATGTCTTTACAAAAATAGCTCCTGCCCCTCTCTGAGATCTTATGTAAGTTTCATTAGATTTTAATGGAGCCTGTTCAAAGTAAAAGCCATAGCTGATTTTACAAGCCCCTCCTACCTCCTCCATCAGTATGTAACATCTGGACACAGGGAGACCATTAATCCAACTTAGATGTGACTGCAAGGGGGGGGGGGGGACCAGCTGAAGTGCTGGGGGTGAGGGCGGGTGAAGCGAAATAAACTTTCAAGAATCAGTCTTGGATGCTCCCTTAAACTGACACTTAGTTACATCACAGGGAGTCAGAGATGGAATGATATAATGTGTGTTACATCATTAGTAACAGTTGATTTATCATCATTCCATTGCAGCGGTGTTAAACCAAAAGGGTAGAGGTGGTGTGAGTGAGTAGTTAAAGCCCTAAGGCCAGCCACTTGGACTGGATTTGTCTGGATCTCCACTGGGCCGCGGCATACATTTATGAATTCAAAGTGATTATTGAGAGGAAGGTCAGAAGGTTATAGTTATCAGTTTATCATTAGACCAACTTCCTTTGTTTATTATTGATATTTTATGTTGATTTAGAGTTTATTTTTAGGCACTTCATATTTTTTGGACTCACAAAATCCAGTCGAATGTTTATGGGTCCTGATTATATCGTGAACATGAACACAATATGGAACTGGTGATTGCTTTCAATGTAGGATTGTTGAAATTTAGAATGCAACCAAAGATTAATCTACAGTTCCTTTTTGCAGTAAAATCAATACATGTTTAGTCCCCTAAATGTGTTAAAACGTGCTAAACGCACCATGCACCCCCACAAATTCCCAGTGCCCAAAGCGGCATATTCAAACCAATTTGTCCAGCCAATTGTCCAAAAGCGAAAGATAATCTGTTTCCCATGAAACTAGGACAAAGAAAAGCTTAGAATTCTCTTGAAAATTGAGATTTTGCTTGAATGATGAATCAATAAATCGGCACCAATTTTGGTTATCGATGAATTGTCATTGTATTTACATTTTAAAGTAAAAGTAGCGTTCCAGCTCCTCAATACCGAGGATTCGCATCTAATCTTTAGTGTATGTGGTGTTTGTTTTGGTTACCCGATTGTCATTGGGGTGCAAAATGGTCTTTTGTTAAATTAAATGCTCCTCATTGACTTATAGTTTGGAATTATACCATCAAGATGTCCATGTCGCATTACTTGAAACTACAGAGCTTACATATAGGGTCTTTATAACCTTAAGCAGAAGAACCCTGTTGGTAAAGAGTATAAATGTAGGTCAGAGGCTAAAGAGGTTGAATTCCTGAGGAGCCTACACTCTGTTTGCCTGACCTTTTTAATAGGAGCTGGCTTTACCTTTTCCTCTGAACTATCACTGGAAACATCTGCTGGAAAAATGCAGCATCCCTCATACAAATTCAACAGCTAATGGAACTTGGATTGCTCTCTTCAGCTCTTCCAAGTGGAGGTCACTGGGGAGTGGTTATTGTAACTATGTACACCTAAGGCTGTCTGTTGATGTACTCTTATCGTGTGACATCGATAATCCCCATTATGTTTTTCTGGCATTAAGAATGTTGTTGCAGGGAAACATGGAAAAGAACGAAGTATGTGGATTGAAATACAGCCAACGTGTTGAGCACATTCTTTAGCTTCGGAATGAGATTTAATGTAAAGCTTGTGTGCATGTGTTTTTCATTTTGGTTTTAACCTAGTGAAAGTATATGTGAAATGATAATAGTAGACACCAATGGGATTCTGTACCCTAGCTGCAGAAAAGATCCCCTTTGTATCCGTCTTCTTCCTGGCTGCATTGCAATCATCTGTTAGCAGAAGGTAAAACCAGATTAACATAAATATCCTCAGTGTTGGTCCCCACATATTGAAGGCGTGAGACCACAGATGAAAGATTTTGTTGATTGTGAATAGCAGGGGTGTTCTGTAATTGGTGTTTTCCGCTAGCTACATCACTGTTTACCCGGTTTTGTTCCTAAGACCCAAAAAAAGAAGCGGATCAGCCTCTTTAACAAAATGAGGAGTGTGGGTGTGTGTAAATGCAGAAAGATTAAATGGGTTATTGATGGTGATATAATCAGGCCTTTCCTTCCCGTTCCTGTCATTAATATGACGATGCCTACTTGAAATTAGTATATCTTTTTTGACATGACCGGTATTACTATAACACATCTTTACATTGCACCACATTGCATCATAAAGAGAGTAAACAGAGTTGTTCAAATGTTGCAAAGAGGTGCAACATTTGCCTGACACCTGACACAGCTGCGGGAATACTGGCGTTGTGATTCCTGTTTACTTTGACATCATTAATTGTGAACTTCTCACCTTTTCTTGACACTTTCAGTTCCTTAATTCTGTGTATTGTTTCAGTTGGCTTTACCAGGTCACACTCATGTACGGCTCAGATGTTGTGGATGCCACTGACTCTGTGTTGTTTGGGACATCGAGTTGATCACTGGTCAGAGGGAAAATCTAATATGGAGATAAGATTCCGATTTCATGGACTGCTGATGTGTCAAAGCTGTTTACTTTTACTTTGATCAAAGTATCAGCAATTAAACAAACATTTATCCTATCATTGTTGACGTAAAGATAAGGACACATTGATACGTTGGCGGTTGGTCCAATTTGTTTATCTCATTCAACTGAATTGTTGTCTGAAGTGTCTTGTAAAGACAAATGACACTCCCTCAAAATAGTGATATAAACTTTTCGGAAAAGTTTGGGCTTGACATCATTTAAGACAACACAATTGTGTTTCATGATGTCATAATTTCTTCTCAATACATTTCTATTAATAGAGGGTAAATAATCACAATTAAATGACTGCCATGTCATATTTTTAAAGGCTGTTTCTAATCTTTTGAGTTTATATTTCATGCACTTCCTTGTTTTCTTCTGTTATCACCTTTAAACTATTCTGCGTGTGACTGGGAAGTTAGATATACTCTGTGGTTCTTAACAATACTATCAAGATTAAAGGGTGTCTTTGACGTTAAATGTGCTTGCCAAGATCCAAAGCTTCTTTGTAAAAGTACAGTAACTACTGAAAGTAGGAAAATCATACTTTGCAAGAGTTAAATCACTCATGCTGGCATTATACTGCATTTTTCAAGGCCTAAGCTAAGGAAAATGGATGTGCAGATCTCACTGCTGAACAACAACTCTTAAGACAACCCCTTATTGTATTGTTTACAAGTCACTAGCCATTATTGAGCCAGGAACATTCATCCATCCTGTCTCCTTTAGACCGAATCCAAAGAGGTACTCATGGAGATTGACTTTCATTAAATCACCCAAACATTTCAGCCTTCAGCTGAGTTAAATCCTTATTTAATAACGTACTGTATTTCTACCTTATTCCTGTAGCCTTGGATTTTGTATTCCTGGTAGCTTGAAAATACATGATTGTCATGATTTACAGTCATCTCGGTTGCTGTGAATGCCTCAATTTATGTGATCCAGCCTTCATATATCGTGGCTCACATAGCTGAACCTGGTTTTAATTTAACTCTTATGATGTGCAGAGACAATAGCCCTGGTGTGGAAGAATTCTCGTTATAGCACCATGATGCCTATTTGCATTTATCTTTATGTCCATCAATCACAGTAACTCAGTGTATGTCTTTTTACTGCGTTGCCTTTAACTGCTCTGGCCTGTGACGTCCTGTGGATCCTCATCAGGTTACCTCTGAGGTCAAAGTTGCACCCTTTTGTTGTGTGATGACAAAAAAAACAAGGCTTTTAGGCACAAGAGGAAGTATTAAGTCAAACGTAGACCTCTCCTTTTTATGCATATTCAACCTCTTTGAAAATAGTTATGGTGGATTAGTACTTAAATAGCCCACGGACATTGGATGTGCATTGTGGGCTGGTTAAAGTGCTCCAGTGCTTGTCATGGGCTTGGTGTGTCACAAAGCTAAGTGGTTCTTTCCACTGGATGGGCACTGCACAATGTGGAAATTGAAAAAAAACATCCAATGGCCAGGACAGTGGCAATGGACGGACTTTATATTATTTTTATCACACTTTTCTAACCGTGAAATATCTATGTTTGGGCTGAAAAATAGTCTGTGAATAATTAATAGACCACAGAATATAAAATGATGACATTCCTGTACCCTCATTCTCTTCCCTGTGGTCATTGTTTGGTTTTAATTGTTATATATAATGCATCGATTCCTGCTTTGAAATCCTGTTAAACTGAGCGCAGAGTAATAACTTCAAACTTAACTTCAGGGGTCTAATTACATACTTTAGTTCGTTCCTCTTTTCACTCCCTGAAACACTCAGGAAGAGCTGAGTTCTACAATAGAGGACCAGGAGGGGTAGAAGCGTGGGATGATGAGAAACAGTCCTGGGTTTATTTTAACATTCTCCTATTGCTTCACTGTACCCAGAGTGCCATGTATTTACTCATCCATTCGAGTCATGAAATATTCCCATTAGTACTGTTAACAAAATCCATCCACTTCTGCTCATCCAAGAAATAATCCAAAGGGGATTGGGTTGGTTGACTACTAGGATGTGCTCAAAAAGTATACATAGCAAATAGTTTGGTGCACACAGACTCATTGGTGAAGAATGTTTTACGTAATGTGAAGCATGAAGTCAGTCTCGCAACAAAGAGAAACGAGCAAAAAGTAAACTTTCCCCTGAATTCACAAGCTGTTTTGTCGAGCAGCAAGAGCTTTAAATCCTGCTGCTCGTCTGTAACAGATTGTCTTTTTCAGGAAAAGCTACACACATGAAATCAATTATAAGGTGATGGAATGTGCTGCATGGATCTGGAGTTGATTTGTAGAGCAGGGATGGCTATATTGAGAGAGACGGATCGGAGCGGGGGGGAGTGGGTCAGTGTTGTGTCCCAGCTGGTGACGGTGTCTGGAGGCCTCCATCACTTGGCCTTGAATTGGTGATTTACTCGTCCTTCCCATCATGTTCCATCCCACAGAGTTCAGCATTTAAGATTTGTAAATGTTTTTTTGGATTTCAAAAGCAAGACAACACTTTGAATTGTTCTTGCCATTAAAAAAGCCATTAAAGTTATTTTTCTTTTTACTAGCCACTCAGGCTGGAAGTTTCTATAAGAGCCGGGCTCTGTGTACGTTTTTGCATTTGCTCATTCACTCTTGTCTAATGTTTTTTGCCATGCACAGTGCTGAAGGGCAATTCAGTGTGCACTGTTTAGACAGCGCAGAGCTCCAGTGGCCCTGCATAAGGAAATACAGTGTGTGCTCCATTCAACTGGCAGTATGCTGAAAATCAAAACCAAGTCAGCCAACTGGAAACTGGGAATCCACATACTAGGAAGCAACTCTATAGGATTTAAAGCTCAGTATTAAAGCATGTGTCCGGTTAGTATTTCAGTGACAGTATGACTTTAAGTCGTTTTATTTTCTCTTACACCGACATGCATAGTCCATCTTCATTGGTTGTACCACCTAATTCTGGAACACCCCTTATGTTTCTCCAAATAAGAGTCTGAAAACTTTGTAAAAACTTGAACACATGTTGTATTTGGGTGTAGAGAACCAGATGTTTAGTAGAAACCCTAATCCCGTGACTAACATTTTTGTTCTGCTTTACTTCTAGTATAGCGTTCAGGCATTCTTGGGTTTACATTTGTCTCTGCTTTTATATTGTAATTCCATTGCCGTATCACTCTCCTTTAAAAATATTTACTTTAACACTTAGCGTGCAACGTATTGAAACTACATTACAGTGACAGAGTCTAGCATTTTGTTTTTTTGTTGAAGACAGCTGTTTCATGTTTTTGAACCAGCCGAATAAAGTATTTTGGTACATTTTATGTAGGACTTATGTAGAGTAATGATGTGAAATTCAAAACTCAAGGTTTTAACTAAGTCTGCAAAAGTTAGTTTTCTCATTTCTTCTCTAATTTAATTAATGTTATGCCCTATCAGAAACCCAGAGTTAGAAATCTTATGTTAAAGTGTGTATAATATATCTAAGTTGACCATAAGCAACAAAATGTGATATTATTACTTATTGTTTTGAACATGTGATAAACATTTCTGCTGTTTATGGATAGAAGAGTTGAACACTGAGATTTCCTACCATGTTAGTCACAGCAGGGTGATCAAGTTGCATTCAGCTGTGGCAGGAAATGCTTTAGTTGGAATGGCATTATCAGGAGGAGACTCTTGGAGGCGAACACTCTGGGCTTATAGCAGTAAGTGGAGTATGCACCTTGATTCAATGGGTTTGGTGTTTGCTGTTGGGCCTATCCAAGTCTACTAAATAAAGACCTTCTTCATTCCCCTTTGTAGGTAAAACCTGACTGAAATGCTTTACTTCCCAGCCTGATTCGGACCCTCCGAAAATTGTTAGCATTTGGCAGGAACTTTGGAAAAAAACACGACTTTGCATACTGAATTAACAATTCACATCTCTGTTTGAGATATTTCAGTGGGCTTTGAAAGAGGACTGCTGAGGGGGAAGGCTGCCAGTCTTTCCCCCAGCCTCTAACCCCTCCCCTGCCACAACCTCCAATTAGGCCCAGAGGTTCTCCCCTTTGCGGTCTGTTCATGCTGGTGTGTAAAGGGATGATAAAATTAGAACCCACAATGTTTTATTTCCAGTTTTATGCACTCATAGGGAACAACAAGCTCAGCCCAGCTGCTTCAGACGGGGGACCAGAGGGATGTAGAGAATGTCTTCACATAGCAGTCTGCCGGAGGTTTCAATACTTTTACTCATTGAGGCTCACGGCTCAGTCAGTGTGGCCGTTTGTTTAGTAGTTGTTTAGTCTGATTAAATGGCAACATACAAGTGCAGGCAACTTCAGTGCAACTACCGCCATACGGAGTGTGACAGGACATTGGTAGTCTGAAAGGAAGCTACATTAACATGTTGGCCTCAGGCCATGGCTAGCCTCTATCTCATTCCTTCACTGATGGGTCGGGTGTGTGCATGTCATCTGAACTTTGTCCGTCACCAGTCCATTATTTTACAGCTCTGTCTCACTCTGATCTGTAATATTATAACCTTTCACATTCTTATGATATTTGATATGGCTGAGTTTAAACCTTATTCTCCTGTAAGCCTTGCCTCTGCCATTGTGTGAATAGAAGAACGTAGCGAACGCTCTGCATTTTAAAAGCCGGCACTCTCTCTTTTTCTAAATCTCCTCAAATAATAGGGTGTTGTTCACATATGGAAAGCTGTGATCTGATCCATACAACCCTTAAGCTCCTGTATTGTATTTACAAAAACATGACACTCAGAAGACTCAGTGTTTAGTGCTTACACATTCACTGCGCTGTCAAGTGAAAAGAGACCAGGGTCTAAACCCCTTAGTCTGACAGTCCAAAGGAACGTGATTGCAATGATACACTAGCCTCATGCTCTCTTGTGATTTCAGTCACATCCCAGCACCCTTGTGGTTCCCCCCCAACCCCACCACTCACCCCACACCTCTCTGCCTGCCAAGTATGTAGGGAGGCAAGTCATCCAGGGCGAGAGAGGGCTCAGTCCCTGCAGAGAATCACAATGAGACCTTGGGTCTGTCTCTCCCAGAGCATTACTGCACTACAGTACAGTAGCAGCAACCTCCTGCCTCAAATGGCCTTTGTGGTAAATTTGTTTATTGTTCGTTTTAACCACTTGCATTACGGGAAGAATTTCACTTGTGTGTATATATGGCAATCTATTTCCATTCTTCCTTAGACTTGCATACATTTTACCATGACATCTCAACTAACTATTTCCATTTTTTTTGTATTCAGGTTATTTCTTACAGAAATAAAGGTAAAAAATAAAATATGATTAGTTCTTCAAATTGCTAAGAGTGACCGGGACAACCATTTTGAAGATTTAAATTTGTCGTGAGAAAATTGTATTAGGGGTTGAGCCATAAATCTCAGAGACAGCTGTCTAAACCTGGGAAGATAAAAGTAATATCCTGGCCCAGACACAACAAGAGTGAGAAAAATGTGTTTTGGGGGCATTTCTAAGTTGCATATTTAAATAAGTTACTAATTCAGTGTTGACAGACTGAATCAACACCATGGAGGTAGAGCTCCATTGGACGAGTGTTTTTGTGAGTGCGGCTGAGTTAAAGCATGTGTCAGACTGCTGATGGGTCTGGAGCGTTGCTGTGGTGCTGTTAGCCTGTGGTACACCTCAACAATCTGTGCTGACTTACTGCCCAGGACTACCACGCTGTGCTCTTTCCCATGGGTCAGGCGCTGATTGAATGCCCAGTTATGTCTCTGCTGTGACACATGAAAGAGCCTCTGTGGTAAAAGTTGAAAAACACCTTAGGAGTAATAAAAAAAAAAAAGCGGAAAGAAATGAGATGTTCGTAAGAAGAGAGGAAACAACAAACAAACCCAAGAACTAAAAGGCCCCACTGTTAGCTGTAAACTTGTAGAGGAGATTTATTTTCCTGAATAGAGTGTGCCTGTGGGACTGTTGATACAAAAACATCGTTGTAAACTTGGGCTGACCCTTGCATGTTACTTTGCCTGGCTCAGCTAAGATCTATGCTGCTTGAAGCTGGAAATGTCCTATGAAAATAACAGTTGAACAATGCCTGAAATCACATTTCTCTCTAAATTGACTTTGTATTACAAAGCCTTTCAAGACACAGTTGACTTTTTGTGGCTATAAATTAACTTTCAACTCCTTTTTTTCCGCCCCCAAAGTTGATGACCCGCCGAAGACCTGCAGCCCTAAGCAGTTTGTATGTAAAGACCAGGTGACCTGTATCTCCAAAGGCTGGCGCTGCGATGGGGAGAAAGACTGTCCAGATGGCTCAGACGAATCCCCAGATATCTGTAAGTATTCCTACATGAGAGTACTTCTAAAACTGTCCCTCAGCAGACTTGTGTCCTCAGCTCTCCTGTTCTCTGCTCGACCTTGGTTCAGGGCACTGGGGACTAGTTTTACTGAGCCTTCTTTTCATGAGATAGCCAAATAGCAATTTACCCATTTTAAAACATTTTCATTATCACCAAAATGTTGTTGCCGCACATGAAGTTATATAACATCAAATTCATTACCTCTAAATGGCCTTCAAGAGACAACAGCACAATGTTCAGACAGTTTAATTTGGGCCTGAATAAGAGGGTGGGCTTAGCTGTAGCAGGGACACAGACTCGCAGTGTGTGCTCTGGCTGCTCTGCTGAATTATAGCTCTAATTATGCGGCCGTGTTTAGTCTGAATGTTCATGGATGTGTCTGCTCTTGTCTGGACTCTTATGGGATCTGTGGAGACCCTAAGTGTCCCAGCGACTCACATATGTCATACTCTCCATCCATAAACTCTCCCCGGTAAAAGCCTTCTCTCTGAGTTAATGTAGGCGCTAATGGTGATTTTACTGTCTGCATCTGCCACACCTTGCATCTGTCAGGGTTCTCATAACAGTCTGGCATGCAGAGACAAGCAGCTGACACCCAGCATTAAGGGACTTGTTATTCTGGGTGAAAAAGCAAATACGTATTAACTAGGGCTGTCAGTCGATTAAAATATTTAATCGCATGATTGTCCATAGTTAATCGCGATTAATCGCAAATTAATCGCACATTTTTTATCTGTTCTAAATGTACCTTAGAGGAATATTTTTCAAGTTTTTAATACTCTTATCAACATATGAGTGGACAAATATGCTTTATGCAAATGTTTATTATCATTTGAACAATGACAAATATTCTCATGAATATTAAACACAACAACCTCTGAACATTACAAATATTCGCCTCAATTCAACCTGGAACCTCTCTCATACAATAATACAATACAAATGGTGTGTGTGCGTGTGCGTGTGTGTGTGATGGATCGTTGGAGCTATGTGCAACTCAAGGCATATGCTCGAACGGGAGCTGCCTGGACGCTGCAATCATGTTGCGCACTATCCGTGCTGAGTGTGCTGACTTTTCGTACAATGTCCCACTGTCTGGCTTCCTGCATAAAGTCAAGTGCTCGGCGCAGTTGTGGCGAAATGTCGCTCCTCTGTTTTCATTTAAACAGCTCCTTAGATCCGTTAGCGCAGCTAGCTAGCACCAGATGCTAACAACAACAATGCACGTAAGGTCTCTCTCTTGCTAGCTCGGACCACACATACACACACCCTCCCGGTCCTCCCAATAGCCAGTCGGTGCCTGCCGGTGAGCGTGGAAGTGTGGTCTGCCACAAGCGGGCGACAGGAGCGGGGCTGTCAGCATCAGCTTGTAGATGGTATTTTAAACTCGATGCGCTCTGAAACTACGGGGCGGCCGAGGAAAAAAAATACACATGCGTTAATCGCGTTAAAATAATAGTGGCGTTAATTTTTTTTTGCGTTAACGTGTTATTAACTTGACAGCCCTAGTATTAACACAAAGGATTAGGGATTTATTAAATGGCTATGGGTGGCTTGATCTATCATTTTCTGATTCAGAGCTTCACACAATACAATACAAAGATGAAGCTGAACCGAAAAGTTATCTACCATCTGTCACTTCTATATTGATTTACACAGATAAGAATGTACTGCTAACAACAGCTATCAAATACATTGCTATCAAATGTTTGGGAAATTATTGTAGTGAACAACACGGAACATGATTGTGACCCACATAATTCAATCAAGCAAGCTGTGGCTATTTCATTTCTGCCCTTTCTTCTACTAAGCAATTGAACTGAGTGAATTTCCCATAGTACTTGTGTGATTTAGTGACACAGACAATGATGTGATTCATCTTCTGCATGGAGAGATGGAGAGCGATGTTTCACCAGAACATCAAGATATGTTCTCGTCAATTACCCGCTTCCCATTGGCTCTACCCTGCCTGTCACTTTACCTTTAGCTAAGGCACTATTTATGTGAGTTTCCATAGCAGTCATATTAAATATCTCTTACTGCAATGAATGCACTTTTGTGTTTGCAGTGTAACAAGCACAGTCCAAATGCTCCTCTTACTTTCACAATGATAGCAATCCATACTGTATATTATCCTGTCGTTTATTTGATCCATCCATTAAATGTGAGCCATGTTTGGAAAGGACTGCTGCAGATGAAGCTACAGAGTGAGCCTGCACCGATGGAAATGGGAGAGTTTGGAGGAGTATGTCTCCTTGTTATTTAAAATACTGCTCTGACTCAGAGGAATGCAATAATGTTTGACTTTTTATCCTGTTTTTTCCATTCACGGGTTGAAACAGTTTGCAGATCATTAGTCCAGTTTTTCCAAACGAGGGAGCACCATAAGAGGCAATCGGACTGCCCTCAAATGAGCTGTTATGGAAATGGTAGATATAAGTAAAGGACACATTGGTTCATCCGAGAGGACTGACATCTGGATAAACTGGGGAACTTTTGTGTTGTGTGTATTTTGTATTAAAAGCTGTCTTTTTATCAGACACAGTTTACAAAAGCATTCAAACGTTCTCTTCCAATCAGAAAACCAGAAGATTCCCAGCTCTCTTGACTTTTGTTCCAACATGCCCCCTGACCACAGTCTAGTGTGTGTGTGTGTTAATGTTGATGGGAATAAGAGTGGTGCATGCTACTATAATTACGGCATTATCTCCAGTTCAAGTTAATTACTAACTACAGGTCTTCTTTACAAACAGTACTCTCTGAGATTCCGAAAGGCAACAACATTTTCCTCTTTTTTTTGCGACATCTTTCCATTCTTCCCCTCTTCCTCCTGTGGTAGCTTGGCTGTGCGCCGGTCTTGGTGTGGGATTTTGTTTCCTAAATTGATCACTATGTCATTTAAATAGGGCACTTGTGAAACGGAAAATAGGAATCTCCCTGTATTATTCCACTCATCCTCAAGTGTTGTGATGAATGTAGCTAATTTGGCTGAAGCGCTAGTTTCGTTTCTGGTAAATACCACCTGTTTTATTTTACGATGATCAAGAATTGCCGTCAGGGTGGTGGCTGCTGTAAACGTGTGCCTCTGTCTGGTGTGCATCTTTGATCTTCACCTCTCTGGTACCCATGCTGGAAGAAAGTGCACTCCTCAGTATCGTACTGTCTGGAGGTCTAATTGCCTGTCGTTTCCAAACCATTCATCTGGGCTGTAATTATGTTGAAATGCTAAAGACAGACTTCTGTCACAGTAGTGAGGTTGTAATGTTGCATCACATGAGGCGTTGACATCCAGAGGTTGAGATGGCAGTTGACACCTAGGGTCAATGTTAATATCCTATAGCCTGTTTGTTTATAGAAGGGATACTGAAGCAGAGTCAGGGGAACGTATGTGTATAGATGTACGTTTTTGCAAATGGATCTGCATGACTCGTAAAATGACAGATGGGGTCTGGGCAGGTTGCCAGCTGTTGGGCCGTCAAAGCCTTCAGACCCCCGGTGTGCACCTCCCTCTTATGGCCCCTAGTACACTCTCAGATAGCCATCAGCAGTCTGCCTGTACAGGCCCCTGTCTGCAGGTGTGACCCTGTCATCCTCTCCCAGGGACTGCACTGACTCCCCCTCACTGCAGGGCTTCAATTGGTTTCAGACATTTCACCTCAATTACATACAGGCTTAAGGCTCAGGAAGTGGTTGACACATGCCCTTAAGGCAGGAGTATATGTGTCTCAGCGATGGTGCTCTATGCAGGACTGCTGCTTTTAATGCTTCAATAGGTAGTTGTGGGAGGTTGTAAAACGGTTATCGTTTGTCTAAGATAAAGTAACGAGGTGGGTTGTTCAATATGTCAGTGTATGGCTTTTCCTGCAGATTTTGAGCAGACGGTGTTCAAAAGTCCACACTGATGAGCCATTGTGGATTAGGGTTTCTTGATTGTGCATTCTGTTAGTGTCCCAGTGGGTTTTTACGTTGCACTGATCTCCGAAGCATTTTCTTTTTGGAATCCATAAAAGACACAACTATCAAAAATAAGTTTATTTTTGATGATGCTTTTCTTATTTCCAGCTCTATATTTCTTGGCTTGAGTATGGAGAGTAATGCTTAGGAGGTAATTTAACAACAATACTAGGATAAAGGTTTTTCAAATAGTCCAACTATAATATGAAATTGATTACACCAAATCAGAATAAGGGTATATTGGCATTAAAGTTTGTAAGTTGAACAAACATAGCTTTTTTATTTTCTAACCATTCCAGTGACAGTTTTTGTTATACTAGACTTAAAAGTGCTGTGTCACAACTTTAATTTCATTTCAAAGCTCTGTTGGAGCAGTTGATGTTCAAAACACTGACTCCCTGTCTGTTTCCCAAGTCTGTATGCAATTATGATTCTTGCCTGAACCACATTCATTGTGGTTGAGCCAGCGAATGGGAACAGCTTTTTAAGTAAGCCATAGCATGTAAGCACTTTCTCCATCATGAGAAGTGCTTGCCATGGAGGAATCCCTTTCATCATCAAAAAACCTTGTGCAACAATTGTCTGCGCCTAATTCTCTGTTAGACGTTTTAGCCCCTGACTTAGCACGAACATGTCCGCAGGAAGACTTCCAAGCAGGGGGTGAAATGCATCTCAATCATGGAAATACACTGCCTTTCTTTCACCGCAAAGTGCTTTCCACTTTCATTCAGGGTGAGTAAATGAGCTGCTCAAAGTAGTTAACATTTGCAAATGATAACCCCCCCCTCCCTACTTGATCTGTCAAACTGTCATTTAAGTCCAAGTATTACCCACATGTACCCATGACACATTTATTAGTTTACCTCGTTGATTCTTGAAAGTAATTCTGAGGGGATATTCTTTGGAATGCAGTTTCATAATGAATTTGAGGGACCCTCGGCTCAAGAGGCTGAAAGTATTTAATGTAACAATACCTAAATGTTGTTTCTCAAACACACATGCAATTTCATTTAAATCTTCCAGTAGACATGTGATTTGATTTCATGGACAATTTGCACTAACACACTGGAAACTCTTTCAAAGACTTTGTCTGATGTAATGGCACGATACTGTGGTGAAAGTAGCCCCCCAACACACATCCATACCCTGACCCTTGGCCCACACTGTGGTCCATGCCAGTGGATGCCATGGCCTGGGGCCCGAGCTGGTAGGGAGGTCTGATGGGAAGATTGAGTTATCATCTCAGTGCAGCTGCCTGAGGCACCGTGGGCCACACAACGAGGTTATCTGCCCATCTCTTGCCTCAAAACCCCCTCTGGAATCTCGTCAGCCTGGTCCTTTGTCCGGCCCATCTGACAGTTATGCCTCAGCAGCATCTCCAAGACGACAGGGAACAGCCGGCTGCTGAGGTAGTGGGATGGGATGGAGCAATGGGGAGAAGGGAGGATCCTACAGTAAAAGCTTTTGTTAAGGAGAAAAGATCTGATTAGCTCTCAGGCTAAGGAGGAATATGGAAATGTCTTTTGTTAAGCTTTGATCCATTCGCTGTAGAAACAGACTTAAAAAGTAAATGTGTGGTAGGGAGGGGGTCTTCTAGTAGCTTTTAATCAGTTTTGTAGCTTTTCTTGCAGGGGGCACCATGCAGGGAGAGTCTGTAGCGGCAGTGGTTGACACACTGCTTCCACAGAGGAAGGAGCAAAGCCCTGTAAATCCCTCTGGTCTGTGGCCCTGAGCCTCCTCAGCTTCACGGGCCTATCAGCAGGCAGAGAACACAGGGCTTTCTCACGCCACACAGGCACCACTTCGCTCTCTCTGCTGTCTCCTCCACGCCCCGTGTCTTTCTCTCCCTCATTCTTTCTTTCCTGTGTCCCACTGTCTTCCTCTCTGCCTGTCAAATTAGGCGGGGAAGCTAGACTCAAATCCTCTCTGTTCCCTGTTCCTCATATCTCGTCTCCAGTCTTTCCTCTGGTGTAATTGCCTCACAGCTTTCCACCCTGGTTGCAGATGTTTTTTTGGTTTCCTTTTGCTAGCCGTGTCTTTGTATGTTACTTTAAGGAAATGTTCTGGGGTGCATTTTACACAGTGACAGTTTACTCTTTTGCAACACATTTAACAGGCCTGCTTGACATGTTTTAACAAGCAGCTACACAGATTTATTAGATTTATATTAATGTTTTACTGGATGGATTTGGATTTTCAATCTTACTCCACCCAAGTTTTATCTTTTTATTGTTAAACACCCCTGTAGGCTTAAAAAGGTGTCTGTTAAAACGTTTGTAAAAAACATACGTGTGGATATAGCCAGATCAAATTAGTATCATTTATGGGAAGACATGTTCATATTCAACCTTTAGGACAACGGTAAGATAAGATCATCTTCTATTAGTTCTACAGAGGGGAAATATGCAGAGTTACAGTAGGAAAGGAGATCGTTTTTAAAACAAACAATATCAATAAAAAAACAGAAGAGAATATTAATCAGAATATAATAAGCAGACCGACTGAAGAGTTGAATTATCATCATTGGACATAGTAAATAAGCATGTTTCAGATTCTCTCACTCTGTGCCATACTGTGTGCTTTGGCTGCCTCAGTAGGGTTTGCCATAGCCATGTGCTTATTGTGCATGCTGCTGTTAAGTGTGATTCCAGAGAGGGGAGAGTTAGTCAGTGGGCCGGCCTGCCTGTCACCCTGCACAACATATTCATTCGAGCTGACAGCAGACTTTATGGGAGTCAGTCAGGGGCTGGCATGGACCCCGAAGAGCAGGAAGAAAAGACGGCTTTTATGCTAAGGACAAAAGATCGACAGGGGATCCAAATGTAAGGTCATTGCATAACTACGGGAACTGAGGGATGGGGGATGGTGGGGTCCAGAGGTTGAGGTGTTGGAGGGAAACACACATACGGAGAGACCTTCTTCCATGTCACAACCCCAATGCCCAGCCAGGCAAGATAGTGGAAATCAGAGCTAAAAACAAGGGACGATTCAACTCTGTGGGGGGGGATTATTTGAAGGTGACACGGGAAGTGATGAATTACTTAAATCTACACTCTTCTCAGGGGGAATGTGTAATATTGTCTTTGCACAAAGTCATATTTCACTCTTAAGAGTGCACGCTGCAAAGAGGGTTTCAATAAAGCAGGAATTAAGTTCTGCATTATGACTCATTGTTGATGTTTTAATCATGACGAATCCCAGCGCTCATTGCTTTAATGTGTGTTTCTCATATCAGGCTAAGAAAGTGAGATCACACAGCAGATAAGAGAAAGATTTTAAGAAATAAGATCCCTGAGGACACAGTGATGATATGCTAATATCGCTGTTAGCTGATCACACAGTTTAGTGCGATAATGTAATTATCTTCACTCTGCTGGCGTCTAATGGGTGTGAGGGATGTCATTTCCCCTCCTTTTCTTTTTCTGTTATCCACTGCACTACCAGGGTTCTTCCATTGTTCTCACTTGCAGTGCATTGTCTCTGAGATTGCCAAACTCACTGAAACTTCTCTGCAATTCTAGTGAAGTGGCATGTTAAGTTATTTTGGATATTGCTCTGTATTAATTATACTCATTTGCACCTTTAGCCATTTCTATAGCCTCTGCTAATGATACTTTAGGGCAAATCATGCCTATATTAATAGACATAGCAATCCAGATAGTCTATATCCCTATTCATCTAGTCAATCCTTAGTGCCCAGTGAAATATCCATGTTTTGAAATGATTAGTTTCACATGTATTTACTTGTGGCCTACTGCTTACTGAGAAAATGATTCAGGAAGGTATCTGCAAATATGGCCCTGAACAGATGCAGATGATAATTATGTATAATGTTATCTATGTTTTATAGCACAGAGAGATTAGTTTTATGAAGATTGTATCCGAGCAGTTGTACTGTAGTTTTTAGTTTGAGGTGAGAGTGAGGAGGCACTTTTGACTCAAGGCAAGGCACATGTATGAACAACTTTATCAAGATGAGTACACTATAAAATACATTTCATTTTTAAAATGTTTGTGTTTGAATATAAATAGATCTGTCAGCCTGTTAAAAAATGAAGAACACAAGTCTTTGGTTTTGGCTTTGCAATGACAGGCAACATAAATAAGTGTAGAAATGTTAGTTATAAGGTTTACTTTGCATTTAAGTTCTCCTTTTAAGTGTTACATTTATTTTTTCCAATGTGATCAACATAACAATGCAAAGAAAAGCTGTGCTGGTAAATGCATAACTTGCCACAAAGGAATGTGAATAGAAAGCTGCACCCTCTAATGCAAGTTTAGGGTTAAGATGAAGTTTCTCTGATGAATATAAACACAGTGTGCTGATTTCCCAGACAGGGTATAAATACAAAATGTTTAAAGATCTGAACTTTGTATTAGTTTACTTCCTTACCAAAGCGTATGAAAAAGTTAAACAAAAGAACCACCTGCTGTAGTTCTTATTGTGACAGACAGGGACAAATATTTCATTATATAAACACAATTTATCTTTCCGATCAAAAAAAGGCACTGCAGGCTTGATGAATTGCTTTACACGTTGTTGCTTCACTGACACACTGAATACATATCCAGTTTGACTATGAAAGCTGCCAAAACCTTCATGTGATCACATTGGGAGTAAGATAGACACATAGACAGAAACTAATGAAACATAGGAAAAGCAGAGGAGCATACTTGCACGATGACCAGTGAGGAGAAACGGCTTTAAATTCAGATCGGCCAATGCTGCTTCCTGCGATCAGTGATCTTCCCAAAATATAAACACTCAAATTAGATAGTTGATGACTGTGTCACAAAGATTAGTGAATGCTATGGAGTACTATGTTGTCTGTGTCAATAATAAAAGGACGGAAGAAGTTTGTTCCTGTCAGATTTGTGTAGTAATGCTTGGTTTCCACTGACAACAGATATGAGGAGAGGTTATTGTAATACACTGCCAACAACTTCTCAAAGTGGAGCAGGGAGTACAGGGTTCATCTCCATTGTCCTTCCTGCAAAGTGATTTAATCCTCCATATTGTTCTTTCTATTTAGTTGACTGCTGCTGGACTCTATTCAGCTCCTGCCAAGGTATTACTGTGTTGTGGAACTCAAACAATTCCTTCCGGCTGTTTTGTATCGCTGGCAGTTAAACATATTCTGCTTCTGCCTGGTGAGTGAAAAGGTAGAAGTGTGTGAGATGGAAAGCAGAGTTAATGTTTTGTCAGTGTTTGTTGGCAGCAGTGTGTAAGCACCTGGTTCCTCCTGGTATAGTGTACCACACTGTCAGTTAATTAGTTTGTCTGTCGGTCAGCTCAATCCGTGACACATCATGTTTTGTCAAATATGCTAACATGCATATCGTTGCAAAGACAGACCCGACCCGATCCATGCAATGGGGGGCCGTAAGATGACTTTCTGTCTTTTTATACTCAGAGAAAATGGTTTACATATAACAAATCCTAGGCAGTTGTTCCATTTCCAGTGTGCAGTGAGTTCATTCTGGTTGCTGCAGTTTATGTCGAAAGCCCCGGGTTGGCAGTTTATTGAATGTAAATCAGACTGGCTTAGAGGCTGAGGTTGTAGGGGGGCTGCTAATATACTTGCACCCCCCCAGATGGGAGAGCTCTCTCTCTCCCTCCCTAAGCAAGATGTATTTTAAAGCTAATGCTCTGTTGGAATATGCCACATTCTCCACAGAGGCTGCTGTGGTGGGATCATTATGCTAGCTCTTGTCACTTTAAGATGCTTGTTTTAACTGAGTTACATTTTATGATCTGTGTGGTTACTAATCTTTTGGATGGAGAGAGAGGACTTGGAAGGAATGCTTGTGGTTTCTTCAGGGAATGCCGACATGCATGCAGATGTTCTCCCTCATAAGTCTTTATGCACATCCACACTTTAATACATGTGATTGTATGTCTTGTATGAATATGAGAGATTTATTTTAACTTTCTTTCAAGAGCTTATAACTTCCCATAAGTCATACTGGATATGCATGACACAAAGAACTCACATACTGAATGTCAAGTCAATCATATTTTTGTAACTTACAGTACAACTCCCTCTAGTCTCACTTCAGAACTCATAAAACCCAAATGCACAAGGCAGAAATAAGGGTCCAATGATTTGCATTTTAGCTGCTTAATATTCAGACACAAAAAAAATGAAGTTCACCGCCTTCACAGGAAACGATCTGTAGAGTTCTGCGGGTTGTGTGCGGTTCTGGGAACGGCTGCAGCCAGAGCAGCTAACATGTTTCAGTTGCCTCCTTCAGAATCTGAGTATGTCAGATTCCGCAGAACTCTACAGATCGTTTCCTGTGAAGGCGGTGAACTTCATTTTTTTTCTTCTAGTGTTTTTCTAAAATGGGTCAGCAGATGTTAGAGAGAGAAAGGAAAAGAAGAGGAGGAGGAGGAGGAGGAGGAGGAAGAAGAACAAGAAGAAAGACAGCCAAAACAAACTGTTCGCTCTGCAGTGTGGGTTGAGAGGAGTGATAGAGAGAGGAGTGGGAGAGAATGAAGGAAAGAGACTGTATGTAGATCGGTAAAGAAAACATCTTTGCTTTCTCTGGACCAGAGGAGATCATGTTCTGTACATTGAATATATTGCTGAGTGTTTACTTTTGTAATATGTTCCTTCGGTATCTTCAAAATGATTGCATTTGCACACCATATTTCACTTGTTTGCCATATTGTGCAATATATGTGGGGAGGCGTGTGTTGCAGTGGGTTGTGAGTTGGTATTCGGATCAGGAGGTCACAGGTTCAAACCCCACTGCAGTCAGCATGTCGTTGTGTCCCTGAAGACACTTCACCCCAAATTGCTCCTGTGGGGATTGCCCACAGTATTGAGTATGTAAGTAGCTTTGGATAAAAGCGTCTAACAAGTGACATGTAATGTAATGTAATATATGTGCACAATATATGGAGTAACTGCATGTGCACATGTTACATGCAAATAATATTTGAGCTCGCATGAAGTGAATATCTAATGTGCTAAAAAATAATATCCAACATAACCCCTTATCTGCCTTACCTGCTATGGTTTTATATGTCAGTGTGGATTTAACCAGTACAATGTTGGTCCACCCTGGCAACACTTGATTGACGAGTGAAAATTAAGGTTTAAAGGCTGTAGAGAAGATGTGCTTTTTTTATTCACTCTTCTATGTTGATTGATGATGGTGCCTTTGTCACAACGGGAAATAAATGAATTGAACAATGTGAATGTGAACCGCAAAGGCAGCCAGTTCAAGAACCATTTGGTGATGTCCTCTTCTGTTTGATCCAGGCTGTGTTTTGATGTGTGTCTTATCTCTGTGTATTTATTCTTTTGCACTCAGGTCAAAACAGTTTTTGATCTCAAACAGACTTCCTGATCAAGTTACAGATATAATAATAATAATAATAATAGAATAGATGTTTTCTTCTTTTTCGAATGACTTATATCTTTCCAGGTGGGATGAAATCAAACTAGAGCCACAGCTAGGGATTCAACCTAGCCCATAGCCATAGTCCAAACATATACTCTAATATCAGCATGTGTAGGCTGTTGGTTTATCAAACCAAATACAAACATGTTAAATGCTTGATATTTTTCATTTAAAGGTGGATTTATCCACTTCACGTAAGTCATTTGTTGCATTTTGGTTTTCTATATGTTGCTTTGTACGGCTGTGTATCCTTACATGTTTATCTTTTTTTCTCCAGGCTCTCACAACCGGGTGAGCCAGTGTCCTGTCAATGAACACGGTTGCCTCGACCCAGATGTGTGTATCCATATGAGCAAACTGTGCGATGGAGTCCCTGAGTGCCCTGACGGCTGGGACGAGGGCCCTCACTGTAGAGGTAATTAACACACATGCATACACACTCATCTACTTACTCCCATTTTCTGCAAAACCAACTCGGAAGAGATTGTATGATCTTTGTTATGAGTAAAACATGCTAGCATCTACTTGTCTTCCCATCCAGAACCATAATCTCTGTCCAATCATCTCCTGTATAAGGCCCTTTAATGAGCTGTTCTGCTCTTGCTTCTGCTGCAATCACAATGGAATTTCTCTTTCTGGGGGAAAAAAGTCATTAATTTATCAATCAGCTCAGCTATGAGGATTTTCCCCCAATCCCTGTGGGAATGATGAGCATTCAGCCGGGATGCAGCTGGAGAAGAATCCCATCAAATCCTCTACTATTAATTAGAGTCGATTGAAGAATGTGTGATGGTACATATTGGGTCCATAGTGTCGGTCTTTGTTGCAGCAGACAAAGGAAGAACACCGGCTTCCTACAGAGGATGGCTTCTGTATTCAGTAAGGCAGTCCTTAGATACAGCTGTCTGAAGCTCTGTCTGTTTATAGCTGCAATAACTCATGTTGAGATACATACTTTTATCTTTTACTCTTTGTTGTGCACGCCTGTTCATCTGTCTCTCCATTCTACTTGTTGTAGTAAGAACACACTGAGATATTCACTATCAAAATCCCTTACCTAGAATATGAAATCACTTGTTCAAATATTTACAATCAAATTTCCATGAACCAAAGTCCTAGAAGGGTTGGTTCTTAAACAATGTCTGTAATCTTGGATCACCTTATCTCTTCTGCCAATGTTTTAATGATCAACCCTTCTGTTGTCTATACCAGTGTGGTACATTTGAAGAATTATAAATAGTTTAGGTAAGGTAGGTCTCTTTAAAAAAATGTTTTGTCATTTTTTAAAGTTGTATTTCTCTTATTTCTTGCAATGCTGTATCTCTAGATGGTGTTCTTCCTGTACACAGTTCGGCAATAGAGTTTTTAGATTCAAATATTTAGTGCATTAGTCAGAGGCTTTTATATGTTGCTCTTGGCGAAGAGCAGGATCATTGTTGGGCTGATGAAGTGGACAGTTGTACAGAGTGGGTGAGAGTGTTGGTATCCCACACATTGGTCATCACTGCAAGACAAGCCTTTACACAACACAGTGATGATGTCATCCAATCACAACATGCACTGCCTGTCCCTGAGGACATACGTCCAGCTGTCCTCGGTCGTGAGCTTATAATGCATGCATATACTCACACAAACTCACATTCCTGCAAATACACACCCAAACACACCCATTACCCCACACACAAACACACCAGCAGTGTGTCCAGTACTTTGGGCATAGCTGTTTCTAACCCTCTTTTTGGGGAAAGGGCTGGCCTTTCACAAGCATCCTTGTGTTTGCTTGTACAAACTGCCAGGTTGTGCAAAGTATACCTGGGCGCTGATGTCTGAAAGCATACTTTGTCGCTTGGTGTGTCCAAGTTATTCTGCCAAAGTTGTTGACAGGAGTGGTTAGAAAGGGGAGTGTAGCAATGCTAGGCAGGAATTGTATCATGCTGAAATCCTTTTTCTTAGCATTTTTATTGTGGGAGACAATTGTTCTGATAGATTGGCTTGATTGTGTAAAGCACAGCACTTGATCTGACATTTGATTTGAGTTTTTTGACTCTTTTCCAAAGCCATTTCAACAATCCAGTACATGAATAATATTCATATGCAGTCTTTGAAAATGAAAATGTTTTTGAAGCTTTTTTACTTACCAGTGAGAAACTATGCAATATTATTAGGTAGGTACGCTACTGAGCAGGGTTTAGATATCAGAACATCAGCTGGCCGCAGAATAGCCAGGGTTACTGCACTTACTCTAGCTGAGGGCAGCGTTGGCTACCAGATAAAAAATGTTTCCCTTTTTTGATTGCAAAAGAAAGAGGCATAAAGTCATAGTAAGGGATTGGCTCTTCCTCAGGAGCACCTTAAAGACACATGATGAGCATGTTTTTCTACTTGCTTTAGTGATCCAAACCTAAATCATGCCTTTTAGTCTGCTTGTTTTACTTTTGTTGCCATCCTTTGGTTAAAGCACAAAGTATAGTTTCAGGCCTATACTTAAATGCCTTTTTTTTTTGTTGTTGTATAAAGTCAGTGTAGCCAATTGGCAGTTATCTTGTTTTTCTGTCATATGGGTGAAAGTTGAGTCTTCATTGATCTGTAAGTCTGCATTTGTCCTTTCTGTCATCTTGCGGGTGATGGGGCCTCTGTTGGGGGGGCAAGGCCTTAGACCTGCCTCCCTCAGAAGTGACTGATTGATAGGGAAGAAGAAATGGGGTCATGGCACTTCTCTTGAGGCTTTTTTCCTTTTTCTCGCCATCTCAAATGGCTCCCTGATTATTGTAGTGGCCTGATGCCTTTGTTTATGCATGCAGAGGGCTTTCATTGTCCTTCATGTCCCACTAACTGTGGAAGGAGGACCGGTCATAGGCTACTTAAAGTTGCCTGTATTAAGACCACATTTTTAGTAACCTAAATGAGTTTATTGGCTGCAGTTAGAGTTGTCCCTCGTGACTAGGCCTGTTTTATTGCCAGTCTTTTCCCATCACTGTATTTAGAAACACTATAAAGTGTTGTGAAACTGTCAAATATTTATTTGACTCTAATGGGCTGCAGATTGAAGAAAGCCTGAGTATTAATTTTCTCAGGAAAGTTAAACTGTTGTGTGTTTGGGAATGTTTTGACACATTGTGTACTTTGTGTGTCTGTGTGTGTTTCAGTCTTTGAACTGGGGCTGCATGCTGCCACTGTTTGGGACTACGATAGCCGTTGTTTGCTAATTACACAAGCCACTGCCTTTCTCATGTTTGCAGATGGTTACTTTGCCCTCTTTGACTATGCAGCTCCATGCAACTGCCAGTATATACACTTTCAGGTCCGTCCACACCTGGATATACACATTATTATACATTTTAAGTCTGGTTTTCGTTCTCAAATGTCCTCACTGTTAATACACCACATTTACAACCAATCTCTGTGTGGTGGAATGCCCCAAATAATCACAAAGCACAGAAGTCACAGAATGCAATTGCCTGACTGTGTGTTTAACTTAGCATAGCTTTTTATTTTACTTATTTTATTTGATGTTAGTGAAAGATAAGTTTGTCCACATTCTTCATACTGTTATATGCAGTGCTAGAATGCATATGAATTAAGTAAAAGTTATACATATCCATACAAAATGTACATAAATATGTACAAACTATTTTATTTAAGAAGTAGAAATAATATGTAACCATAGGCTCCTGTCAGCTGCAGGTAGAGGACAGGGGCATGCATGGACTTGTTTCCAGACGGTGAGAGCACAAAGGTAACGGAGGAATGTGCTTGGAATTGCCTCCCTTTAAATGTCACACACTAGAGTAGCCTGTTTATAAAGTGAGTGTTCCCTTGAATTTAAGCTTTCAGTTAAGGCCTCTGGACACAGTAAATAGAGGCTATATATTTTTATTTTACAGTTTGTGGTCCTCAGACCAGTTGATGGATAGACCAGCTGATATTTTAAGGACTTATGTTTATGAAATCATTCAGTCATTAGAGTTTTGTTGTGTAACTACAGCCATGACCCCAACACCACCCAGGCTCTGTCTTAGTCAGACCCTGCGTCAACTTGTTGCACCCTTCCTTGTCAGCTTTCATATATTTCCTCATGGACTGGCTTGGACACCATCCAAAAGCAGTTTTTACTCTTCTTAATATCGACGTTACCTCTCTTTATTTTCTTTCTCTCCTTGTCTGTAATATTGTGTTGCTGTTCACGCTAATCTCCAAACATAGGACCACTAGTTCCAGACATATTTGGTATCATATCATATCAGATGTCCTTTCTTCTCAAACTAAAACTTTCAATTTTCTCATCAGCAAGTTATTGATGTCTGTTTAATTGTGCACACACATGTAAGATGTCTTCTGATTAAACCTGCCTTCCTTCAAGCATCGTTACACTCTCACTGCCTGCTTCCCTTTCAAGAGCTATAGATGAGTGAAATTGAGGGTTTCCATCCATGCAGTAACAGGATCAATGGCTTTGGCCTGCTTGTTTAGGACTGAAGGCATGCAGTGTGTCACTGTGCGATTTGTTGGCTTCCTTCATTAACCCCTGGTCAAACGTCTGACACGCTGCTGTTGCTTGTTTGCTTGGAGCTGAAACTTTCTCATCAGTCTATATCCTTAAGCCCTTTCCTCCTCTGTTTGCCCCGCCTCCCTCTTCTCCCCCCACCCTGTTTCTCTCCATTCTTCTTCTATGTTCTCTTCACATTGTCTGTCCTCCCTTCTCTCCTCTGCTCTTCCTTTTTGTATCACAACTGAAAAGCTCTCAGAATTAGAACAAGTATTTTCTTCCCAGTCTCTGAAAGGAAATTATGAAAAAAAAGGTTTTATAATGACTGGATAACAGTTTAAGATAACTAACACTAATAATTGGTAAATTCTAAGTTGATTAAACTGTATTTATATCACTTGTTATGTAAATGAGAAATACAACTTTTACTAATTATTAATAATGCCTTATTTGGTGAGGTTTGAAGAGTTTATTGTTTGACACATTATAACTTATTGTATATTAAGTACTTAAGTTACTAATTACCAAAACATTTAAAAAAAAAAAAAAACACAAACTCAAATACTATATAAAACAAAAAAATATTTATAAATGCACAAATTAGAAATGATATAATATAAATATTTTATATTCGGTATTTGTTTTAGAAATGGATAGATGTTATGTATTTTAGCCCTCTAGTTGCCTGAAGTCTCTCCAGTGTGAGGCTCAGTGAATGGATTCGATGTGGACCACAGGGTTTGCTGGGGGACTATTCCTTTCAGTGGGGCCACAACAAAAGGGGCATTGTTGCCCAGAGTGCCACAGGCTTTAAATAATAAGGGTCCTTCACTGATGCTATCTTAGCTCTTCACACCTATAATATCACCAGCTACTGTAAGCAATACTGTGCCCATGACCATTAACTGTTTTTTGTTGGTCACCGAGGTCCATTTCTTTGTAACAGTGGAAGCCTCTTTTATTTACAGTTTTGTTGTATTGGTATTTATACTTGGTAAATGATTAAATGGAATTTAATGTTTAATTTAATGTTGTTGTTGTTGTTGTTGTTTCTAAACAGTTTATATAGTATGGGGTGTGTTAGTGTTGGTAGGACCTAGTTATTGACATTTTCATTCTTTGGAGGTTTAAGGCTAATGGAAGCTGTCAGCAGTATGTTTTGTAATATCACACACACACACACACACACACACACACACACACACACACACACACACACACACACACACACACACACACACTTCATTTCCTGCAAAAAGGATGTGTCCTTGAGTTCCCTCTAGGGGCGGGAAAGAAGGGGCCCCTAACGTGTGCACATTCAAATCACCTCGTCTGTCACATGCACAGATGAATACACATGATCCACGTGTGCAACCCCCACTTTCTCTCTTTCTCTTGTGCCTGCACACCAACACACACACACACACACACACACCAACACACACACACCAACACACACAATCCTATCGGATCTCACGGTGGAGATGTGATAGGTTATGACAGTGTGGTTCCGTGAAGATAGCATTGGGATAAAGTTTAGCATTAGAAAGCTGATCTACACACAAACCTGAGACAATTACTGCTGCCTTTAGCCTCCACTGTTGCACATAATGTTTTTGCTCTATAATCTGATATGCTGCCCCCCCCCCCCCCCCCTTTCCATTTTAGCCTCCACACTATTTCTTATTTCTCTGACTTGTTGTTTTTCTCTTTCTCTGCTTCAGAGCGAGCACTAGACTGTGCCTCCAGTGGGTGCCAGTTTCACTGTGCTGTGACTCATGATGGGCCTCTGTGCTACTGTAGCAACGGCTATGAGGTCGCTGCAGATGAAAAGACGTGTAAAGGTGAGTGGGTGATTTGGAAGATGTATTTTAGCCTTGCCAAAGTAAAATTCATGAAAATCATCTGATTATTTTTGACTTTTTTCTTGCTGGCTGCATTCAGAGAAAATAAGAATTGTTGTTTTGTTTTTATCAAACCAAAACCAAGATAAAAGATACAATCATATTCCAGTGTTTGGTATTTCCCTTTGCTTTTGTTAGCTATTTCCTAAAATCTTAAGCACACCCAGTGCAGTGAGTTGTAACAAGTTGTGTAGAGTCTAGTCTCTGTGTATTTAATCCCTGACTGTGTCTACAAATGCATTGTTTTTCTCCTGTAGATTTCAATGAGTGCAATGTGTACGGGACGTGCAGTCAGACGTGCACGAACACTAATGGCTCCTACATCTGCAGCTGTGTCGAGGGCTACCTGGTGCAGCCTGACAACCGCTCCTGCAAAGCCAAAAATGGTGAGAACGCACAAACACAAAATGACAAGATGTATTTATCAACCCTAAAAAATGAGTATATCGGTTTCTCCTGCTGTATCGTCTTTTGGTTTACAAGCTTGTTCACTAAAGAGCTTTATTGAACTTTTATTTATCTTCATCTCCTCTTCCTATCTCTTCCCCCTTATGCCTCCTCTCTCTCATTTTGCCCTCTCTCTCTGTGTCCCCTCCCCAGACCCAGTGGATCGTCTGCCTATGCTGCTGATTGCTAACCTCAATGACATCCGCTGCACTTCTCTGAGTGGATCCACGTCCCGGCTGCCCTCCATTGCCACCAAGCAGACCATGGCTATGGACTTTATCTATGCCGAGGAGACCGTGTGCTGGATAGACGTCGGTGACACCCCTGCTGCCACCCAGCTGAAGTGTGCCAGCATCCCTGACCTCAAGAGTGTCATCAACATCCGCACCATCAACATTTCCCTCAGCCTGCATCGTGAGTCGTAGTTTCATTGACAAAAATGACTTTGATTGTAACAGAAATCTTTTGTTTCTAGACATTTTATTTTCTGCTGACAGAGAAAACATTTTTGTCAGGTTCTTTGAGGGCCATGAGTGTTTAGCTGTAGACTGCCAGCGAAAGAGAAACAAGCATACGAGCACTCAAGCAATGCTGAGGTAATCAGTTCGAGTTGTCAGCTCGCTCCATGTGAAAATGCTGTTCTTTGCTTCAGGAATCAAATGGTCAACTTTGCATCTGCTAGCTCAGACAAATGTAAGACGTGAAGCAATAAAGCCTCATCTCCGAAAGCTGCTCAGACCAGCATAAAAGTGCCAAATAGAAAACGCTGAGTCCAGCTTTATTTTTTAAAAGGTTTGTCTTTGAAGAACAGGGGCTTCCTGACACACTACTAAATCATCCCGTAGAGGCAGTAAATGTGTGTGTAGTTTACTTACAGTGATATGATTCATTTATGGCTGGCAGCATGCCTTCAGGCATTCATTTGCACATTTCTTGACAGACAAACTGTTACCTACTGTGTAGCCTGATTTATGTACCAACTGTGCATTGCTATTCATAAGCTTGGAAATGTATTTTTTACAGTATCTTGTTTAATGCATTTGAAAGTAATCGGTTGTAGCCAACTCTGGCTCTGATTTTGATATGACATTTGGCGCTAGGTTCTCCTCTCTGGCTTCATAAGCCCTCCCAAATACTTTACATTTGTTCTGAAGGGTGTTGTAGGAGGACAGCGCATGATTGTATGTAGAAGGATATAGGAGTTTTATAAACCACAACAGATACAAATTGACAGTGAAATGTCTTGCCTGTGAAGGCAACGTCCTGACTCGGGCTTTCACACAGACACAGAATAACATGCAGAGTATGAGCGCACTGCCCTCTGAGAGACTTGTTCATATAATGCTGACATGATTTATCACTGATTACAAGCCTGACAGGATTTGTTTTTATGCGCCTGGCTGACAGAGCCATTACTCCCTAAGAATGGGAGCAGAAATGTAGACAAAACATAAACGCGAGGGTGTGAGTATGTGCGTGTGGGAAGCGTTCCCTTGAGAACTAGCCCGAGGCATGAAACGGCAGACATGAAGAAAACTAGTGGAGATAGACGGTTGTGTAGACCCTGAAAACCTGTGACGTGATTTCTTGGCTTATCCTCCTGGGACCCAGCCCATTGAAAATGTCCACTGTAGTGGACATTTTGTTAACATGCATCTCCTTTTACTCTTTTGAGCTACTCTATCAATCTCTGATGTACTGTACAGAGGACATCCTGGTCTTTTCAGTGATATGTCATTGGTTAAAATTGCATGCTGGGAGGTTCCTCTTTCTTTTCATCCAAAATGGCGGGCATACCAAAATCAAAATGTTATAGAAGCAGGAGAAGTCAAATATTGTTAAATAATTGTAATTTTTACCATGAAAATCATATATGTTCTTGTTTATTAACATGTGAGGAACTATATAATTAGTTCTGAAAGCAATTAAATAATTCAAGTTTTGAAATAACAGCTCTTTCATAAATGTCCATTCTAGTGGACGTCAGGACCATCTTCATGGACTTAATGACTCAATATTGTTGCAGGAGACGGAACTGAAGCAGACATTTTCTGTACCAGATAGTTAAGGCAGATTCAGATTTGGAGCTCTCAGATGATGAGAGAGATGAGGATGAGTCTTTGAAGATCTGGAAAGATTCACCAAAAACCAAACTAGTTTTTTAGTGACAGCAATGTTCAGATCAATTCCTTATTTATGTTTTGAATAATGGTGAATGTATTCTTGTATTAATAGCCATAATACGTTACATAGTCTATCTGTTAATTTTGGCTGTCTTTTCAAACTAAAATGGTCCTGATGTCCTCTACAGTGGACATACTGTAACATTTATAAATTAAATTGAAAAATACTAAATTGCAAGATGTTTTTTTAACCCTAACTAGGTAGGAAATAAAGAAGATTGGAAAACATTTCCTCGGTTCCCAGATATGCACGTTAAATGACGCTTGTGCAACTGCTGTCTCTGCTGACAACCGGGCAGATCCCAGGCTCAGTGAACCCCAGCATTTTCCAGTTGATTCAATGCACTCTCATTTGTTACCCATATCCCACCTTACCCTCATTGTGTTGGCTTGCCAGTGTGGCTTCCAAATCCACCGCTCTGTTAAGTGGTCTGAGAGGTAAATGGGGGCGAGGGGTGGAACTGTAGAGTGGACCCTGAGAGAAAGATTGACACAAGGGAGACAAGGCAATGATAAAATGAGAGGGGGGGGGGGGGGGGGGTGAAAGAAGGTAGTGATTTTCTGTACCTTGGAGGTGTGTGTGTGTATGCAAGTGGTCATGCAGATGGTATTTACATTCCTCTGTTGGGTTATGTCAGCCTGAACAACCCCTACATTCCTCGGGCCGTCTCATGTCCTGTCCAGTCAGGTCACTTTAACACGCTCATAGCTGAGGCTCAGACGTACACACTGACCCATATTCCTTTGACTCACAAACCCATAACTTAGTGACATATTCACTTTTATGATTTGTGACTTTTTACTCATTCCTTTGCAATGCCACTGTACACATACTGTATATATCCATGTGCTGTCTCACTACTGTACACTTTAGATAATGAGATGGTTGCATTGTGCCCTTGTTTTTCCAACGTCAACCTGTAAATGAGAGGCAGCATCTAAAATTAAACTTTAATAGGCAGTTGCTTATACATTTAAGTTGTATCTTATCAAATGTTTGTATTAGAAAGTGCAGTTTGGAAAACAATTGGGTAATTGATTTCCTAATCAATCTAGGATATGGCTAGCCTAGTGAGCTGTGTCGGGCGTATTGACTTTCCAACGGCTCTTTGCTTTGCTTTGGTGTACAGTTAGGGTTTTCTGGAAAGGGTTTCTGCCCGGAAATTGTTTAGTGTTGGTAAGCCACCAAGATCTTGTTGCATCTTGTCTTGTGTCTAAGAACAATAAACACTCTCATTAAATGACGGTGCTTTCCTGTATGACATGGCACCGTTCACATTTTTTCCTGGAAATTAGTTTTGTTTCATAAAAATCTATTGAGATGTTATTTGATGAATTTAGAAAAGGTGTACCGCCACTATGAAACACTGGGAAAACCCTGTCTGCAGTCAATCAGGGAGCAAACAGACAAGAGGCTCTCTTTGTATTTTGGCTGACTCATCATTTGAAAGTTGCATCAGTCTGGCCTTTCCACCGTGATAAAGAGCAAACAAAAACCTCTGTTATTTGGTCTGGGTCAAAAGGCAATATACTGCTTTTACTGTATGATTTCCATTGTGGTCATTCGCTTTAAAATGCTGCAGGTCTTGAACAACCCATTTGCCATGTTTTTATTGAGCATTAGCTTGCTCTTTCAAAACATTTCTGATTTCATAAATGGGGCCAGCGTGGGCTCTTTGTCTGCCCTATTTGGTGTTTTATAACGAGTGGGGCTCAGGTGCTCTCCTAGGGCAAACCTAGGGATTGGCCTTAGATGGATATGGATGAAGGCAAGTGGGGGTTCACACAAACAGGCTGATTTATAGCTTCTGGGAGCAGGGAAGATAAGTAGACGAGGGTTCCAGATGTGTGAGTCTCTGACTGGGAAGATAAAAGGAGTGCAGAGCCTACTCATCCCACCCTTTTCACCCTCAGAGCGGAACTCCTCAGCAGGGACCAACCCCCCCGTGTCCCACTGCCCATCGTTCATACCTCCTTCTTCCTAGCCTTTGTTCTTCAGGGTTTTTTCCAGAATAAATCAGTGAACAGAAATGTCTATATATTAGTCAAGATCTGATTATTAATGTATAGTTTATTGGGAAAAATCCTCCAAGGCATTCGGTCTTATCAGAATCAGAGTTTACTGTATTTTATTTGTACTAAATACTAATGTGTTAGACTTCAATGTACTACATTATCCAAATAGAGCAGGATTTTCTGACCTAGAGGACATGTGTTTAACCCATTATTTCTTATCAATAGTTTTTAGTCATGGGTGGAATTATGTCACATTAGCCCTGGCCATCCGGTCTTCCTTTCCAGCCAATAACCTCTCTTTTCCACTTGCAGCAGATGGGGATTTGCCAATGGCATAACTGTTAGGAATTATAGCTTCTTAAATGGAGTTCATATGTCAGATCCTTATGGAAAATCATAATGGCTTCACTCTGAAACTCTGCTTATGAGAGGTCAAAGAGGGTTTTTTTGCACAGATTAATAGGATACTCTTGGCACGGGGAGGATTATGAAAGCAGCATGATGAAGATTATTTTTCTGCTTTGCGCTAAAATGTAAATAAAGGAATACGCGCACTGACATGCAAACAGAGGAAATAACATTCATGTACACATTTTAAGATGCTATTCCCGAGTCTAAGTGCTGCTGGGTGACTAGGTTGAAGAACTCAAAGGCTGTGGCCCTGTATTTAAATACCTATGCTATTTTGGCAGAAAGCATGTTTGTTGTTGCCAGTAAGACCCCCTCAGTTTGTGAAACGTTTTCTCAGAGTAGTGTGAGCTGTTAGGTGTTAAGGGCAGGAAGCGAAATGGGGTTGTGAAGGCAGGGTGGTTGGATGAGGAGAAAGGGGTGGGTTCATTCAGTTTCCCAGCAAACGTACCACTTTCCAGAATCTGAGTAAGTGAGCATGTCAACAGACTGGCTGGCTCTGGATAAGGGGGTCTACTAGATTTAGGCTGTTGCACAACGCAATAGAAACTGTGTTGCATAACTGGCTCCTCTACTCTGTATATGAATCGAATCAATGCTTTGTGCAGACAGGCTTCCAGCTGGATTTCTTTAAAGGAGTGTGGTTTCAGACCTGATACCAAAGGGAGTATCACTATCCCTCTCAACTCCATGACAAACTTCCCCCCATTGTCAGAATCGTGGTTCTGTTGTTTATGAAACATCTTGGACTGGTTTTAACTCCCTCCCTCTGTTCCTTTGACTATGAGTTTTTAATTGCCCCGTGCATTTACAGTTATCTCCCTTTTTTTAAACGTTAGATATCCAAGTCCTTTGCCAACTGTCAATATATTATGTCCCGCCTCGAGGCACACCGTTAAATGTTCTTATACAGATTTATTTCGCTATGATTATCTTTCTGTCGAACAGTGCCTCAACCCCATCCTTCATGGTTTCCCATTTTATCCTCACTGTTTATATTCTAGCACCAGGCATACTGTAAGTCCCATGTGAGGAAAGTCTTTTGAAGCTCTGTGTATGTTTGGTAGGTGGGGTGGGGGATTTTACATTAGGCCCAGATGTGTTTGCTCTTTTGTGAAGCTTGCTTTGGCTCTGTCTTTAAGCAGCATGGTTGTCATTGTTGGGGAGGCTCCAGCGCAGATGTTTTCTTTATGAATGGTCACAGCCCTAGGACGATTTGACTGAGGCTCCCTGTCAATGGTGTTAGAACTCAATCATGTACCCCAACATCAAAGTTGTTGCTTGGATTACCTGGAGAGACACGTGTGGTCACTTTGATACGTTATGTGTGAGTAGCGAGCCTGTGTGATGTGTATGTGTGTATACAGTGTTCTGCTTTGAAAGGAAGTGTGGTGGCAGCTGTTAAAACACAAGGCTGGACGTATCTTCTTAGCAGGGTCTCCCTGTGGTTGGGGATTTCTGTACCCAGTCTCCTACAGGACAGAGGTTCTCAGAGAGGGAGAAATATTTCCAATGTTAACTTAACACTTCAATCCTCCCAATGCTGGGGGTATGTCTGAAATAAGTCCCCATCAGCACATCTTCCTCTTTCAAAGTTGCCTTAGTAAGCAGTGGGGCAACAAAATGTCAAGTTCCTTTTTCACAAATGTTGCAATAGTATTTTTTGGGCACTTTGACCTATCTTCAAGTTGATCGGTAGCATTTCATAGCTCCATGTGTCATGTTTCTGTGCTGCCATGGCAAAATCTCTTCTTTTTTTTTTTTTGGTTTTTGTTATTACATTTCCTTCCTAACAAAAGTATGTTTATCCCTCCAGTAATTTTGAGAGACATTTGTATTTATTAGTTGATTTGAATGTATTGACTTCATTATTCAAAAAACAAATACAAGACTGCATTGCACTCACAAACAATGAAGCCCAAAGGCTTATTTCCATTGTGGTTCTCATTTATGCTATTCATACTTTGCCTAGTCACTTTTTGTTGTTTGGTTTTCCATTTATGGTCACACACATATGCTTATTGTAATTGTACTTGTTTTAACATATATGCACAGAGAAAAGTGTCATGTATTTTGCGTCATGTGATCGGCTCTCCCGATCAGCCTTTATAGAGAGCATCGATCGATCGGCAGAGAGTGAATATCGGCCGATATCGATCGGAGCATCCCTAGTAGGCACACTACTGCTACTACTGCTACTACTACTAACTACTAACTACTACTACTAAAACGACTACCATGTAAGTCTTAAGTATTTACAATAAGTGAGCCATGCATACACTACCTAAGAATTTCACAATACAGTATGTTCTTAAATTAATCAAAAATTCTTCAAGAGAATCTCTCCTCTTACAGCAGTTATTTGTCATTTCTCAAATCCACTGAAAGGAGTTCAGCTTCGAAAAGTGCAGGCCTTCTCCTCTCACTCTTTATCAGTCACTTGAGTTTTTCTTTACCTCCCCCCTGCCCTGCTTGCCTTAATCAAAGACAAGTGGAGTGCTGGCAATGGACAGCCTGTTGGACCCGGCAGTACATGAAGATGATGGCTCTTATTAGTTCAGCGCTGTTATTTTGTTTTTCAAGAGTATGGGCACTCTTGAGGAGAGGGTCATGGCATCATGAAGTGAGGGGTTTTGAAATGAGGCTGGATTATGACCAAGAGTTACGACTATACTCCAAGACTCTCTGTTTTTTCTTTTTAAATTCTTCTGTCCTGTACTCAACCTTCTCTCCTCTGCATCCCTCAGATGTGGAGAAGATGGCTATCGATTGGCTGACCGGAAACTTCTACTTTGTGGATGACGTGGACGACCGGGTGTTTGTCTGCAACAAGAACGGCCAGACATGTGTGACCCTGCTGGACCAAGAGCTGTACAACCCTAAAGGCATCGCCTTGGACCCGGCAATGGGGTCTGTACTTCCCTCAGCTCTTCTTGACCTAAGAAAGTACCCTCAGTACGGTTTTAGCATCATTTGAGAGGAAAATGCTGTCCTATGTTCAGACGACATGCTGACCAAGCAGTCGGTGGAAAATCAAAGCACTTACTCCAGATGGAAACTAAGACGGATACTTGTGCGCCACACACACTTCCATGTTTGCTGTTTCAGGTTCCTGATACCGACAAGTTGCAGAATGTAGTTCCCTTTTCTTAAGTATCACTTCTTTGTTTCAATTCTTCTGGAAATCATTTTGAATCCATTTCACTGACTCATACAGCCATCTCCGTTGTGGTCATTGGTGTTGTGCCAAGACAAAATGATATATGAAGTCAAATAGCAGTCATCCAATTGCTTAAAGTGGCTATATAAACGTTTAAAACCTTCCATAAATTAACCTTATCCAGAACTTAAGGGAGAAAGCAAGAAATAAATTCATATATATGATATTATAAGTCATTCCCAGTGGAGCCCAGAGTAATCTCAGTTCAAAGCTCCTCTACCAACAGTGCAGGGTGTCATTATTTTATAGCCAATAAACTGTGCAATCAACATTCACTTCATAGTGATGAGCTACATCAATATTGCTACTTTAAGTCGGTTCCTTCTCTCACTAGTAAAAAATACATTTTCTGTCAATTGACCATTAATGAACTGCCTCTTCCTTTTCGCTCCTCTTCTTCTGCTACAGCAAAGTGTTCTTCACAGACTACGGGTCTACGCCCAGGGTGGAGCGCTGTGACATGGATGGCCAGAACCGCACAAAGCTGGTGGACACCAAGATCGTCTTCCCTCATGGCATCACACTGGACCTGGTCAACCGGTTGGTGTACTGGGCTGATGCCTACCTGGACTACATCGAAGTGGTCGATTACGAGGGAAAGAACCGACACACCATCATCCAGGGCCTGCTGGTGAGGTTTAAAGGATGTTTGGATGGGTTTCAACTCATTTAAATACCAAGTACATCCAAACATACACAGAGATGCAGCCAAGGATATAGACTTCTGATTGTTCAGCCCTCTTTTAAAGGTTAAACCAAACGGCAATAGCCTGACGTCTTAACTAACTTCAGATTTTCCTTCGTTAACACAAAACATCTGTTTTCCGAATCTGTATCATCATTGATTTAATATCAGCTTGAGAGACGGCAATGTTTTCCAGTTGCCTCCCAGCATTAAGGCAAACAGAACCCGCCTTCTATCTCCTTGGTAGTCCTTTTTATTGCCTGATTAATCTTACTAAAGAGTGTGTGATCTTCCTGCTTAGTGTCTCTCTTAACACATTAGTCTGGCCCTAGTGAAGCTTGGCTAAAACGTAAAGTAGAGTAATGATCATAATGAAATCAGGACTGCAGAGATGGTGCTTGTGAGAGAGGTAGAGGAGGTAATTTGATCCCGGCCCATACATCTTTCTGACTGTAGAGGAGAGCTGCACAGAATAGACCCTTTAAAAGTAAAACCTCTCTGTTTAACAGCAGAAGGGAAGAGGAGCCATTATGCTGCCCTGTGCCAAGTTTACACAAACTCTCTCTGTTTCTCTGTCCATGTCTATATTTGTCTGTCTCTGTCTGCCAGAGATCTATTCACATCTTGAGAAACTTTTAAGATTTATTTTATCATGATTAATAGTTTAAGAAAGTTTCATTATGCAGAAATTGACAAACAGCGTTCAAGATAGAATAGTCTCAACAAACTATAACAAGAGCCATTAGTCCTTTGCACTTCAAGCTTTTTTACAGAGGTCTGGATTTTATTTATTTTTTTAATGTTTTTATTGTTTTTCGTTTTTGTTACAATCATGAACAGACAAACAATATGAAGGCAGACATGGTCATCCTGGGTAAAGAGAAATGCTTACTATGTTGTAGAAAACACAATATACATAGATACAATACGTACTTGCACACACATCTATGCAATCGTATACACATGTAGATGCTCCAACAGTACAGTATGTGCATACATGTATACATATTTAGGAATGTAGGGCTAACAAAGGCAGGGTTACATCACACTATCAGGGTCTAGAGGTCTGGATTTTCAAAAGCAAACCAAAAAAACGTTTAATTTATTTTGTTGCTTTATGGTCTTTTTCAGATTGAGCACCTGTACGGGCTGACTGTATTTGAGAACTACCTGTATGCCACTAACTCAGACGAAAGCCACCTCAACTCAAAGACCAGTGTGATCCGAGTGAACCGCTTCAACAGCTCCGACTTCCAAGTGGTGACCCGGGTCGATCGGGGGACCGCGCTGCACGTGTACCACCAGAGGCGCCAACCCCAAGGTACAGGCTCTTAGCTTGACTCCTTACTCACCTAATCCATTTCCGTTGATAAGTCAACATAGCATGACGGCTGGTTTTGTGCCCCTCTCTCCTGGCTTAGTGCGCAGCCATGCGTGTGCCCTGGATCAGTTTGGGAAGGCTGGAGGTTGCTCTGATATCTGTCTGCTGAGCAACAGCCACAAAACCCGTACATGCCGCTGTCGCTCTGGATTCAGCCTGGGCAGCGATGGAAAGTCCTGCAAGAGTACGTTTACAAAATATATAGTTTGACAAAAATGAACCCCATCCCATTAGTTTCAGCACTGATAATGGATGATGGCAATGAAGGTGGTTACACAATCGCTGGCAGAAGTAATGACAGTTTTTCATTGCAAGTGTTTTCTTTTTCGTGCAGAACCAGACCATGAGTTGTTCTTGGTGTACGGTAAAGGTCGTCCTGGGATCATCAGAGGCATGGACATGAACGCTAAGGTGCCTGATGAGTACATGATTCCCATTGAGAACCTCATGAACCCTCGAGCTCTGGATTTCCACGCACTTAGTGAATACATCTACTTTGCTGATGCCACCAGCTACATTATTGGCCGGCAGAAGATAGATGGCACAGAGAGAGACACTATACTCAAAGAAGGTAAGTACTTTCTTACCAAATCCTGGAATTTAAAGAGTTAAATCACAATCTTTTCATTTTATCCTCTTGATAGTCAATCTGAATTTGCCAGCTAATTTCTTCTCACACCGGCTTCTTTGGCTTATCTCAGGTATTCACACAGTAGAGGGGATAGCAGTAGACTGGATGGGAGGTAATCTCTACTGGACAGATGATGGGCCTAAAAGACTATCAGCGTTGCCAGGCTGGAGAAGGCTTCTCAGACCCGCAAGACGCTCATTGAGGGAAAGATGAGCCATCCTCGTGCCATTGTGGTGGACCCCCAGAATGGGTGAGACACTAAAGGGGAGGGTATTTCCATCTTAAATAGGTGTTATTTTCTCATAAATGTTTTGTTGAAGTTTTTAATGTTTGGGTGTAGCCGCATGTCCGAATGTATTGGGAGAAGATGGTTTGTGTCTTGCAGCTGTGTGGGCCGCCTGCATTGTAGATGTTTAGCACATTTGTTACATTGATGTGTCTGTGGGAGCTGATCAGCTTTCACGGGATTTTTAGAAACTCCCTGTTGTTTGTGTTGGTTGATGTTTCAAAGGGCATGGAAACTTAAAAGCTACATTTTGACTGCACTAGCTCTCACAGAATTGTCTTATCTTACTCTACTTTTGAATGTGTGCCAGATGGATGTACTGGACTGACTGGGAGGAGGACCCCACTGAGAGCAACAGAGGAAAGATCAAGAAAGCTTGGATGGATGGCTCACATCACCAAGTTTTCCTGACGAGCAAGACAGTGCTGTGGCCCAATGGCCTGAGTCTGGACATTCCCCAGGGCATCCTGTACTGGGTGGATGCTTATTACGACCGTATTGAGTTGGTTTACCTCAACACCACTGAGAGAAAGGTTGGTAATGCTTTTAATGTTTCGACTTTGATGTATTTCTGTGTATACAAATCATTTTAGAGATACTACTTGGGTGACTGTGGCTGCTAGGGAGAGCAGTTGTCTTTCAACCAGAAGGTTGTGAGTTTAATCCCACCCCATGCAGTCAACATGTCGATGTATCCTTGGGCAATCCTTGTGTGTGAATGTTAGTTTCCCAGAGCAAGTTGCATTGATATTTATTCATGTGAATGTGGTGAATCCTTTGTAGTTTGTTAAAGCGCTTGGAGGTATAAAGGCCTGATAATATAGTCCATTCATCTTTTTATTTACTTCTAATTCATGTGCAATGTCTTATCTATGGTGCTGTGACGAACAATAACCCCAAATTGGGATCATTAAAGTATATTTTATCTTACTATTTGAAAACATAACTGGAGATCTAACACCTATATGTTTACTCACTCATCAGGTGGTGTACGAGGGACAGGAGCTTAACCACGCCTTTGGATTATGTCATTACAAACAATTTCTTTTTTGGAATGAGTACCGTGGCGGCAGCATCTACAAACTGGACCAAGTCACTAAGACCGTCACCATCCTCCGCAACGAGAGGCCCCCTATCTTTGAGATAAGAGTGTATGATGCACACCAGCAGCAAGGTATAGCTCCCTTTTATCCTTTTCACGTCAAGAGTTTCTGATAAATAAAATGCGATGATAATATGTTCTTATTTTTTTTTTTTTATTGTAGGTTCCAATAAGTGTCGCATTAACAACGGTGGCTGCAGCAGTCTGTGCCTTGCTATTCCCGAGGGCAGGTCCTGTGGCTGTGCTGACGATCAAATCCTGGATGGAGATAATGTCACCTGCGGAGGTACTTAGCGGCTTCACCAAACATTAATTAGGAGGGTTAAGGAAAAGTCATTACTCAGCAGGAGTTAGGACTGTTAAAGAATGCTAGGCTGCACTTTCCATTTGCTAAACTAAAGTCCACTGTGTTTGGGAAATCTGGAGAGAAGTTTAAAAGACCTCCAATAATATTTTGCAACCTTAAGAGAGCTGATAGCTGACCTCACCAAGGCTTTGTTTTGTTTTGGTGCTCGGCTCTTGTCTAAATGGCCCATCTGTTTCTCCCCCTGCCCCTGATCTCATCTCCAGCCAACCCCTCCTACGTGCCCCCGCCTCAGTGCCAGCCCGGGGAGTTTGCCTGCAAGAACAACCGTTGCATCCAAGAGCGCTGGAAGTGTGACGGGGACAACGATTGTCTGGACAACAGCGATGAGGCCCATGATCTCTGCCGTAAGCGTGCCATGTCATTGTCATAGTTACACAGCAACACATATATAAACAAAATCTGTGTTTTTAGGGCCTTAGCTCACGAGAACCAACAGAGTGCAAGCTACATTTTCCAAGATTGTCTCTTTCCATGCAGCGTAATGTGTAATTTCACTCGCAAGCTCTTTGCCAGGCGATAGTTAGAAACAGGGACTTTTCTTGGACGTTGGTTTCTCTTCTCTCTTGATTAAAAGTGACATTTAAAGGGCGAAGATGATTAAGCCGGCTTTATATTATATCCATAACAGAAAACGTTTATTAACCAGGTGGCTTGAAGATTATTATTTTCCTTTCCCAGACCAGCACACCTGCCCAGCTGACCGATTCAAATGCCAGAACAACCGCTGTATCCCCCTGCGATGGCTCTGCGATGGAGACAATGACTGCGGCAATGATGAAGATGAATCCAACTCCACCTGCTCTGGTATAAACAAACATGGAGGTCCTTGTAGCTCAAGGAGTATTACAGTTTGGCTATTGGTTTGCAAGACCCCAGAAATTAATTGATCATCCCTGATTTGGTGTGGAACTAGGGTATTTGCTGTTAGATGATGAGTATTTTAAATAGTTTCAAAATGGTATAATTGTAAAAAAGCATCATGTTGAGATTGAGAGAAACATTAAAAGTTAAATAGAGAAACAATGGACTTTGGCCAGACAGACAAGTTGCAACTAAAGCAGACATGTTTGGATTTGTTCGTTCTGAGTTAATCAGTTACGATTTGTGTGTTGGATGCCAGCATGAATTTGCAGTCCAGGAATATTGATCTACACCATTGTTATGGGAATAGGCTGGACCATAGCAACAGTACTCAGCTGACAGTATTTGTAGCTGTCTCTGTGTCTCCAAATAATTTAAGGAGACAGCAATATTTATATTTAATTAATATTTATATATATTTTATTTATATTGTATTTAGGTAACAACTATTTAAAGTACTGATTGCAGCAATAGAATATGGGAAATTAGGTAGTCAATATCTTATTTAAGGGCCATTAGGCAAAGCAAATGTAAATGTTGAGTCATGGATATGGAAACACTTTCCCCGTTTTAACCCTTGTTCTCTTGCCAGCTCGCACATGCCCACCAAACCAGTACCCTTGTGCTAGTGGGCGCTGCATCCCCATTTCCTGGACATGTGACCTGGACGACGACTGTGGAGACCGCTCAGATGAACCAGACTCCTGTGGTGAGTCTTTATTTGCTCTTGCATATTGCAGCTTTTTTTGTAAGAACGCCTTTACCAAAAGGCAATAAATAATGTTATGATGTTTACCTTTTCTCTCTTTAACCATCCTCAGCCTACCCAACCTGCTTCCCTCTGACTCAGTTCACCTGCGCCAATGGCCGCTGCATCAACATCAACTGGCGCTGTGACAACGGTAACCCTCTTCTTAGACTTCCATTTGTGAGCTGCACATTTTAAAACAATGCAATAACCGAAAATGAAATATTTTACGTGTTTGTGTACAGACAATGACTGTGGGGATAACAGCGATGAAGCCGGCTGCAGCCATTCCTGCTCAAGCGTCCAGTTTAAGTGTAACAGTGGCCGCTGCATCCCAGAATACTGGACCTGTGACGGCGACAATGACTGTGGAGACTACAGTGATGAGACTCATGCCAACTGTACCAACCAGGGTAAGGACCAATGACAGTGTGTACCAATCAGACATAGCTCTGGTCTAGGACATTTGTGGGACGTTGTTTGTTCTTTCGCTAGCTGTATCCGAGTCAAGCTCTCATCAGACCTTGTATTGTGTTTCAATTTGTTTACATGTTTATTTTTTGCAGTAAAGAAGTTGTAACAATGAAAAAGGGATCATTTTTCGTTTTATCTGCTCTCCATGCCCCTGCCTGCCCTCTGGCTTTTAGATATCACTTACAGAAAATCCTCTCTGTTGCTCTGTTCAGGATGTGATTGTGTATGTCGTTAGATAACAATTAAACTCTTTCCTGGGCTTGTGCAAAGGGCACAGATGTTTTGACTTTGCTGCAGATTTACATGTTTAGAGTTTAAAATAGCTGGCAGCCACATTTAGCAGTTTGGGAACATTACGTTTCACTGTGACCATTTGTGTAACGACTGGGGCGGCGTCATAGCACAGTTTTATAGTTTTTCTTCCGTCTGCCTGAAACATTTGCTTGTGTTTATTGTGTGTTTGTGTTTTGATGTTGTATGTGCTGTCTGATCCATGCAGACACACAGCCAATTGCTGTCAAGTCCCAGCATGCACAAACAGGCCCAGCGTGACCTGTTGGTCTAATGAGCGATCTGTGCTCTGTGTGTGTTTGTGCCTGGCTATGTGTGTTTTGGGGCTCTTTCGCAGTCTGGAAGTCATTAGCTGAAATAAAAATGCAATACTATCGCCTTCCCCTCCTGTGTATTATAGTCCTGTGCTGAAAGGCCCATTTCCTGCCTCAGCCGAGCCAAGTGCTGACCTTTGCCATCAGGGGAAGTCATTGTGCCACATCACTGTTGGTGGCCTTTAATCTGCCTGTGACATCCGTCAGTGAGCTGTGTGTGTCATTGTTGTTTGGCTTGGCTCAGTGTTTGGTGGTTAAAACAGAGTCCGGGCATACCCACAGATTATTAATGACTATAATGGCCGATTCTTTGTTCTCTTTGTTTTTATCCAACCGTGTGTGGTCTGTGCGAGTGTTGTTTGCTGGTTAGGATTTCACTCCAGGTGTTTTGTAGCTGCTGACTTCTTCTAATATTTTATTGATTCTTTGACATTTGATAAACAGCACTCTTCCACTTTTTTGTTGGATAACACTTTGTATTTCTGTTTTTTCTCCAGCTACCCGTCCACCAGGTGGCTGCCATGTAGACGAGTTCCAGTGTCGGTTGGACGGCCTGTGTATTCCCATGCGCTGGCGCTGTGATGGAGACACCGACTGTATGGACCTGAGTGATGAGAACAACTGCGAGGGTGTGACCCACATGTGTGACCCAGCAGTCAAGTTCAGCTGCAGGGACTCTGGTGAGGGACTTCAGATGTTAAGGATGATTAGGGATTTTTGTAATAATGTTAGTACAAATAGGGTTTTATTCTCTGACACATGAGGACTAATCATTTCAAATGCAGCATGCAGCTTGTTTATGGTTTGTTTAATTTGTTTAAGTTATGACCGTAGCTTCTTATTCGACAAGGAGGATTATTTATATTGGATAGTTCAAGTTTCCTCTATTTATAGACTCTCCAGTTCAATCCGTTCTGACTTTAAGGGTCAAGACAATTTTACAAAAATGTAATTCACTTTGCATTTCTGAGCAAATCCACTGATAACCCAAGCTTTAACTTGTTTTCATCAATCTGGATAAATATGTTTGAAATAAAAGTCTTAATGTTGTGTTATTGACAGCTCGTTGCATCAGCAAGGCATGGGTGTGTGATGGTGACAGTGACTGTGAGGACAACTCTGATGAGGACAACTGCGAGGCGTTGGCGTGCAAGTTGTCTCACCACATGTGTGCTACCAATGACTCCATCTGTCTGCCTGCTGAGAAGCTTTGTGACGGCACTGACGATTGTCCGGACGGTTCTGACGAGAAACTTTGTGGTACACAAAAACATTTTACTTAAAGCGCAACCCAGGTTAAAAACATACTACTCCCCTGTGTAGGATATGTTCCAACTCTTTCATCCTGTTCTTCCTGGCAGACTTGTGCTCACTAGACAACGGTGGCTGCAGCCACAACTGCAGTATCATTCCTGGGGAGGGCTTCATGTGCTCGTGTCCCCTGGGCATGGAGCTGGGAGCCGACAACAAGACCTGCCAGATCCAGAGCTTCTGCGCTAAACACCTCAAGTGTAGCCAGAAGTGCGAGCAGGAAAAATCCAGTGTCAAGTGCTCCTGCTACGAGGGCTGGGAGCTGGAGGCGGACATGGAGAGCTGCAAAAGCACTGGTAATTAAGAACAGGGCCTGCTTTTATGCCATTAAACGTGTATTTACTGATGCAAATCAATTCTTTGTACCTTTAGATTTAGAGCACTATAATTGTTCTTGGGCTGAAGAGGCCTTACCATACTGATTCTACTCTATGTATACAGTATTAAATGCAACATCATGGTGTTGAGGATGTTTTTATTCTAGATGGGGAGCAGCAAACCCTTTCAGTTATTCAGTGTTTTTCTTTGAAAGGGACAGATGGAAAAGAAAACATTTCAGAGACAGGATTTTATCCAAGACCAACAAGGGGTTTGGGAATTTGGACTTTGAGATGAAATGTACTCTAACACTTTTCCGTTTACACCTTATTTGCCCTCAGATCCCTTCAAGCCTTTTATCATCTTCTCCAACCGCCATGAGATCAGAAGGATTGATCTTCACAAGGGGGAGTTCAGTGTGCTGGTGCCAGGGCTCAGGAACACCATCGCTCTGGACTTTCATCTCAACGAGAGCACTCTGTACTGGACTGATGTCGTAGAGGACAAGATCTACCGTGGGAAACTGTCTGAAAATGGAGGTGAGGCAGCCACTTAGCTACTGCTTTCTGTAATTTGAGGTTACGCAGAAAGTAAAAATGAATTAAAAAAGTATTTATATAGTAATATGTTCATTTTTTTGGTTACTTCCTTTTATAAGTAAAATAGTAAAATGGATTGTTCATTCAGAGATATAAAGTCCTATTTGTGCTTTGGACTGAGCATTTCTAAGAAATTAACTTCCACTGAGCACTCTCTAATTTCCCAGAGCCAAATGTTGTTCAAAACGAGTCTGTGGTCAGCGGTCTGTGACCCTGAATAAATGGCCAGGTCATGGTCTGCCTTTCCTGATCCAAAACCCCAGGTCTCGTTGCCAATCAAGGTTGTGTTCCCAGAACAGCACTTAGGGGGCACACGGAAGGCTTTGTCTCTTCCCATTTGTCTCAGTACTTGATGTGCGTGACTGCAGCCAAAACACTGATGCAGCGTAGGAGGCAAACAAGCTGCAGTTCCAGTTCCCAGCCCTCCAACTTCACCATTAAAGCAGGAGTCCAGAGACACTGTGACCAACTTGTAGATCAGCTCCTGCTGCTTGTTATTTAAGCCATTTCAGAAACTCTATAGTTGTTGGCATACTCTGGGTAGTGCTCACAGCTCAACAAAGACACCCCTACCCACACAAGGCAGCCATAACTCCAGCAAACTGTGAAGAGGGCCTATCCCTCTCCCTCTAATTACCACTGGAAGGCCATGTGAAAAACTTGTCTCATCGCCCTGAGCCAGAGATGATCGCGCATTTTGGTTTGCACTTAGTCTGCATGAGAGCCGTTTCTGGCTGAAGTATAAAAGAGTGAGAGATCTGGTGTTAGATGTTTGTTTTCTTATAGCTTGGGTAATGGCGCTGAGCAGATCAGACACAGCAGCACTGCATGCCTTTCACTAACAGATTTAATAAGTTTAAATCATTTTAACAATTCATTGTTTGTCAGGGTTTTTATTTTTTATTGCAGTGAGCGAACCACATTTGCGGGCTGGAAATGTGCTCTTTTTGTTGAAAGTGAAATAAGCCAAGCCTCTATACTAAATAAGAAGCTCCCTTTTTCAGCTTGAGTTTCATTTGTCAAAAGCATGATAAAGTACTAAACACCACTGCTAGCTTTAAGTCTCCTTTCTCTGTGTTCAGCCCTGACCAGTTTTGAGGTGGTGATCCAGTATGGACTGGCTACACCAGAGGGGCTGGCTGTGGACTGGATAGCAGGAAACATCTACTGGGTGGAGAGCAACCTGGACCAGATAGAGGTAGCCAAACTGGATGGGACCATGAGAACCACCCTGCTGGCTGGGGAGGTGGAGCATCCAAGGGCCATCGCCCTGGACCCCCGAGATGGGTATGAAGCATATATCTAAGGATAATAATACTGTAATCAACCTTTAGGAAAATGAAACTTACACTTCCAATACCTTTACAGCTCATGATATATCCCTTATACCTACTTACTATCAACCTGACCTGTTCTCATGTGATGATGCTGTTAACATCTGTAAGAACCCCTCCTCACATTGATTTATTTTCTGTTTGCAGTATTCTATTTTGGACCGACTGGGATGCCAGTCTTCCCAGGATCGAGGCAGCTTCTATGAGCGGAGAAGGCAGACGCACCATCCACAGAGAAACAGGCAGCGGTGGCTGGCCCAACGGACTCACTGTTGACTACATGGAAAGACGCATTGTCTGGATTGATGCCAGGTAGCATTTGGCAGCAGTCTCTCATTGCACTGCGTCCACCCACTCACTTATTACATCACCCACTTGCTTAGTCTTTGTTGCGTGTCATTATAAATGTTTGAATAAACAAGCAAATGTGCACTCCTTATGTAAAATGACATACAAGTAAAGACTCGTATAGTAGAAACATGTATACATTTAGGATGGTGCATATCATGTAACACTTTTGTCTCTGCTTAATTCCTCCTCCAGGTCAGATGCTATCTACTCTGCTAAGTACGACGGTTCTGGACTGATTGAAGTGTTGCGGGGTCATGAGTATTTGTCCCACCCCTTTGCTGTTACCATGTATGGAGGCGAGGTGTACTGGACCGACTGGAGGACTAACACTCTGGCCAAAGCCAACAAATGGACTGGACACAATGTCACTGTAGTCCAGCGAACCAACACACAGCCCTTTGACTTGCAGGTCTATCACCCCTCCAGACAGCCCCAGGGTAGGTTGCACACTAGATAGATATGCATAAAAGTTCAAAGAGAAATGCACTCACGGAGTGAGAGTGAGAGAGCTGACTCAGTTTGGCTTTAAATCAAAGGAGAACAAGATCACAGTTAATTATTGACTGTATTGATTCACAACTCCTATTCTCCAAAGACAGCTGACCTTTCAGAGCAGCATAGACGTGTTGTCTCCTCACACCAGCAGCAATTTGGACACCTCCTGCTGGCTTGTTGATCAAAAAGTCACTTCACTCTTTGGCATTTTCCACTGGCTGGATGGGAAATAAAACCTTCCTCCAGCGACTTAAATGTCGTTTGTTGATCTCGAAGAAACACATGATTGACAAGATGACAAAAAAGATTTGCAGTTTTTTGTCAGATTGCCACCTTTAAAAGCCACTGGCTACGGGATACATAGTGGCCAGCAGAGAGGCACTCGGATCTTCTCATGGAAGGCAGGAAAAGAGAGATCTCACAGAGTTGTTGATTGACAGCTGCAACCAATGGCCATGACAGTGATGAGGCAACAAGCTGGCTTGATCGGTCTGGCAGACAGTCTTCTTGGGCTCTCGCTTAGTTGAGTGAGATTGATTGAGAGGTCTATTAGACACTATGATATTCTGAAAAATATCTTCTCTCATTAAGCTATCAGCTTTGATTAATATTATATTGTATATGCTTATTTTATTCTTTTTGTGGAGATGGTTTTGAAAATATATACACGTGCAATCTGAAGAGTGAGGCTTAAAGGAAATACATCCCCTTTGTCTTTTTGTGTCTCTCTTTTTCAAAAATGTCCTCTACATTTTCTTATATTTTCAGCTCCTAACCCGTGTGCTACCAGTGACGGTAAAGGCCCTTGCTCCCACCTCTGTCTCATAAACTTCAACCAGACCTTCTCCTGTGCCTGCCCTCACCTCATGAAGCTCCAGCCTGACAAACGCACATGCAAAGGTAATGACAGTTAGTCACAAACACCTACCATTTTTTCTTTTTAAAACTTTCATCCAACACACACACATGTCATATTTAATCCAATTCAGCAAGTAGCAAGACACGGGCTCTTTGTTTTCAGGAATCTATTCTCACAACTGTCATGACTGGTATGGTGTGCTCAGCTCCCGAACGTGACATCAACGGCATAAGCTGTCATTTTCTACGACAGAATATCTAATTACTCCTCCTCTGTCTGTCCCACGTGGCTTTCTTCACTTTCATCTCCATGTAATTTGAAATAAAATACTGTCTCAAGGTCCTAATTTATTGCTGTGTGATTTTAATGAGGGGGTTTCAAGGGGTATCTGTGTAAATCTGTGTGAGTGTCTGTCTAAATGTTACGCATTCTACAGAACAATCTTCATCTCAGCAGTGTAGATTTAAGCATAATTGGATTAGAGGGTGTCTGATGCATTCCCCTTCAACACGATAACTTTCAGGGAGCTGAGCAGAGTGTCAGCTAAACTCAACTCGGACCACTTACAATGATTAGAGCACCATGCATTTTTGACTGAGAGGAAGTCATTTGTTATCTCCCCCCTCTCACCTCTCGGGATGTAATGAAGCCTTGGCAAGAGCAACATGTTTCTGACGGGTCAGTTTGACACTCTTGAGCTTTATCTACTGGGATCCAGCTTGTTTCACCCTTTGATTGCTCAGGCTAGTGCAGTGAGAAAAAGCCTGGACTTAACTCATCTTTTAATCACCATGTATTTGAATGATTATGAATGGGTGGGAAACACTTGAGCATGTTGTAAAAAGTCTTAAGTAAAGCAAGCTAAAAAAAAAAAGGACTTCTTCCCTTTTCACTTCTCTATTTGCATCATTTGTATACAAAATTGAAATAACTTTCAACAAGTGAGATTTCTTTTTCTCAGTACATTATTTTTTTCTTCTTCTCAGAGTCCCGCAAGTTCCTTCTATATGCCCGTCAAATTGAAATTCGGGGTGTGGACATCGACAACCCTTACTACAACTACATAATCTCCTTCACTGTGCCGGACATAGACAACGTGACAGTGGTGGACTTTGATGCCGTGGAGCATCGCATCTACTGGTCTGATGTCCGAACGCAGACAATCAAGAGAGCTTTCATTAACGGCACAGGCGTAGAGACTGTTGTGACTGCTGGTGAGCACAAAGAGATGAATATCAGTCTAACTTATTTTTAGTTACTTTTATTTCAGTTTACAGTTTCTGTAGCTCTCTAGAAATCTGATGAAACCCTAACTTTCTCCACTGTGGTTCTGACAATTCCCAGACCTTCCTAATGCTCACGGGCTTGCAGTAGACTGGGTGTCCAGAAACCTGTTCTGGACCAGCTATGATGCCAATAAGAAGCAGATCAATGTGGCCAGACTCGATGGATCCTTCAAGAATGCTGTCATCCAGGGATTAGACAAGCCCCACTGTCTTGTGGCGCATCCACTACTGGGGTCAGTGTTTTCTTTCACTTAATAAGGCCTGCATTCAGATTGAGATATGAATTCTGACTATTATGCGCTTTTTCAGTTTTCTATTTCATAGTCAAGAGCAAATGTTTGTACTTTATAACAATATGCTTGGGTGAAAATGTTCTAGGTACAGCTGTTGTTCCAGTTCTTCTTTAGCCTGCTTGTTGTTCCCCATGTGTTGCTTCTGTGCTGGCTCCTACCAGGATAATTATTTCATAGAACATTGCTCTGCTCAGAAAATAAACGTCAGCTCCTCTTCATGTAACGAGACATTTATATCCCTCCTCAGGAAGCTGTACTGGACTGATGGTGACAACATAAGCATGGCTAACATGGATGGCGGCAACCTCACTTTACTTTTCACTGATCAAAAAGGACCAGTTGGTAAGTAGATGAACCCCCCAATGAGAAAGATAACTCTGCAAAATGATACTGAACCCCTATTTAAATGTAGGGGCAAAAGCAAGGATTTAGCATATTTTAATAGATTGTTAATTCTTTCCACTCAGGCCTCTCTATTGACTATGAAAAAGAGCAGCTGTACTGGATCAGCTCGGGAAACAGCACCATCAGCCGCTGTCAGCTGGATGGAACTAAACTGGAGATCCTGGAAGGTGTCAAAGGAAAACTTACCAAGGCAACTGCTCTGGCTATTATGGGTACGATGAAACATATAAATGTTACACTCTCTGTTTTCTAATGTTTCTAGTATAAAAGTTGATAGTTAGATAATTTCACTGCTTACATGCTCAGACATCACTAGCCGATGTTAAAGGGAAGACATACTAATACACAAATCAACTTCCCTCACTGTAGGAGACAAGATGTGGTGGGCCGACCAGGGAACTGACCAGATAGGAACATGTGACAAGGAGGACGGAGGGAATTGGAAGGTTTTGCGAAACAACACCTCGCCTATGATGCACATGAGGATCTACGATGAGGATGTACAGAAAGGTAGGAAAATCCTTGAAGAAAATTGTTTATATGCTATTATATCAATTATCATTAACACATTATAAAGCAGTTTTTAATGACTTATAAGACCTAGCATCATAATACTTAATAGTTGCTGGTCACCTGCTGACGTTGTTTTCACAAGGATCATAGTGTTTTATAACTCCAATAGTTGTAATCAATTCTAATGTTTTTATAATGGATAATGCCTTAACCATATTGAGGTATAAGCAACCTATACGGTATATACATATATACATTACAAGCTGGATATTATATATGTTTGCTAAATATATGTATTAGGAAACTTAAACTTAATTGTAAATAATGTTTCTTGAATATTTGTATAAAGCATTATGAATATGTACATAAGTTAATGGTGATGCAGCATGTGTTTTATAGTGCATTATACTGTAGGGTCCACAGTGTAGGCTTTGGAGACATTTATACTGTAACCATTTGTTTTCGACATCACTGATCCTCTCCTTTTTCTCTTTTCAGAGGGTATCAACCTGTGCAGCAACAACAATGGAGACTGCTCCCAGTTGTGTCTACCCACCTCACCAACCACCAGGGCCTGCATGTGCACTGCAGGATACAGCCTGAAGACTGGACAGCAGTCCTGTGAAGGTAAGACAAGGCTCAACAGCTGCAATCATACACTAGGTAACAATACAGTTTGCCCTGAAAAACTAAAACATACTGTACTTTCTCTGAGCAGGCATGGGCTCCTTCCTGCTTTACTCCGTTCACGAGGGAATCCGAGGAATTCCACTCGACCCGGCAGACAAATCTGACGCCTTGGTGCCGGTGTCTGGCACCTCTCTGGCCGTCGGCATCGACTTCCACGCTGGTAAGTGACACTGAGCGACATCAATAACTTGATTGAGTGACATTTTAAAGCTGCCATTATCTCCGTGAAGTGAGTATTCATAGGATGACACAAAACACCTCTTTGTTTTCAGAGAATGACACCATCTACTGGGTGGACATGGGCCTGAGCACCATCAGCAGGGCTAAGAGAGATCAGACATGGAGAGAAGATGTCATCACCAACGGCATCGGCAGGGTGGAGGGCATCACCGTCGACTGGATAGCAGGTGTGATCCTAACACATTTGAAATCCTATTTCAGTTCAATTGTAAATATTACACAAAAGACCACATAGCTGATTGGTATACCTGTTCTTTTATAGGGAATATTTACTGGACTGACCAGGGCTTTGACGTGATCGAGGTGGCCCGGCTGAATGGCTCCTTCCGTTATGTCGTCATCTCCCAGGGCCTGGACAAGCCCAGAGCCATCACTGTTCACCCAGTCAAAGGGTAAGTCTCCCTGCAACAGTTTAATACTCTTTAATAACCTTCAGGTTCTCACAATCTAGACTGAATCTGAAAGAAATATACAGCTAAATTCCCATAAAATGCACTTTTAAATAATGTTGTTTAGGTATCTGTTCTGGACTGAGTGGGGTCAGTACCCTCGGATTGAGCGCTCCCGGTTGGATGGCTCTGAGAGGTTGGTCCTGGTCAATGTGAGCATCAGTTGGCCCAATGGGATCTCCGTCGACTACGAGGTTTGTGGACCACAGCAGACTTCATAGCACCCAAGAACTTCTTTAGCACATTTGTCATAATTAATAGTATCATGCTGGTATCTTCCTTGCTAATTTGAACAAATATACTGTGACTTTTCCAAAGACTGGATCATTCGTCAGCTCTTATTCTATGCCATGAGAAAGATCCATACATTTATAGATGTATATTGTAGTAGGGGTTCAGTATATGACATAAGATCTCATATATATATATATATATAATTTATGTTTGTAAATAACTAAATGTAATCTAGCCTCAAAATAGTTCCGTTTATTCTTTGTAAATTGTACCAGTCCCCCATATTACTTATTACTTTCTGCTTGGTATATGTGACTTAATACTATTAAAAAGTACTTATAACCTAGATTTAGAGCTGCCACAAGTTGTAATTAAGGCCAATGATGGTCTACTAAAATCACAACTTAATATGATCTAGTATTCTATATTTAATATGCAAGTTTCTTACCTTTTTATTTCTGCTTTTCTCTGCAGGGGGGGATGCTGTATTGGTGCGATGCAAGGACAGATAAGATTGAGCGTATCAACCTGGAGACTGGAGAGAACAGGGAGCTGGTGCTTGCTAACAACAACATGGACATGTTTGCTGTATCCGTTTTTGAGGAATTCATTTATTGGAGTGACAGGTCGGTTCTGAGGATAATTGTTTTGTTGAACCAACCATTGAACCATCTTTTTCTATTGCTCTATTATCCAGTCATGCATGACAGCTTTGAGTCATGTGGAAGATTTTATTTTGTATTGTGCTGTTAATCTTTTGTTCAGGACTCATGCTAACGGCTCCATCAAGAGAGGCAGCAAAGACAACGCTACGGATGCTGTGCAGCTCAGGACTGGCATTGGTGTACAGCTGAAAGACATAAAGGTTTTCAACAGGGCCAGGCAGCAAGGTAGCAACACAGAAAACCCCCATTCTCATCCCAAGTCACCCACAAACCCCCTTTTTTGCAATGAAGTCTGTTAAAAATGTCCTCACCAAAATAGTGAGCTGCCCTGAGTTTGTTCTCACATAAGCAGGCCCTATCATACTCCCAACCATCAAATCTTTTACCACTCAACGTAAATCCACACCCCTCAGGAATCAATGACATTTAAAATGTGTTTAACAAGGTGCATTATTTGTTTAACAATATACCACGTAAATGTGTTACACCTACCCCAGGCACCAACGTCTGCAAAGATAACGGCGGCTGTGAACAGCTGTGTCTTTTCCGTGGCAACGGGCAGCGCACCTGCGCCTGTGCTCACGGCATGCTGGCAGAGGACAACCGTGGTTGCCGTGACTATGACGGATACCTGCTTTACTCGGAGCGTACCATTCTGAAGAGCATCCACCTCTCCGATGAAACGAACCTCAACGCACCAATAAAGCCGTTTGAGGACCCTGACCACATGAAGAACGTCATCGCCCTCAGCTATGACTATCATGGCGGTGGAGGGAAGGGAGCCAACCGCATTTTCTTCAGCGACATCCACTTTGGCAACATCCAGCAGATCAACGATGATGGCACAGACCGCAAGATTGTTGTGGACAGTAAGTATGGAGTGATTAACCACATGTCATTCTTTTCAACACTTCATGAAATCTACAAAACTCTCCACCTCACATCACAGAAACATTTCCCTCCACTCTGTCTGACTACATATACTTCAGCTGGGTTGCCTTTTTGTATTCTGTCCATTAATAATTGAATGCTATGTCTCGTCTTCTCAACACTTCAAACAGCCATCATCACACATTTTGACAACACAAGCACCCACAAGGATTCACTGTGTGTACACACAGCTGCAGCTTCGCAACTAAAGGAGATTGACATCACTAAGGGCTGCCACTTGAAGAAGAAACACTTTCGGACACAACCACAAACTTACTGTGCTTTTCCTTGTTTCTACACTAAAGTGTCTTTTAAATTCCCATCTCTTTTTAAATGATTAAAGAGTAAGTTGTAGAACTACATCCAGAAGCACTACATTTAAAAGCCCAGGGGCCTCATTTATAAAGGGATATACGCTTAAAAAATGGCGTACGCCAGTTTCTACGCAATGTTTGTGATTTATAAAATACTAACTTGACGGGAAAACGTGCGGTCCTCCACGCAAACTCTAACCAATGCGTACGCACTAAGCACAAAAACGGGAGAGACGAGAAACTGCGACACCGTTGGCAGATGGAAGAATGGAGAGAAATATGTGGAAATAATACCATAAATAAAATGTTACCTCTCATTTATCATATGAAGAATTCATTTTCAAACATTGATTAAAGCCAATCTTAAAATGATTAAACACACGCCTGTTTGAGACTCCTCAGTGCACACAAAAACATAACTTGGAGAAATAAATAAATACGGATATGTTATTTAAAACCACCTCGAATATATTGTGTTAATGTTATGAAATGTTTTCTCATGAATGATGCGGTGAGCAGGAGGACAGAATTACGTCTAAACTGACGCCGTTTTGCATTTCTATAGGTTGTAGATACGAGCATGGTTTTATATCATGTTTAATCGTGTTTTATGCCGTTTGCCGCCTACTTGATAAGTCGCTCGTAAAACACAGGAGGTATGGAAACTAAGAACACCATATGTGGTCAATTGTACAGCTGATATAGCACAACACATTAGTTGTATTTCCTTTAACTGGTGGATTATGGATATATAGTTGCTGATCGACAGCTGGAACACAAACCACCAAATACAAAAACATGTAATTCAGAGGGATTCCCCGATCATTTCTTACAGTTTCTCATCAAGGGGGTGTCTCCTGTCCCCGGTACAAACACACTGCCTGAGGAAGGCTATGTGTATTTTTTTTGTCATTGACCTTTTTCGGACCATTATTTATTTATGTTGGTGACGATCCGACCTCCATGCTGCTACTTTGGTTCAAACTGCATCCACCAAACAATATGATTTATCTTGACCTCCCCAAAATAACCAAAATCTGACACGGTGTGAGATGTATTTTTTTAGCTGTTCTGTCGTCATTTCCTGCTATCTTCTTCATAAAGTCAGTCAGAATGAATGAATGAATGGGCGTTTCTTTGACTATTTATAGGCAAATATGGGCGTTACGTGAAGCCCGCAAAAGCTGCACCGCATTTCGAGTCGATTGTGATTTATAAAGGGAAACCGGCGTAGGAAGTGCCGTACGCACTTTCCTCGCCGGTACGCAATGTTTTGTGAATCGGAAAATGTCTGTACATATTTTTTTTATTTCTACTACGTAAGCAACCTTCCCGTGAATCCTATGCACAACGTTATAAATGAGGCCCCAGGACCCTAAGCTGTTCTCAGTAAGCAGTATGCTAAAATGAATTCAGAATGTGAAAGGAAAGGAAACCAGTACAGAGCATGGGGTTAGTTTGTTTATTGATGTTGTTTTGAACATATTTTGAAAAGGATGAATAGTTTTTCCACATTCTTTTTTATCTACCTACTAGAGAACATTTTCCAGGTCAGGAATTGATACAGCTGAGGTTAGAGGAGTGTATTATTCCTAGATAAGGCAATAACACATAACAACTTTGAACCTATTTTAATATATCGCAATGAAAGGAAAGTCATAGCATCACTTTGACTACTGGATATGTAAAATGTTATACATTTCCATACAGCAACATATTAATATATGAAAAAAAGTCAAGCATTAAGTGAGAAAATGAGGTAGCAGTGTTTTCTTTGGGTCCAAAAAGTCAGTTTTGGCCGATCTCTGAGGTTGTGTCCAGCTCAAAGCGCTGTACCATGTCCCTGCCCATAACATCAGGGCAACCAATCAGACAGCTTCTGCACATTGCCCAGTGTTCTCTCCCCAGCTCTAATAAGTCTCGTCTAAACTTCTGAGACATAAACCCATACAGTATAGGGTTTACCACTGCTACCGACGATGCCAACAGTCTGGCCAGGATGGCAATAGTTTTGTAGCCAGGTGTGAGCATCATGCTTCCTCCAATGAAGGAGAACATGAGGCCGTAGGAGGGCAGCCAGAGGAGAGTGAAGACCAGGACGAGGAGGGCTGAGGTGTGAGTGACCTGGCTCTGGTAGCGCTCCAGCTGGGGAGCGTTCCCCAGCAGCCGTGCATGTCGAAGAAAACAGTAGATCTTGGCATACATCAGTACAATAATGCCCAGTGGTAGAGCGAAGCCGAACAGGAAGAGGGCGATGCTATAGACCAGCTGGCTGAAGTCAGACAGGAAGGCAAAGCAGTATACTGCGCTAGAGACGGTCACTGTGCGGAAGGCAAACTGCGGCGCTGCCAAGGCGGAGGCAGGGACCCAGAGCAGAGCTACAGTCAGCTTAATGCGTCGGTGCATTCTCGATCGGTACGTCCAGGTGGGGTGTACCACTGTGAGGTAACGTGTCACAGCCAAAGCTGCCAGGGTAAAGACTGAAGCAGACGAGCAGGCCACACCCAGGAAGCTGATGGCCTTGCACATGAAGCTGCCGAAAGGCCAGAAGCCCAGGGTGATGGCGGAGGTGTGGAAGGGCAGGCAGAGCAGCAGCAGCAGGTCGGCAGCACTCAGAGCCAGCAGCAGGGTGTCCGTACCATGGGGGGGTTGACTTTTCTTCCTCCTCCTGCCATTAAGAATGGTAATGACCAGGGTTTGACCCACCAGGCCTGTCACCAGAATCAGTCCATCCAGGATGGGCACAACGGTTTTCATCAAAGACTCATTTTCCCTTTGCATTTGAGCAAAGCTGCTACTGTTTGCGTTCTGTTCTAAAAGCTCCATTTATTCAGAATTAAAGTTCATTGAGTAATTCATCTATTGGCCTGTTAATGTTTAGCATCAGAGCACTTGGCTGCAGTGCATGTCTTAAATTGAATTCATCACAGGTATGAACACTCTCCATTTAGGCAGCTAATACCCTCATAATGATAGCAATTAGCTAAGCGGTTACGATTGTGCTGGTCATTGACATTTATAATCTAAGCAAAAACAAACATGTCGTAGTCAGAATTAATTTTTACGTTGCCAGAGATAGTCAAGTGGTGAAGTCGCTCCCCCGCGAGCCACACATCCTCCTCCTCCTCCTGTCTAGTTGAATCCCTCTAAAAATGTACCTCTTCCACTGTGTCACCTTCACTGTTTTTTCCAGATGTTAGAAGAAATGATATCTACATAAAGATGACTGGATATGACACTCGGTTCCGAAAAAAAGTTAAATGTCTAAAACTCCCGTTCAAAGGCTCTGCTTTTTTCCAGTTTGAGTAGAAAGCAAACATGGCCTTACAGTGCAGTCCTCGCACACTGGCTTTTCCTTGGCTGCATCAGCATGTCCTTAATAATCCAAGAAATAGGAAATGAAAACTGGAACGATGTCATTGCAGCACTTACTTTACTGTATGGCTGTATTGATTTCTTGAAACCAGGCAACAGTTCACAGATTCATCCCAGTGGTTGCTAACAGAAATTCCACTTAAAAAGCAGTCAATGCTACTTGATGCTAAGTGGTCGCCTCGGCAGGAGGCATCTTGTCCATTTAGAAGCCCTCCAGAGACTTGAAACCTTGCCACAAGCAGAAGAGATACTGTACGATTCACATGACCTTCGATCGTTGAAGCAAGAAAAGCGTAAAATAAACAGTAACAGAAGATAAGCTATTCTCAGGTCTCCCTTGGTGTACTACACTACTGCTGTGATCGTAAGAGAGGCTCTGTCCTCAGTGGAAAATGTCTTTCCGTCAAGTTTTCCCACTGTTTGCACAGTAACAAGGGGATGAGCTGATCCAGGCAAGGGGAGGAGAGACATTGCTGTTTAGTATGTCATCTTCTCCTAACCGAAGCAATGAGCTGCCCAGGTACACCTTTTTCTGATTGTTGAAGATGGAATAAACAAGGTTGTCTTTGTTTGCCTGACTCCTTAGGCAATCGTTAACCGGTCTCTTAGTCTCATTTCGTTGATTAACAAAGTATCGAGCCTTAAAATGGTCCCGCATTAACTTTGATTATGGCACTTCTTCATTCATTTGAAACACCTATTAAAGGGCAATTATTGACTTTCAGCCAAGGGCAAACAGTTGTGTGGAGCCTTTAGGTTTTTATTGTTGGGTGTAAGTGGTCATAAATGTGGTTGCTAGTGTGACCAGGAACAGATGGATACACACATTGGAACCTGTAAGGCTACACTAAAGTGTCCTTTTCCATGATGTTGTCTGTCATGTAGGCCCCACAGTTCATATTGTTACTACAACTGTATGTACTGTAAAGATTTTGGAGGTTGCAGGACGAAAGGACGATAGAAATTGAGAGCAACCACTTTATTTGTGTCCTTTAACTATTGTCGTCTTAACCCTGGCCTATGTCCCTAAAGTCACTGAAGCTGTTGCAGTGTCAGAAGAAGTCACCACAAATGAGAGTCCACAGGGAGCAGTATTTGTATGTGAAGGCAGTCAGCCATTAAATGACAGGTTGATGCATACGCCTTAACTCCATCCAGGAACAGCCGGCATGGCGTATACTCTGCTCTGTGTGGTACCACTTCCATTTCACTCTGTCTTTTTAACTTTCCTTTTAGCCTTGTCCTTCCTCACACTGTTTCACCATGCATGAACTAATGCAGGAAGATAAGGATAAACATAAAAGCATTAACTACTGCCTCTTTGAAAACGTCTCACAGAGTTAACCATAAGGCAACTTGTTGAACTATGACGATGATTTGTTGAGTTCTTGCTGATGGCCCTCATTAAATTTCCTTCATACACCCCTGGGAGTCGATATATTTGTCATACTGAAATAAAACGGCTTCTCAAGCGTTTTGCTTTTTACAGCTTAGGCTGGAAGACGACAAAAGGACTATTGTCTTAAAGATTATCGTCATGGGTGTATAATATTAACACAGGGCCAATTTCTTCCTTCTCTGCTCCACAGATGTAGGGTCAGTCGAGGGCCTGGCGTACCACCGTGGTTGGGATACTCTTTACTGGACCAGTTACACAACCTCCACCATCACTCGCCACACTGTGGACCAGAGCCGCTCTGTGGCCTATAACCGGAATACAGTGGTCACCATGTCTGGAGAAGACCACCCCAGAGCCTTTGTGCTGGACGAGTGTCAGGAGTGAGTCATTAATATTGAAACTTGGGGCTCTGCACTGTATCAGGGCCCAGCTCCAATCCTGTTTTTTCTCTTTCTTTTGAACAGTTGATTTATTTGAGTTCAATCAAGCATAACGTTTATACCAAGTCATTTTTGGAGCTCCCACTGCACATCATTATTCTTATCCTGTTTTTGCTCCCACTACAGTCTCATGTTCTGGACCAACTGGAATGAGCAGGCTCCAAGCATCATGAGGGCCTCTCTGAATGGCGCCAATGTGCTAGCCATCATCGGCTCCGACATTAAAACTCCCAATGGCCTGGCCATAGATCACCGTGCTGAGAAACTTTACTTCTCCGACGCCACACTGGACAAGATTGAACGCTGCGAATATGATGGAAGCAGCCGTTACGTAAGACAGCCCTTTATTTTTTCCATTGCGCAAATCGAGGGGGTTGACTTGCATTTCAGTGTTCTGTGAAATGATGCCTACATCTTTCTGCTTCAGGTTTTGTTGAAGAATGAGCCTGTTCATCCATTTGGCTTGGCTGTGTATGGAGACTACATCTTCTGGACTGACTGGGTGAGGAGGGCCGTCCTCAGAGCTGACAAATACACAGGAGGAGACATGAAACTGCTGCGTGCTGACATCCCTCAGCAGCCGATGGGGATCGTTGCTGTGGCTAATGACTCCAACAGCTGTAAGTATTGTTCACTGAAGTCACCATAAGGTTTGTGTAGGTTTCTCCTCCCCTTGGCAAATAATTCATAATAACAAGGATCAGTGGAATGTTAAAGGCTTGTTTTGCAGTGTTTCCAAAGTCAGTGATTTTAATTCATGATTGTAGCGGGGATTTAGGAATGTCCATGACAGTCTGTTTTTTCACCAATTCAGTGTGAGGTGTGAGTGTTTTTGATATTTTGGCACAGATATCCAGCTCAGTATGAAATGAAATCACTTTGGTGATATCCGGAAAATCTTCAAAATTGTATTTGTCAAACTTTGCTTAAGATACAAATACCTGCAAAAAAGTGCCCATTCCCACTAGCTTCAGCTGTACTTGTCTTTATTGCTAATTAGAAAATGTTAATATTCTAACAAGATAAAGATGGGGAGGAGGGTTAACCTGCTAAAACCCAGCATGTTAGCATTGTGAATGTGACCTTGTTGCCTTGCTGGTGTTAGCTGTGATTTATTGGTCTTGTGAAGCCTACTTCCACAGACATGGAAAATAACTTCAAAAGGATATAACGCATTACATTATTACCTCCTAATCCTCCTGTGTCATTCTTCCCTAGGTGAGTTTTCCCCTTGCCGATCAAATAACGGAGGTTGCCAAGATCTTTGTCTTCCCACATCTGATGGACGGGTGAACTGTAGTTGCCGTGGAGACAGAACACTCCTGGATGACAACACCTGCTCTGGTAAGAGAAAGTCTTAAGACATTTAACAATTACATTTTCCTTTTGATTAAAAGGTTGAGAGTTGCTGAAATAAAAATGTTCCTACCTCACCAGCTTTGAACGTGTCGTGTGGAAGTGTGGATGACTTTGAGTGTGGAAACGGCGACTGCATCAACTACAGCCTGACCTGCGATGGCATGGCTCACTGCAAGGACAAGTCTGATGAGAAGCAGTCCTACTGTGGTGAGGATTCTTATTAGGCTATTACTTAGTAAGCAATGAGCTGTAACAAGTCATTGTTTAAATGTATCAATTGCAGATAATTAGCTGATGGTTGTAATAAAAGCAATTTGAGAATGAGTTTAACAATACAATTAATTGTAATTAGATCATTAGGGTGTGGGAGAGCAAGAGATACAATGTTACTTTAGAATAGCCAAGGAAACAAGTGTGAATCTTTAGCTAAGCGGAGGGGTGAAGAGACATTTAGTGTTTGATACAGAATATGTAGTCTGTTTCATTTATATAATGAATTGGTGGATAAGGCCGTTTTTAGAATATGCAAAAAATGACTCTTCAGGCTCTAATCAACTGTTGTTCATCCACAGCCAATCGACTCTGTAAGAAAGGCTACAGACGCTGCATTAATGGCCGCTGCATAGAACACCAGTTCTGGTGTGACGGCACAGACGACTGTGGTGACCACTCAGATGAACTACCCTGCAACAGTAAGACACTATTTCACTAGCTGCAACTGATCGGGAAAAAACCTTTATCTTTTAGATGAAAGCTTTTGGCACCGTTGTTTCCCATTTGTGATAACCCTGTGTTCCTCCCACAGTGACCCTGTGCAAAGTAGGAGAGTTCCAGTGCAAAGATGGAAGCTGTATCTCCAACTTCAGTCGTTGTGACCAGGTGGTAAACTGTGAGGATGCTAGTGATGAAATTAACTGCCGTAAGTAATCTACCATCATGATTTAATCAAATGGGGGGAAAGCTGATGAAAATAATATTAATGGATTTGTCGAGATTGTTTTCGAGGTTTTTAAAAGCTTTTCCAATATTCACAGACCAAACTGATTGCGCCCGTTTCTTCCGCCTGGGAGTGAAAGGAGAGTCTTTCCAGAGCTGTGAGAAAACCACTCTGTGTTATCTGTCTTCATGGGTCTGTGACGGCAACAACGACTGTGGAGACTTTTCAGACGAGAGAAACTGTCCAGGTCTGGTGCTTTGTCAAACCTCTAAAATGCTTAATGCTTTTCTTAATTTGCCAAAGATTCTACAATACGATTTCCTTTTTGTTTTTCAGATAAAAAGAAACTCAAATGTCCAGTCAACTTCTTTGCGTGTCCCAGTGGTCGCTGCATTCCTATGAGCTGGACCTGTGATAAAGAGAATGACTGTGAGAATGGAGCTGATGAGACGCACTGTGGTCAGTATACAAGTTTTCCTTGTGTTACCAAAAGAAAAACAGGCTTTTTTCCTTCAGGTTTCAAATATGGAAAAACCTTCTGTCAGGCTAAATGAAATACTTAGCTGTCTCCTAAATGCTAAGCTCTCCTTTTTCTTCGTTACAGACAAGTTTTGTACATCCACCCAGTTTGAATGTGGGAACCACCGCTGCATTTCCAGCCACTGGGTTTGTGACGGCGCCGATGACTGTGGTGATGGTTCAGATGAGGACCAGAAATGCAGTAAGTGGCATATTACTTGCAAATGTTAAACTACTTTCTTCCACACCCAGTGAAGCTATTTGACTGTGTGCGTATGATTTCCTGACATTAAATCATCATGTAACTGTCCCGTAATGACGTCACAGAATCCAAGACTTGCAGTCCTGAAGCCTTCCAGTGTCCCGGCTCCCACATGTGTGTGCCTCAACGCTGGAAGTGTGATGGAGACAAAGACTGTCTTGATGGAGCTGATGAGAGTGTCAAGGCTGGCTGCAGTGAGTGGAACAATTACAAAATAACCTTAGAAAATGTTGTAAGTGGAAAAATAACCAAACCCTACCAACCAAGTTCCATCTCAGTTCACCAAAGTGTGTTCTTTTCCCTTCCAGTGTACACCAACAGCACGTGTGATGATAACGAGTTCATGTGCCAGGACAGAGAGTGTATCCCCAAGCACTTTGTGTGTGATCACGACATTGACTGCTCCGATGGCTCTGATGAATCCCCAGAGTGTGGTGAGTGGTTGTGATCCTGAAGAGATATGCAGGAAGACTGAATAGAAAGCTGGACAATTAAGGGTTGTGATTGCTTTTGAACATACCTGATGAACATACTCTTCCTCCGGTGTAGAATACCCAACATGTGGTCCAGAAGAGTTCCGCTGTGCCAACGGCCGCTGCCTCAACCAGAAGAAATGGGCGTGTGACGGAGAGTTTGACTGTCAGGACGGCTCTGATGAAGCTCCAAAGAACCCACGCTGCACTGACTCAGGTTGGGATTAAGGGGATTATATTCTTGTTTAGAAAGGCCATAGCTGCATCCTGCTTCGAAGTGATACTAATGCAACATGCCATTTGTCTATGATTTCAGACAGGACGTGTAATGAGTCAGCCTTCATGTGCCGCAATGGGAAGTGCTTGAATGAGACTCTGCTGTGTGATCGCAACGATGACTGCGGAGACGGCTCTGATGAGCTCAACTGCTTCATCAACGAGTGTCTCAACAGCAAGCTCAGTGGCTGCTCGCAGCTCTGTGATGACCTCAAGATTGGCTATAAGGTAAGCCGTCTAATTGGCGGTTTTAATGCCTTTTTTGACCCCAATTTTTCAAGAGAATTAAATCAAATCTAATTACTTTTTGAACTCAATGACTTTAATTGTGCAAGAAATATGGGTCTAATAAGCACGCAGACAAATTAGGGGCTATTAATGGTGAGAACCTGAAGTAAAAAGGTCGGGAACCACTCACTTCAGGCATGCGGTTATGTAAGACAAAAACAGGTTTTGGCTCTCTTCCTTGAAGGTAGGAGGCCAGTCTTTGAACAGCTCGAACTCTGTGTGAACTCTCATGTATGTGGTGGTGAGGCTTTGGCCAGCTTTATCTCAAAATAATAAGGAACAATTCTTGCCCTAAAAGGTTATGACCGCTTTATAAAACACAGATGTTTATGACAAATGTAAGCTTAAGCAGATTTGACGAGTAATGAAGAGCTCTTTTGCCGTGCTTTCTTTTAGATGATGCTCATGCCACTTATTTGACACATTAGGTGCCAGCTTATTTTTTAGTCATGCTTTTCTTACTTTTGTGCAGCTTACCTTACAACTGAAATGTCATGACAGTGTCAGGATAATCGACAGAAATATAAATTCCACTCTACATTGACGAAGAACAACACATGTATCAGATTGACTGACTGATTTCTTATGACAGGCAGTGGCAGACCCTTTCCATTGGTCCAGACTAAAGGTGAGAAGTGATAACTGACATTGTCCCTGTGCTCTTGGCCCCTCCAGTGCAGGTGTCATGCTGGTTTCCAGCTTAAGCGGGACGGCAAGTCGTGTGTGGACATAGACGAATGCACAACCACCTACCCCTGTTCCCAGCGCTGCATCAACACACACGGCAGCTTCCACTGTCTCTGCGTAGATGGCTTTGAACTCAGCCCCAATGACCCCACCATCTGCAAGTCCACATCGGGTAAGCCATGCTGGTGTGTGTTTGGCAATTGGCTGGTTGCTTATATCCCATTCATTCCTAACCAATCTTTCCTGTCTGGTTTATACGTGTAGAGGAAGAGCCCTACTTGATCTTTGCTAACCGCTACTACCTGAGAAAACTCAATCTGGATGGGTCCAACTACACCCTTATAAAACAGGTGAGACTCACTTGCTCTCAGTTTGATTGACTGAAACAGAACAAGGTGATATTGTTATTGTTCGCACACCATACATTTTTTTTATATTGTTCCTACCTCTGTTTCAGGGTCTGAATAATGCAGTGGCACTGGACTTCCACTATGCAGAGAATATGATCTACTGGACAGACGTCACCACTCAGGGCAGCATGATTCGACGCATGCTTATGAACGGCAGCAACATAGAGGTCAGTGAGGAGTCTAGGAGGAGTCTCTCCTTTAAGCCAGCCAACATGTTATCCACAGTATATACCACTTTTAATGATAGCTATGTGACTTAAATCTTTATTTTTGTCTAATCCTGTGTCCTACTATTGTGGCAGGTGTTGCACCGGACCTCTCTGAGTAACCCGGATGGCTTGGCAGTGGATTGGGTTGGTGGGAACCTGTACTGGTGTGACAAAGGCCGGGACACTATTGAGGTTTCGAAACTCAATGGCGCCTACCGGACTGTGTTGGTCAACATTGGCCTGAAGGAACCTCGCGCTGTGGCTGTGGATGTTCGCTATGGGTGAGGAACACAGCTTGAATTCCATTTACATGCTATCAAAACAGTCATATCTGATTATGTGTAACACATAGGATAAATTATTTACGATTCACTTTACTCTAACTGCATCACCTGCTTAATCCCCGCTGCTTAGGTTCCTGTATTGGTCGGACTGGGGAGATAACCCTCACATTGGACGAATCGGGATGGACGGCACCAACAGAAGCGTCATCGTAGAGGATAAGATCACGTGGCCCAATGGGCTCACCCTGGACTTCATCAATGACCGTATATACTGGGCCGATGCCAGGGAGGACTACATTGAATTTGCCAGCCTGGATGGCACTAACAGACACACAGGTAAAATACTAATTTACAAATGGCACAGAAACAAAGACAAAGCTCATTCCAAAACAACAGCAAATCTTGGGGTTTGAATTTGACACCTAACAATCACCATAACCCTTGTTGAGACTGTGATAAGGGGCCAATAGTTCCTACTCATTTTGCGCTTTAGTTCCTGAGATAGGAAACAGTTGATTGCTAGATTGTTGCATCTTCAACTTGAATTATTAAGCATTTATTGATTAAGTCTTAATTAAGTGTTTTTATCTTATTTAGTTAAGAAGTGAAACTACGAATGACATTGCCACACTAGTGCTGAAACTGAATATATAGAAAACTGATGTTTTGTTGTGTCCACATTTTATAGTGTGACAGGCTAATGGGATTGTCCTTCTTGTTTGGCAGCCACCGAGCATAAGCAGGCAGGTCAGATTGTTGCACGTCGGGCTAAAGTCCTGCAGCACAGGCCCAGCAGACAGAAGCCTTTTTTGTTCTGACCAGTGAGGCCTCCAGCATGTATGACGTCTGCACAGCACTCTTAGCACACTTACTACAATAGTTGATATTGTCAGCAACCCAGGCGTGCAGAATAATTCTGGAGCGCTGCTGGGCGTCTGTATTGTTTAATTTCAGCTTCTGAATATTTTATTTAACACAATGTTCTAGCAGGCAAACTGCACTAATGGAAGCATTGTGGATGGAAAAATACTATTCAGAAAATCACAATTCATAATAAAACATCTCCTGTAATAGCTTGCAGTGTAAGCCCACCAGTAGTTTGTCCAGGGAGTTATTCGCCCATCCTTTGATACACACAGACGCATACACAAACATACAGAGCCCCTAAAGGTTCATGGGGAGAAAAAAAAGTATCTTGTGTGCACGATATACTTTCTCGTTCGCACAAAATACTATTTTGTGCGCACGAGATAGTATTTTGTGCGAACGAGAAAGTATTTAGTTAGTTTCTCGTTCACACGAGAAAGTTACCGGTGCGCCAAGTAGGACGTGGAGCACAGAGGAGACAACCGTTTCATTGCAGACTGTTATGTTTATGTGGAGAAATGGCAGTGCATACATTATTTGAGATATATTTCAAACTCAGACTTCATTTAGGGACATTTTGGCCAGGGGTTTAGAGCTATTTGTTTAAGCAATGGATTCGCAAAACAGAAGAGTCAAGTAAACCATTCTTCTTTGATCTATGAATTCCTGTCCGTGACCCTCACAGTATAGATGCTGCCCACAGCTGTTTTATAGAAGGAAAACCTCCTTCACTTCATGAAATCTCTGCGGCACCAGTGGCCTGTACTACGAAGCAGGATTTGCTATTTACTATTCATTCATGAAGTATGACGCTGCGCTGTCAGCACGCTTCTCCATGTTTGTGATTGGTCAAATGTTGCTAACCCCGTCCCTTTCACGTGAACGCGCTCTCAGCCGGACAGAGAAACCCTGGTTAATTTAGTGAGTTGATAACCAGCTTCGTAGGGCCGCTTAGCGCACGAGAAAGTATCTTGTGCGAACGAGAAAGTATGTAGTGTGCACAAATTAATAAAACTTGGCCTCGTTTTATTTATTTTTCTCTCTATGAACCCTCCAGGGCTCCGTACAAACATATACACACCATACAAACACCAATGTGGCCTTGTGAGTTTGCAGAACGAGACAGGGCTGTTTTGAATTCAGATAAGGGTTGACCAAAGGGAGTCTCATGTTAATCTGACAAATAACAGTTCAACTTGTCTGATCACATGTTAACAATTTCATTGAATTAAGCACCCCACTTTGTATAATCAAAATAAAACCATCACCTTATCACCAGTTGTTTTCAACATGTACCATGTGTGTGCTTTATGTGTGTCGTATTGCGCGTGCCTATCCAAGCGTGTGATGTACACAGATTGCTGTGTTTAACAACAGAAACTAATGTGTGTTTTCCATAACGCAACAGCCTCAAACACTGAGAGCAAACACATGAAATGTAAAGGCTAGGGGAGTTGAAAAGGTGAAATGTGCAATCAGAGTGTAAGCCTAATGAGGCATATAGTAGAAACTATTACATAACAAACAGTGGAGCCGCTTTAGCTGTGCATCCCAGCCTGCCTTTGTTTTACATTAGCAGTGCATGAATGTTTCAACAGTTACTCTTGGGGAAAAGCTTGATTGCTAAAATCACAGAATTATGTAATTGTCTGTTATTTTTCATTGAATTTTTTAAGTATTATGGAAATTCAACACATTTATTACTAAAATAAAACTGGGGTTTTTTTCATATCTATTTGATTAGACGCTTATACTGTGAGCTGGCTCGTCTCATCTTCTGAAATTCCTTGTTAGGGAGAGCATAGAAAGGATGTCTATCTGTGCCTGTTATTGAAGCACATTATATAAATCTAAGCAAATCAGGAGACCTTTGTGTTAACAAAACTGCTCTGATAAGTTAAATACCAATGGGTAACCTTCTCATAACATATTTACTGTACCTAACAAATCATGAACCATGTGATTCCATTGTTGTCTGTTCCTTTGCAGTCCTCAGCCAAGACATCCCCCACATCTTTGCCATGACTCTGTTTGAGGAGCACATCTATTGGACCGACTGGGAGACAAAGTCCATCAACAGAGCTCATAAGTCTCTGGGTACCAACAAGACCACCCTGATCAGCACCCTGCACCGGCCCATGGACATCCACATCTACCATCCGTACCGCCAGCCTGAGGGTAAGACACGCACTGTAGTATAAAACATGTAGCACTAAATAAATAAAGTTATGGGAATATTACAAAATATATCATGTAGTGTGTCAGTCCTAAAACACATAACACATTGTTGTGCACCAGCTAGTGTAGAGTCGATATGTGATTTTTAGAGTATTGTTGTGAAATAAAAATTGTTGTTAAAGCACAAAAGCATAGGTGTTAGCAATGTTTAAAAATATTAGAGCAGTACTTTCTTCTTAACACATTTTATTTGGATTAAGTGGAGGCACAACAAAAGTGTAAACTGTCAAGAAAAAAGTTCATATGGTATCCAATTGGATAAATATATTAACCACTTTTCCAACTACTTCCAATTTATCATATTTTAAATTTTTTACAAATTCCCCAAAAAGTTAAAAACATATTTTAGTGGCTCAGTTTTTAATACAGAATAATGTTTACCAACTAAACAACCAGTCCAAGAATGAAGCTTTGAAAAAGCTTTGAATTGTGTTTAGTATATTTTTGTATGGGCAGATTAGTATAACGAATCCACTCTCAAACACATATTTTCCCTTCTTTAATCCAGATATTATATAACCTCAGTCTGAAAATATATCTATGCAATCCGAGGTTAAACCATTTCCCCCCTTTCCATCTCCTTAGTTTTAAACCACCCTTGCCAGACGAACAATGGCGGCTGCAGTAACCTCTGCCTCCTCTCTCCTGGAGGAGGGTACAAGTGTGCCTGTCCCACCAACTTCTACCTGGCCAGTGATCAGCGCGCATGCATGTCCAACTGCACCGCCAGCCAGGTGAGGAAGCGGAGTAAACATCATCATCAATGCGAATATCTCTGAATGGGAACAGTTGATAGTGGATTTTCATATCTCCATGTCTCTATGGCTTTTTTGAGGAACTGCTTATGCCTGATCAATCAATCAATCAATCAATATTTATTTATATAGCCCAATATCACAAATGTTGCCTGATGAATGTGTATTGACAGCTGGCTGGCAGCCCAGCTCTCTTCAGTAGCTACAGTAGCTCCTGCTGTTATGCCCTATCATCTCTTTGATTGTTGTCCCTCTTCCTGCTTTAGTTCGTGTGCAAGAATGACAAGTGCATTCCTTTCTGGTGGAAATGTGACACGGAGGACGATTGCGGTGATCGGTCGGATGAGCCAGCAGACTGCCGTAAGTGTTTGAGAAAAATAATCAGGAGGGTGTTGCATTCCTGTAACGTGTGTATGTGTGTGAATTGAGTGTTAATAATATTGGGCTATACCTCTAGCATGATCCTGACACACTTTGACTTGTTTTTTTCACAACAGCGGAGTTCAAATGCAGGCCGGGGCAGTTTCAGTGTGGCACCGGCATCTGCACCAACCCTGCCTACATCTGCGATGGAGACAACGACTGCCAGGACAGCTCGGACGAGGCCAACTGTGGTATGTCTCTCTTATTATTATATTGTTAAAAAGTGTTGACCTGTGGAATAACAATATGATGAGCTGAAATATTGTACAAGTCTATCTAAACTAAAACTATTATTTAAAAACCAAATCATTAATGGTTATGAGCAGGACCTGTGAACTCATATTTGTTATTTCTTGTCATTGTAAAAGTGATTTCTTTTTTGAAAAAAATTATATTAGTTTACAACGACAGTGACGAACATGTATGTTCGTCATGTCCCATAAAGGGACATGAAAAAAAAGAAAAGAGAAGAAAAAAAAGTCGGGATAACGGGTTAGTATCTCGTGCGCACGAGAACGTTTCTCGTGAGCACGAGATATCCCAACTTTTTTTTCCATGTCCCTTAAAGTTTAGGGGCTCCGTACGAACATGACACTAGGGGGTAGGACCAGAAACATTTATTTAAGCAGCTTCTTGCCCCTGTTGAACATGACAGAGACTGTTTGAGAATGTATTTATTTTAATTTTGTTTTGTTTTGCATCTCTTTGTTATACTTATTATTATTATTATTATTAAAAAAAATATATAAAAATCTGACAATATTCAATAAATTGATTAATAATAATAATAATCATTTTAAACAATTACTAAGGTTATTTACCCCCTAATAATGATCTTACACAATTAGAAGATGATGATGGTAGTCTACAACTATAAAACGACAGGGCAACATGTACTTTATTTATCAAATCTCTTTCTCGTTTCTGTTTGTCTCCCTGTGTAACTGCACTGCAGATATTCACGTTTGCCTGCCCAGCCAGTTCAAGTGTTCCCATCCAAGCCGCTGCATCCCAGGCATTTTCCGCTGTAACGGTCAGGACAACTGTGGAGAAGGAGAGGATGAGAAAGACTGCCGTAAGTCAAAGCTTTTCTCATTTACATAATGTAGGATAGAGATCCGGACCTGAAATGCTATATCATTTTATGATATATTTCACAGAGTAACTCTAAATCTGTAAATCCCTCCCACAGCCGAGGTCACCTGCGTTCCCACCCAGTTCCAGTGTGCCATCACCAAGCGCTGCATTCCTCGTGTCTGGGTGTGCGACCGCGACAATGATTGTGTGGACGGATCTGATGAGCCCGCCAACTGCAGTAAGTCATATTTTTTTAGGAATGTTTGCTTAGTATGAGTCATCTAAATCAACTATTGAATGTAACAGTGTTAATTTTGGCAGCTATTTTAGATTCAGTCGTAGTATTTAGACGAAAATGGTTATTAGTTTTAGTCACATTTTATCCTTTTTATCCTTCATAGTTTTAGTCTAGTTTTAGTCGACGACAACTCAAAATGATTTAGTCCAGTTTTAGTCTATGAAAAATCACATTTTAGTCAACTTTTAGTCCCAATGGTTTCTCTCTTTAAACTAATTTAGTTAGACAAATACAGGTATCTGAAATTGGAATCAAGGTGACAGTATCAAGTGTTGAAATTCGTAAAGCAACATTTCACTCTCTTAACACTTTACTTGTGTAATATGAGTGACATGTGCAGATTCCCAGAATCCCTACAATTGGGGGAAAATATCCTGCATTTTGAATGTCTGATGATAGTCCACCACCAACACCTTAGTCCCGTCTCGTCAACGAAAACAAAATATACATTTCGTCATAGTTTTTATTATCAAAAATCTATTTTTAGCTCGTCATCGTCTCGTCTTATTCATGTAAAAAAGGTCGTTGACGAATATTTTTCGTCATAGTTATCGTTGACAAAATTAACACTGGATTGTAACCACCCCCAAATGTGTCCCTCTCCAGCCCAGATGACTTGTGGTGTGGACGAGTTCCGATGCAAAGACTCCGGGCGATGCATCCCTGCTCGCTGGAAGTGTGACGGCGAGGACGACTGTGGCGATGCTTCAGATGAACCAAAAGAGGAGTGTGGTAAGAAAATCATCTCCTTTTAAAATTAGACAGACGCAACTAAGGAGGCCTTTGGTGTACTGTTGTTGCTTTTTTGACATGTTCTGTTATTTTCCCAGCTGAAAGGACATGCGAGCCGTACCAGTTCAGATGTAAGAACAACCGCTGTGTGCCGGGCCGCTGGCAGTGTGACTACGACAATGACTGTGGGGATAACTCGGATGAAGACAAGTGCAGTACGTGTCACTTCAGTTCAGAGACAATGCCTCCATACTGTACTGTCGGCATCTGTTATCTCACCTGGTCCAGTGTCACTTACACTCATGCCTTGTCCACTAGTAGCATACTAACCTGTTAACTCTGCATAATAAGTCACACATCCATTCTCTGTCATTTCTGGTGCATCTCACTTCATCTGATATTTGTTTCATTTCATACTGTCCTGTTGGCATGAGCTAGAGGTAAGTTACTCCACCTTCATATGTCACCTCTCTGCTGTGTCTGCTGCCCCATGCTGTCTCCACTCTCACGTTCCTGTCCTGCAGTGACCCCCACCATCTGTGAGAGTCTGAAAGCTGAGCTCTAGATAGATACATTTAGTAACGATACAATAGCTTGCTTAACAGCTAGCTATTCTATTTCCTTTTAGATGCCACTGCATACCGTTATACTGCTCGAATAAATACAACTGAATGTCCAAATAAACCAAAACACTTTCAAATGTATCCTTGTCCGCAATATCCTCTGACATCATCTTCCCTGATGGAACTTTAGCTAGTTTACAATACAAGCAAAGATAACAATGAAGTACTATCCAAGAGTTTGAGAATAGAAATCCAGGATGAACTAGTTTGTCATCCTTTGTTTTTCTTTGCATGCAACTGTGCCAGTGCTTTGTCCAATAAAGGCATTGGATACACACTTAGAAATGTATTTTCATAAATTAATAAAATGTACAAAACTGAATCCACATGGAACATTTTAACAAAAATACTATTACAATAACATGTAAAGACCACAAATAAATCAAGTCATTTAAACGACATTGAGCTCCTTTCATTCTCTCACATCACCTCCTTCTGTCTTCCTCTGTGGTTGTTTCAAAGTTTGTCTTGTGCTGAAGGCTGGAACAGTCATAGCTAACTGTTAGTTGTGTTAAACTTTGTGTCATGTCACTGACCTTGTTTGCTTATCTATCTTCTTCTGTAGTGCCTCGACAATGCTCAGAAAGCGAGTTTGCCTGCACGAACGGCCGCTGTATTGCTGGGAGGTGGAAGTGTGACGGAGACCATGACTGTGCTGATGGATCTGATGAGGTGCAGAAACTTAATGTCCTTTATATCATTTCTGGTATTCATCTGGATAGAAAGTTGAATAGTATGTGATATGTGTTATGTGTTACTTATGCCACTGATGCTTCTTCAGAATGGCTGTGACCTGAAGTGTGACAACGACCAGTTCCAGTGTAAAAACGGTCACTGTATCTCCATCCGCTGGCGATGTGACGCCGACCCCGACTGCATTGACGGCAGCGATGAGGAACATTGTGGCAGTGGTGGTAAGTGTCTGTTTGTGTCTCTATATGCTGTTATATTTAATTGTATTAGTTAGTTAGTTCTATGCTAATATTTGTATTTTCAACCTTGTCTGGCTTGAAGTAGTAGTTTGTATTTTTTTGTGTTGTTCTTATTTTCCTACGATACTGTTACGATTGGCTGTGAATAAGAAAATATGAAGGACAGACCATTTATTTCTATTTATTTATTTATTTTGAGAAAGGGGCAGGTAATATAAGATGATTTTCTTCTCCCTGCTCCTTTTCGGGTATGGTGTGTTTATAGAGACATGTTTTGTAAATAATTGTTATACATTAAGTTGTGCATACCATGAACGGAACAAATAAAAATCAAATGAAAGTACTCAAAAAGCTCTTCCTGTTTTCCTCAGCTGGGCGTCACTGCCCTCTGGATGAGCTCCAGTGTAACAACACGCTGTGTAAACCCCTCGCATGGAAGTGTGACGGTGAAGACGACTGTGGGGACAACTCTGACGAGAATCCTGAAGAGTGCAGTGAGTGCAGCCTCGAGAAATCACACACTTCAAAATGTTGAATATCTATCCTCCTTCTTTTGACCTGACCTATTTTCCATCCTCTTATTTCCCCCTCTTGTCCTCTTTCTCTGTTCGGCTTTTAGGGAGGTTCCAGTGTCCTCCCACCAGAGCTCTCCGCTGCCAAAATGACCGTGTATGTCTGCAAGTGTCAAAGTGGTGTGACGGTGTCAACAACTGTGGCGACAACTCGGATGAACTCAACTGCCGTAAGTTGAGGAGTCGTTCAAATTGCTGTTAAATCCTTTCCTTCCTCGACTTTGATCAAGGAGATTGTTGACTCGTATGTGTGTGTGTGCGGTTTTATGTCCACAGAGACCACTCCAGCTGTTCCCACATGTGAGAAGGACGAGTTCCTGTGTGCTAACGGCAGATGCATCAGCTCCACTCTGCGCTGTAACATCTTTAACGACTGTGAGGACTATGGCTCTGATGAGATCAACTGCAAGACAGGTACCTCATGTCAAAACTGATTTCTATGTTAAATGTTTGTCAACAGCTTTTAAATCAAAACTGCTCCACCTGTTAAAAATCTGCTCAAAGGTTGTTGGTCAACCCTGTCAGAGACTTTATGACTCAGCCTATCATAACAACCTAATAAGGCTGTCCAACAACATAATCTCGGACCCAAACCATGTTCTGAACAGTGAATATGAACTGCTACCATCTAATGGGAGATTCAGGGTCCCGCGTTTCAATAAAGTCAGAATGAAGCACTCCTTTGTGCATCAGTCAATCCTCACAGTAAATACAGAGCTAAATCCCAGATCAAATGCACACGAAAGGGTGGAAATGTTTTCTCTCAGTGATAGTGATGTTACTTGCTGTGATGCAAGTCGAATTTCAGACTTGATCTGACCATTAAAGTATTATCATATCGTATCATTACAGCTCAACACAGATGTGAGGTTTGAAATTTTAAGTATCAGCAGTATTAGTTGTTTTAAAAGAAATGTTCCAACTAATGTTTGACTTTTTTGTGTTTAGACACCAAACTGAATGACTGCAGGAGTAACAGAACTCAGTGTGGAGATGGAGACGAGGCCCACTGTGTCACCAATGGCACGGACGCCTTCTGCTCCTGCAAACCAGGCTTCCAGAAGACGGGACACCACACCTGTGGAGGTATATATTCCCTAAAAAAACACTTCAATGCTTTGGAGGCGACAAGCTGGGCTTTGATTTTTTTAGTTCTATTTAATCTCTGACTTTTCTTTTGGCTCTCCATTTTTCAGACAAGAATGAGTGTCTGCAGTTCGGAGTGTGTTCCCACGTCTGCAACAACACCAAAGGCTCCTACAAATGCAGCTGCCACAAGTACTTCACCAGAATCAATGACACCTGCAAGGCTGACAGTGAGGACCAGAGCTGTTTTATACAATGCTTTTCCTTTTTTATTTTAAAACCCTCATAATAATAGTCCATTTTAGTTTCAATAGCCATCTATATAAAATCAAATCAAGTTTTATTTATATAGCACATTTTAAAAATGATTTTTGGTCGAGCCAAAGTGCTGTACATGCAATAAAAAACACTTTACTGCAATAGCAAACAGAAGACAATAAATTACAAAAGCAAATATAAAAATCAAACACAGGGAAATGTCAGGAGTCGTGCTCCGCTCTGATTAGAAGGCCAGGGAGAAGAGGTGAGTCTTTAGTGTATATTTAAAAACCCCTAGGGTCTGGGCCGACCTCACATGGAGGGGCAGAGTGTTCCAGAGCCTAGGGCCAGCTACTGCGAAGGCTCGGTGACCTCAGGTTTTGAGCCTGGTCTTGGGCACTACCAGCAGCAGCTGGTCAGCCGGAGCCAGCCCATTTAGGGCTTTGAAAACAAATAAAAGGAGTTTAAAATCAATTCGGAACCTAATTGGAAGTCAGTGCAATGAGGCCAGAATTGGGGTGATGTGGTGACGCTTTTTGTGAGAAGACGCGCAGCTGCGTTCTGCACTAGCTGCAGGCGTCTAATTGACGCCTGGTCCATACCCACGTACAGAGCGTTGCAATAATCCAGCCTCGTGGTTACAAAAGCGTTAATAACCGTTTCTAGGTCTTTAAAAGATAAAAACGACTTGGTCTTGGCCAATAGTCGTATTTAAAAAGAAAGGACGTTTTGACTACGGTGCTGACCTGCTTATCAAATTTAAAAGCGCTATTGAAGGTCACTCCAAGGTTCATGACAGAGGAGAGGATTTTTTTATTGAGGGAGCCCAGAATATCAACCGGAGAGGCTAGAGGTTGGGGTCCAAAAAAGATTACCTCGGTCTTGCTCTCGTTGAGGTTGAGGACATTTTGGCTCAGCCAGGATTTTATCTCTGTCAAGCAGTCCATCAATAGCTGTAATGAGTTGACATTTGAATTGAGAGGCAGATAGCTCTGTACATCATCGGCATAATAATGGAAGGGGATGTTGTGTTTTGTGAGAATTGAACCTAGGGGAAGTATGTACAGTAGAAAAAGGATGGGGCCCAGAATAGAGCCTTGGGGAACCCCACAGGTAAGAAGGGCTTTGGCAGAGGAGAAGGCACCTAGCTGCACTGAGAAGCTACGGTCTGTCAGGTAGGACCTAAACCATGCAAGGGCAGAGCCTGTGATGCCTGTGGACTGTTCGAGCCGCGACAACAGGATGCTATGGTCCGGTCTGTCAGGTCTAACAGCATCAGGACAGCTGGGCTACCTGAGTCGGCGGCTAGGAGCAGATCATTAAAAACTCTTAAAAGGGCTGTTTCAGTGCTGTGCATAGGTTTGAAGCCAGACTGAAGCTTTTCATGAATGCCATGCATGGTTAAAAAAGACTGCAGCTGTGCATAGACTACTCGCTCCAGGACTTTAGATAAAAAAGGTAGCTGGGAGATGGGCCTAACATTTGCGAGAATGGAGGGGTCGAGATTTTTCTTTTTAAGTAGTGGCTGCACCACGGCATGTTTGAAGGCAGCTGGGACACATCCTGAGCTAAGAGAGGTGTTTATTAGTAATAAAATACTTGCTCTGACTTTTTCTACTTCCCTTCCAGGCATGAACAGCAGTCGACAGATTCTCTACATCGCCGACGACAATGAGATCCGCAGCCTGGACCCCGGCATGCCAAACTGGCGCTACGAGCAGACCTTCCAGGGCGACGCCAGCGTGCGTATCGATGCGATGGATCTGCACATCAAGACCAACCGCATCTTCTGGACCAACTGGCACACGGGCCGCATCTCCTCCTATGAACTTCCAGGACCTTCCACATCTTCAACCTCTAGTGAGGGCAGGATCACCAACCTGCAGGTAATAAAGACAAACAAACTCCCCATCACACCGTTACAAACACACAGTCCCATGAGCATGCTGTGATCGCCTCTCCGCTCGTTTCCAGATCAAAGAGCTGAAGATGCCTCGTGGGATAGCGGTGGACTGGGTGGCCGGTAACCTGTACTGGACCGACTCTGGCCGAGATGTGATCGAAGTGGCTCAGATGTCCGGCCAGCACTGCAAGACCCTCGTATCTGGCATGATAGACGAGCCTTATGCCATCGTAGTGGATCCACAGAGAGGGTAAGAGATAGATTGCTGAGCCTCAAAGCAGCAGTCGTATAGAATATAAGATTGATATCATGGCTTTGTTGTTGTATGTTTTTTAATTGTGTTTTCCAACTCTGTTTCCCTTCAGAACCATGTATTGGGCAGACTGGGGCAACCACCCTAAAATTGAGACAGCTGCTATGGACGGCACTCTGAGACAGACTCTAGTCCATGAGAACATCCAGTGGCCAACAGGTCAGTACTGCATCACTATGACCAGCTTTCAACATATTTTAATAAACTAGGACTTCTTTCATATACGTTTTTTTGCAGTACTAAATACTGCTCGTCACTGTACAGTATGTAACATTAATTGTGTGACCGTCTATGTTTCTTGTAGCTATTTAATTGCTCTTTTTACTTCACTGTTAGTGTGCAGTTTTATTATTATGCTGCTGTGTTTATTGTTTTTTTGTAACTCTGGCATAACAATTTCCTTCGGCATGGTTAAAGTCCTATCTTATCTTATCTCTTAACATATTAAACCATTATGTTTTTTATGATGTTCTTTACAATTACTTTTTGACATACAATACTACGATGTGGACCTTTTTTCATGTACAGTGCCTTTTTTCAGCCTTTATATTGTTACGAGACATTCTATATACAGTACTATGAAACATTCACAGTTAGACAGCTTTACCTTTTTTGAAGCTACACATAAAAATGACAGCATTTTCTTCCATTCTGTCTCGACAGGTTTGGCTGTGGACTACTTCAACGAGCGTCTTTACTGGGCAGATGCTAAACTCTCAGTGATCGGCAGTGTGCGTCTGGATGGCTCTGATCCTGTCGTTTCTGTCTCTGGAATCAAAAACAGTTGAGTTCTTTCCACACTCTAATCAAACATGTGTGACACATGATATTCAGAAATCTAGTATAAACATGTTGTCCGCTGATGTATTTCTTTTTAACGTATTACTATTTTTTCCCCCCTACCAGACCTGCTTCATCCATTCAGCATAGACATCTTTGAGGACTACATATATGGCGTCACATATATCAATAACATTGTCTTCCGGGTCAACAAGTTTGGCAAAGGCCCCATGGAAAATCTCACCACAGGCATCAACCATGCTACTGACATTGTCCTCTATCATCGTTATAAGCAGCCAGAGGGTGAGTTACCCTGCATCCTGAAACTCACAAGACTTATTCATTTATACATCTTAAAAGGATTTGAAATTCCTTTTGTACAGTTTTTCTTATATGATGCCCTTTTTTTCTCTGCATCAGTGACGAACCCCTGCGACAGGAAGAAGTGTGAGTGGCTGTGTCTGCTCAGCCCTAGTGGGCCGGTGTGTACCTGCCCCAACAACTATGTGGCCGACAACGGCACATGTGTGGAGAGACGGAACCCCACCACGTCCCCATTCAGTGAGTCACAGTACACTGAAGTACACATACAGTTAACTGAGCAATAACCCCACTTTTTTTTGTGTTGGTTTTCTTCTGGTAGGCCTTATATTCAGAAGCTGTATACAACATTTTAACTTCATCATGGCATTGTCCCCCCCCCCCCCCCTCCACAGCCCCCCCCTCAGGGCCCTGCGACCTGCAGTGTCAGAACGGTGGAAGCTGCTTCCTAAACTCCCGCCAGGTGGCCAAGTGTCGCTGCCTGTCCAGCTACACCGGAGAGAGATGTGAGATCAACCAGTGCAGGGACTACTGCAAAAATGGAGGCACATGCACCGCTTCTCATACAGGTAAGACGCAATGATCTCAGCTGTGTATTTTCTGTACATTTCCAAAACGCCTTTTATGGCCTTTCAATGCTTTGTAAGACCAACCTAAGTGGGAATACCTTAATCTGTCTGGATGTCTTTAAATAGAAACCTTTTAGTGAAATAAATATGGTATGGCAAATGTTATGTTATAATTATTTTCAAGCATTTACTTTATCCGATCCAACTTTATTTATGTAGCACATTTAAAAACAACAGAGTTGACCAAAAAGTGCTGTACATCAATAAATATATAAAAGCAGCATAAATACATTTTGACAAAACAGAGAGGACATAAAACAAATGTAAAACACGAGACAATAAAACCATACTTAAAGCCACAGACTGAAAACTCTCATACAAGATGTAAAAACAATATAAAACACAAGAAAATGAAAAACCCAATTCAAAAGCACAGACTGATAAGTCTTATACGTGGTCTGCAAAAGCACGGGTCTTTAAACTTAAAAACAGGCAAAGTGGGAGCAAGTCTGATCGGGGTTGTGGCAAATCGTTCGACAGCCTGGGAGCAGCTAAATGTATTCCACTGACGGCAGCTGAACAAACTTTCTTTCTGAAAATTGTTAGTACCATTCCTATCATCCTTTTGATATCTTTGAAAATTCTCTGGACGATTACCGTAGTTACATCAATCACATGCTTCAGCGGGTGATTTCCAGATATCCCCTGATTCTATAATTAGCAAAATATGTTTTTATTTAAATTATTAATGAACTCAAATTTGGCAAATCTGTAAAAGATTGTAGTTGTTGAGATAAACAGCTGCATCCTTTGTATAAGTTCATTACATTTCTCTCCAATGTATTTCCTGTGTCCCAGGTGCTCCGACCTGCAGATGCCCGAAGGGTTTCACAGGGCCAACCTGCAACCGTCAGACCTGTCAGGACTACTGCATGAGCGGAGGAAACTGCTCCGTCAACATGGGCAACCAGCCCACCTGCAGCTGCCCTCCCGAGTACCAGGGGGACCAGTGCCAGTACAGTGAGTGAACCTCAGAGGCTGCTACATTTAGGGAACTAGACTCACTCGTAGACTGTAAATGGCTGATGAAACAAATCTGTATGGATGCACTTGTTCTTCTGTTGTACTGGATGCAAAATCCCCACCATTAATACAATCCAGTGAAACAAAGTTAGAATCTATGTCAGTTCTTTGCCCTTCTCACACGTCTCTCTTCCCGTCCTCAGCTAACTGTGAAGGGTTCTGTCACAACGCTGGAACCTGCTTACAGACCGCCAACTTCACTAAAATCTGCACGTGCCCCTCACAGTTCATCGGACACCTGTGTGAGCTGGACAAATGTTACTTCTGTGGAACGGGCAAGTGTCTGACGTCAGCCTCAGGCGAGGTGTCCTGCAGGTAGGTTCACTTAGAAGTCTTCACAAAATAAATGATATTTAGATTTGTAATATAAGTGAATGTTTATTTTAAAAATCACCTTACATGTTGCATTGAGACATAGCACCCATATTTGAACATTCTTAATGTGTTAATGCTGCTATATCAGGACTTATTATCAAGCAACATAAATAACTGTTTTCTGTATGTGTGTGTGTGTGTGTGTGTGTGTGTGTGTGAAGCTGTCCCAACGGTCAGACCCAACCCAGCTGCTATTCCTGTTTGGACTATTGCTCAAATGGACAATGTTCAGTGGACACCCGCACACTGCTGCCTCAGTGCAAGTAAGATACAGTATGACACACAACGACACACATTATTACACTTTCTTTATCCTTTTTCTGTCTTTTAAACTCACAATTTTTTCAAGCAAATTCACTTGGAATTAACATTTCTACTGTACTGATAAGTCGAACCAAAGTGTTTACATGGACTTCACTGTACAGACATTAATGCACATTTCTACTGGTAGTGACCCCGATTTATTAATAATTTGCATACATAAATCATCACACATACTGTCTCATTGTGTGTCCAGGTGTCCTGAAGGATGGACGGGGTACAGATGTGAAATTGCAGCACCTTCTGTGGATTCTGCTACTTCCAGTGGAAGTAAGTTACACATTTCAGCCTGTCTTGTTTGAAAAATATGAACTTTGGTCCTATTTGCTCACGTTATTTGCTCTCTCACAGGTTCTGCCTCCGTGGTGATTCCAGTGCTACTGCTGCTGTTACTGGCCCTGCTGGTTGTTGGTGCCATCTTGTGGTACAAGCGGAGAATGCGCGGGTGAGTCTTCTTAGACTTTAGATCATAGCTCCATTGTTCATCTGTTCCTCACACTATCTAGCTTCTCTTTCTCCCTTATCTCTCCTGATAACCAATGATTTCCTGTCTCCCAGGTCTCTATGGCAGGGCAAATCTCGCTCTCAGTCCTCGCGGTAACTTCATAGGGTTACATAATTTACCTGTTGACCCACAAATTGTGTCCCCTCCCCTTCCCTAATATCCAGTCAGATTGGCCATACTGTATGTCAGTCCATATGTCCAGTGTCTGTTGGTATTTGTAGAAATCCGTCTGTCCTTGCCTGCCATTCTCCCACCCAACCACACAGGGATGTATTGACTCTTATCTGATGTAGCTTTGCTGGTGATGCACAAACTATTGAACCGTTTCGTCCTTCTTGCATCTCCATACCTTCCCCTTGTTTACATGTTAGGCTTACGCTATGTGCTTGCATAGTAAAATATATGACTGTGCATCTATGAACAACGTTTATGTGCTTGCAAATAGCAGAATATTTGCAATGTGGAAACCCTAAATGTTCCACAATAGACATGCTGCAGTATATTCTCTGGGTTTGATCATATGACCTTTTTGCAAAAAGCTCATTTGACAACCTTAAATATATGTTGTATTGATTGTGTGATTCGTATGTTGCTGATGCTGAGTCAGTACCTGGTTCATGCCAAGTCGTTATACTTAATTAATTTGTAATTGGTTGTTTTGTTAATGAATGTGTTTGTCTTTGTCTGTCTGCAGTGCAAAGGGCTTCCAGCACCACCGAATGACAAATGGAGCCATGAATGTTGAGATTGGGAACCCTGCCTATAAGATCTATGAAGGAGACCCTGACGATGACGCTGGGGAGCTCCTGGATTCAGACTTTGCTTTGGACCCAGACAAGGTAACAAGTTTAAAGTGCTCTTAAATAGTGGTCTGCTCACAGAAAAAGAAAAATAATGTACCCCAAGTTGTAAAAAGCAATGCTAATGTATGATTTGTATGTACCTGCATTTCTGGGAACTCCTGCAACCAAGGAGAAGAGTGCAATTTGATGTTTGGTAGCATTCATTTGGTAAAAAGTAGATCGAATAGAAACTACTCTAAGACAGGCCTATGAATTATCCAGAGTGACCAGGACAATGTATGTTGAAAGGCACACTCAATGCTTTGATCCCAGTTTGACTTGCGATGGTAGCAGAAATATTACTCTTGATATGTCAAACCCTCAGCTTATGACGTTATTTAGCATCTATATTATATTTAGGGATAGATAGAAAAAAAATGCATATATAAACTGAAAACAGCTTTTTGATGCAACAACCTGTTACAACTTGAATTAATACAAAAACAGGGTTGAACCAAATTCAATTCAAAAGTAAATAAGATAAAATCAAAGTAGTGTGGGCTTCCCTGCAGACTCTTATGACTGAGAGCGAGCGAGAGAGATAGTGAGGAAGAGGAAAGGTCTTTGTGAGGTGCTTCGGACAAAAAAACAGGGGCCCAGGCATGTTGGCGCAGGTACTGGTGGTAGGAGGGAAAATCTTTGGTTGTTTCTATTTGGGTAAACTTCCCTTTAAGAGCCTACATTTTTTTTCTTGTAATTTGAATGTTCTGACCTTTTCAAACACAACATGCAGTAAATGCCACCTTCACATGTTAAGAATCTCTGCCTCTATGTGCCATTTGAGTCACCATGTAATTTCCTTTGCTCTGCAGCCCACCAACTTCACCAACCCAGTGTATGCCACCCTGTACATGGGCGCCCAGCACAGCCGCAACTCTCTGGCCAGCACGGACGAAAAGAAGGAGCTGCTCTCTGCGGGCGACGAGGACATGAGTGACCCGCTGGCGTAGAGCTCGGACTGAACTCTGCCAACCCAGCGCTGAGCCCACGAGCTCTCTCATCTTATGCCTTTACCAACTGAAAAGAAAAGCAACAAAAAAAGCGAGAACACTGTATAAAATGTATAAAATGAAGGACTACTTTTTTAAGTGATTGCAGTATTATATTTTGTTCTTTGACAAAAAAAACCCTCTGGTGATGAAAAGGAACCATTTTATAGACATTTATTCAGTTATTCTCTTTAATTTTTGCTCTCCTCCTCACAACTCTCCCTCCCCTCTCACGCATATAGCCACTACCTCTGTGCAAATGTAAAAGATAGAGGGATACAAACGGCAGTGGAACAATTTTTATTTTTTATTTTTGTATGAATTCTATAGGGGAGGAGGACAAAAAAGAATATTGTTCCATCCTAGAAAACGTTGCCAAGTCTTTGTTGTTCCTGAAAGAGAAAAAGGGTCAGTGCGCACTAAAAATGCTTCCTGGTGTGGCTCGGTCTTTCACGTCATGTGTACTATGGGATGTGCTGCTGGAGGTCTGGAGGAGTTCACATGGAAGCACGCAGAATCCAAGATGGCGTCTGTTGTGTTGTCTCGAAGAACTACATTCAAGTGATTGTCTTTTACCTCCTTGCACAGACTAAAGTTATACATATATATATATATATATATATATATATATTTGCATATATATACACCTATTAGCAAAGTGTCTTGAAAATATACCCAGGAATACAAACATCAGTAACAAATAGCAGTCCGTACTTTTAAACTTTGTTTTCGTATAGGCTAAGCGGCATACTTTTTGTCAGCAATGAATGAGTCAATGGCAGTGTGCTGGATGAAGATGATTGTAACAAAGTCCACATTCCAGGAGGAACAGTCTGGGAGTGGGATGGGTATCCGTGGCCTTGGTTTACTGCAGGACACTCTGGAGACGGATTTTGCTCTGAAACTGTTAAAGGTCTTCTTTTTTTTTTTTAGAGTGACTGTAAGCTTCTGTGAATTTCCGGTCATCACTGAAAAACACCCTGCGATGATCAGCTAGCTGAGGATGGTTGCATTTGGCTTTTGTTCCTTGTCTTTTGATTGTAAATGTAATTTCAGGAAAGTGCGGGGAGGCAGTTTGATGGTACGTACTTCTGTGCGAGATTGAGGTTTTGTTTGTCTTTTTAAATTGTAGGCCTATGTAATTACATGGACGTGTAATTTAGGTTGATGCTTATTGTTAAGTGCATTCCCCGGAAGGGGAAGAGCTTCCTGATAAGCATTCCTTTGTTAATTCCTTTGCCTTGCTGCTAACGCTAACCCTCTGTCAGTCAAACTGGTTTTTAGTCTTAAAGTGTTGCTCTCTCTGTCTCACTGCTCACCACAATGCTTTTAACTGAGTTTATCAGCCATACCTGTCATATCACTGCATGGTGCTCACACACACACACCCATCCTGTAGGAAACTAGCTTTGCCCCTCACTTGTCAAAAGTATTCATCACATTGTATTTCTTTACATCCTGCTCTGTTAGATTTTCACATGTAAATTAGAACAATCATTTTTCAGTTGGAGAATTTCTTTTGGTGGAAAAAACCCACATGGATATTTGTGGTTCTGATTGTTTTGTTATGATTTTATTTCTTTTTGATATAAGAAATTAAATGGATTTTTATAGTAGAAAGGTACGGTGGCTCTGTCCCTCATTTTGAGAGAAGGAAAAGTAATCTCTAATTATTTCTGGTTGGAGTACATCACAAGTAAACAAATATCCTTTAAGAAATCAGAAATAAAACATTGAAATATAGTAATCACTTGTTTTGAATGTTGCTTCATCAAAGAAAGAACAGCTTTGTTAAAACTCTGAGATATAATGACAGTCTTGTATTTACATAATTGTATCATATTTATTATTTAGGCATTTTCATCTTTCAGTAAATATACAATAGCATTGAGCATATATTTTAAAAAGTAAATTTCTTGATTTGAATGTACATGAATATAAATGTCTACTAAGACAAAAGTGTCTCATACATTGAGCCAAATTAAGTAGTGTAAAGATCTCTCGCTCCCTTTGTGCCAATGTCATGTAAGTTTCATCATCTCTATTAAAAACAGAGATAACAAATAAAAAAAGCTTAAAACCTCATAGGAATGGAAACGTCCTTCATCCATCACCACATCTATAGCAGGTTTAAATCATCCGAGCCCTTACGCAGCAGGTTTCTTTACACATTTGGCACCTCCCAAATGTCACTTTAAAGTGTGACAGAAAGTGTTGTCAAGGCATATAACATTAATCTTTAAGAACTACTTGGACAAGGCACAAATAAAAGTCAATTTTTAAAGACATTTATCTACTAGAGAGATAAACAAAATCTTATCTTACGTTCTAGTTGTTACCTTAAAGCTGGACGTTTCATCTTTTGCATATTGTTGTCAGTATTATAAGACTAATGTTATACAACAAGGCAATTGAAAATACAATCTTTAACAAATGAAGGCTGTCAAACAAGAAATGATGGCTGATAACACAGTTTACACAAAAAGGCACTTCTTAAGCAAAACATTGAAGACATTTTGGTTTGATTAGCTTGTCCAAAAGAATCAGAAGAATAGACGCTCTTCCCTCCAAGGTACATGCGATTGAAGTCTTGATTGAATGTGTTGAAGTAAGGAAACGTAAATGCCTCATGATATAGAAGCTTGTCTATTATGATTAGAAGTCTCTTTAAGGCAAACATCCCAGCAGCAGCAGAGTTGGCATATTCCCTTGGCTGACTCTCAGTCCTGCTACGTCTGCATAATCTGAGGAAATTAACAGTCTCTGGGAAAAAGATCCACATGTTGGCAGGCATTTGTTCGCAAAAGCAAAGTTCTTCCTGCTCTGTGGTCCGCCAGTCCTCAACTCACCTGTCTCGTAGTCCTCTCTCCCCGTGGCACAGAGCAGGGAAAGTCTTGTGTCTGCCTTGAGACAGAAGTAGCCCGTCTGTAATGATGCCTGCTCACTTAAAGTGGCTGTAAAGGGCCTCCATAAATAAATAAATTACCCAGCTCTGTCCCTCCTCTCAGTCTTTGTGATCTGCAGCCTCATGGTTGAGATAGACCATCAGCACACAGGGGGGGAGGTTATAGTGGGGGGGAGTATAAGTGACGAATAAGTGGTTTTAGGGTCTCTTCCAACCGCTCCGGATCAATGCGTCAGCTCGCAGGAAAGGCTGGTTTCGGAGATCTGTGAGTAGGGGGTGAGAGACGGGGGCACACATGTTAGAGGACCCAGGGGTCAATCTGCAAAATGTCTTCTTCCTATCTATTGTTCTCTTTTCCAGTTCAACAGCTAAACCTAATTACCTAAGGTGTTTCTATTATTTTGTCCAACACTTATTTTCAGAGGGTAAGAAAAATAACAGAAACACCTCAAAAGTGACACAAACATCCTCCAAAACTGAACGTTATAAATATAATGAAGGTAGGATTGTTGCATTAGATTTATCTAGGTATCAGTAATAAACTGGCAATTGAGTGTATATGTATATTTTGGTCAAATTATAAAAAACTATTACTATTTAATTACTTCTGCAGTTAAACTTGATCTACTGTTATACTCAAAAGTATACAATTGGCAAATAAGGGCATTAACAATAAGGACTAAACATCAAATGACACGTTCCCAAAACCTTGCATTTCGCCTGGAGGTGGTGATGCATAAAACAGTGAAATGCAAGGCTTTGGGAATGCTTGTTAGGACAACTTTGTAACACTTATATTGCAGCAGTACCAATAAAAATAGCCATTATTATTACAGTTACAGTAAAATGGTCAACAAGCTCTTTAAATCGCTCAGCAATAATTGAGCTGAATGTGCCTGAAGTAACAAACACCTCTCAGCTCTGTGACAAATAACACAGAGCTGAGTTCATGTGACTGAATGTGGGATATTTTCAGAGCCTGATGACCAAATAGCTGTTCAGCACAGCGCGGATGACAGTTAGCAAAGACAAAACATGGCGGACGTTGTTGACAAGTAAGGGTGAATGAACACTGGACAACATGCAACACATAATAGGAGGAGTGAGGATGATGATAAAGATGACCTTAAGATTCACAAGGGGGCATTTCAAATCTACAAATATGTTCTCAAAGACTTGGTGGAAAAGAAAAAAAAAGGGAATTCATGTTTTAATGGCTGTTGGGGCAAATCATATTGTATTCCAGTCTTTAATGGTCTTGTTTTCTAACGTGTGTGTTGTAAAGCAAATTTCAGTGCTGTGAAGCTTTCTCTTTTTTTTTATGTTTTGTGCATAAAAGCTCGAGCTGAAGCAGCTGACATCACTGTAGCAGCACACAGGAGCCGGAGGGCCAAGCAGGCCGGGACTAAGCCAGGCTACCTTCCTTACCCTCTCATAGGAGTGGGAAATACTGTCATTAATCTTCTTTTCAGCTGGAGGTGGTAGAATAAACAGTGGTGGTTGAGGAAAGAAGAGTCACATGTTAGCAGGAAACCAACACCAAACAAGTTAGTTTCATGGAACAGGCATTGTTGATTAAATTAGCCAAACCTCTTTGAGCGACCATTTTATATCCAGTTAAATTAAAGAAATATGCCATAATAATGCACAGCCTTTTACATTCGTCATGCAAGAAGCTCTCATTAAATAATTGTATCATAGTAATGGCTGGTTGTACTCATTTTTATCAATATATTTTTTTCACACACAAAAATATATTGACCCTGTACAACTTTTTTTCCAATGGTGCTTCAGGCAAAGAGGTTTGGCTGACTCCTATCACCTGACGCCTGATAGGAGTCCTTTAAACAGAAACAACCAAATGACGGCCCAAGTTAGTTCACAGTAGTTATAGTGGTGAGGGTGAGGTTGGGGAGGTGACAGGGATCATGCTGCATGCACAGTGGGTCATGAGGCGTACGAGAGACCCCTGGACAACCTTGGCATTAGGGGGAGGGGCTAGCAGTTGGCGTCGTCACAGAGGTTGGCTTCACAGAAGAACCGTGAGCCGCGTTTAGCAGTGCGCGCTGTGAAGGGCACACTCTTCAGTACTGGGGGAGGAGGGGGGGGAGAGAAAACATGTCACACCTGAGACACTGCCCTTCATGGGGGACAAACACTGGATCTCCTTTAGGTTTCTTTCAGGGGTCCGTAACAAACCTGTGACATTTCTGTATGTCGCACAGATCTGTAGAAACACACCTGGTAAAACCCTTAGGAGGTATTTAATAGGATTAGGGACAACACTTTACTATAAGTCGCCCTATTTTGTAAAAAAATAGACATGTTACAAAAACAGCTGTAATTATATTAAATAAGTCTTCATAGAAGAAACTATAGTCCCTGATAAATACTACATTAATGAACACTTAAACATGTCCTTATATTTACATACGACAACATTACATTATGTTATAAAACATTTATCAAATACTTGCTAAAAAAGGGTACTTAATGTAAAGTGTTATCAGATAAGGGGCACCGAGGATATCTTTGAAAGGTATCATTTGCGAAATAAGCTGTTAACAGCTTAAATAGTAGTAGGATATAAGCATTATTAACTATTACAATAACATTAATGCAACATTTATATTATTTTAAGCACTGATCCTAACAAAACATTAGTCAGTTAAGGTGTTATCCTGAGGCTGTACAGTAGATGTGTCTTTCTTCTTTACATTAAAGCTCAGATATGTGGGAATCCAGTATTATCCACGGTCTGTGTCTCAGTTCCTATAAACAGAAACTGTTATTTGAATAATAAAAATCACTTAAACTACACATGACTTAAATAATGATACTGTAAATAATGATTCTGCAGACTAAATGTAATGTTCATTTGGAATCAAACTGCCCGTCTGACTATCTACATGTTGAGGCTCGAAAGCTTTAGTGCAGTGCATTTCTAAGCCGGGAGTGACCGGAGGCTGCTGTGCTGCTCTGGGCTCCAGATGTGCTGCTCTGGGCTCCAGATGTGCTGCTCTGGGCTCCAGATGTGCTGCTCTGGGCTCCAGATGTGCTGCTCTGGGCTCCAGATGTGCTGGTGTCTGGACTACGTAGCACAAGGTGCATTTCAAAGGAGCTGAGCAGTGAATGACCACAGTCATCCTCGACCTGGGACCGGGGCTGCTGGCCCCCACATGGGGTCTTTTTAGGGTGTTGTCTGTCCCACCTGTGATGATGTCCTCTATGGTGCCATCCTTGCCCTCATACACGGGCCGGTGGTCTTTGGCCTGCCGCTTGCGCAGCTCTGCGATCAGCTCGTGCTGCTGCTGCCTCTTCTTCTGGGACTGGACCTGGATCAGCGGAGGAGAGGATATTTGTCCAGTTTACTTTATTTAGCTCTGAGTAAACATTTGACTATTCTGCTCTGTTGCACTTTGACTGTACCTTGGGCTCTTGCTGCTTCGCCTCCTGAGCCAGTAACTTTTCTCTCATTGCTTCCTCCTGCTTTTTCCTCTGCTCGTTTTCTGCCACTGCATTCTGGTGAGAAGAGAAAAACATGATCAATACATCTGTGTGGCCCGAAAATGTATGAAAAACAGGACAACATTTCAACTAAGACTTTTGATTACATTTTCATAATGCTTTACTATGAATTTATTACATTTTATATTCAAAATACTGAACTATGATTTGTTTAACATGACATTTTTCATATTTAAAACAACTATACGATTTATTCAATAAAGTCTTATTTTTGAATATAATATGACCTTTTTCATTATATTTTTCTAAATACTACATATGTCTTCTTTTATGATATTTTTGACATACTGTATTATACTAAGTGTTTTTTTCGTGTTTTTTTCAACATACTATAATATCGTTTTTATGATATTTTTGACATTTACTATGATTTTTTTAATATGCCATTATTTGTTGTTTTTCCTATTAATTTTGAAACAACTGCTACAAAGTTTTTTACACACACATACACACACACACACACACACACACACACACACACACACACACACAGAAAAATCCTTGTGTTGCACGTTTCCTTAAGCAGATCCCATAAATCGAGACTGAGAACAATCTCAGGAAGTGTGTTTTGTGGTGGGGCAGGGCGAGGCAGGGGTAAAGGGGGAAGAGGGAAGGGGGGGGGCAGTCTAAACACCACAGCTGCAGCTCTGGAGTCAGACCCAGCTGGCCTTTCCTGTTATTTGGCCTCCGACTATACGCCACGTCCTGTGTCGCAGAGGCCTCCAGCGGTCTGCCCTGCTCTCAACGAGACTGACAGCCTCCGAGCGCTAAACCAGGAAACCACTGGTCTGACCTGCACCCTGTCAATGAGGAAAGATACATAGATGCTGCTTGGTGTCCTCACCTTGTAGGCCTTGATAAAGCGCACAAACACGGGGAAGAACACCGAGGGCGGAGTCGTCTTGGCACTCTCTCCGAAGTAATTCACCACATTGTTGAAGGCTTCCTAGAATCGGGAAGGACAGTGCCAGAGTGGAAGCATTGTATGTAAACACTGTCGAGTCATGATTGTTTGTGTGTTAGAGGTCACACCTGGGGTAAAGTTAGCTTTTCTTTCTTGTATTCTTTTTGAGGTGAGGCGGTAGGACTGTGTTGTTTACCTCTGCTGTCTTGGCGTCTTTCTGTAGCTTGTCCAGCTGTGTGTCGTGGGCCTGGATGAAGCCTTTCAGCACCGCATGGTCATGGAGACTGCACTCTCTCCGGATCAGGTCCATGCCTTTCCCCAGCTCTCGGACATCAATCAGCACATTTTCCAGGGATACTTTGAACGCAGTCCATAGGGAATTTGTTTTATTTACAGCAAAATAAAAATAAAATCCAATATAAAAATAGGATGAGAAATGAAACTGTCTTGTTATCTGAACGTGGACTTGTAGGATTTCTTTACCTTTTTTTTTTTTACTTTATTATCCCTGGAAAAGGGTGTATGTATACATACTGTATGTATATATATAATTTTGTTTATCTCTGTGAGTATTTAATTAAGGAATTATAATTGTTTTCTTTATCCTGCTAATTTTGTTTGTTTTTTCGGATGTATAAACGGTCTAATTGTTGAAATAGTAGAATAAATACATTTTAAAAAACAACAATATATGGACGCGATTTGATGTAAATGTGAAGATACCATAACTGACATTACTATTCACTTATAAGGAATTGACGGATCTCACCTGCTGCAGCTTTATCCACATAGTTCAGTTCATTGTGGAAGTTAGCCAGTTCAGGGTACTTCTCTTTCAAAATGAGACTTATGTAGTGGAGCAACGTCATCTTTCTGTCTGTAGACTTAGTGTCCAGCAGCTGTGTGCCAAGAAGAAAAGGAAAATCAGTGAGAGCACTGCACATATGAACTGTGAAATGAACTTGCTATTTTTAGTAAGGGAAAAAACTAAGCACTAGGAAAATGTCTCCAAATTCTGCTACCTATTACTCACCAGATCAAGACTTTGTAATTTGAAGCCATAAACGCAGCCTCGCTTGTCGCTGTTCATGTAGTTTCCCAAGGCTAAGATGATCTACAAGTAAACCAAAAAGAATAAATGAACATGCACTGAGAATACCAACTCTGCTGCAAAAAAACTACTAGTCAAATAAACATTTCTTACCTCAAGCACTCTTTTTAACTTTGGTGCGGATTTGACTGATCCAGAGGCAGCAATGACTGCATTGAGCTGCGGTGTGAGCATGTTAAGGTTTTCAGAAAAGTTCCCAACAAAGGTGATGATGTTCATTCTCTGCGTGAGCCTCTCAATCTTGCTGAATAACAACATGAAGCGATCTTCCTCTGTCAGCTGGTCGAGTGGACGCCGCTCCCGCTCGTACTGACGCATCACCTTCACCTCCGTCTCCGTGGGCAGGAATCGCATCAGGCACTCCACAAAATCGACGGGTAAGGCCTTGAGGTCAAACCTGAGTGAGGATAACATGTATTTAAACTGTTTTCTATCTGGTCTATAGCTCAAAATGTATTTCAATATAGGGTAAAGTGCATACTTCTCTATTGATTTGCAGATCTCCTCTGAGGGCTTGTTAGCCTTCCGCAGTGTGATGGCTAAGTTCTTGGAGCGATTAGCGTCAAGAAGGCTGATCTTGTTTACCGCCTTCTGGGCTACTTTGCTCTTCGTGCAGGAAAATTCCACAATTGGACCCTGGGCTCTGGTCTTAAACAGCTCCTCAAACCTCTCCAGATCCAGCTCCTGCAGAGGGACAGTTATTTACAACATTTATTAAAAGGTCCCAACCCATTTGCTCTAATAGCTTCTTCATATGAGCTTCTAGTATTTTCTGTTAAATATTGAACAGGTATGGTTCATTTCACACAAGCAATATCTGTATTTTTGTTTTTCTTTGTGCACTTCTCATCTGTTTGGGCGGGGCATATTGCAAAGAGGTGATGTCATGTATTTCAACGCACCAATCAGGATTGATCTAATTTACCTGAGCTTTTGATTGTAAACGATACATAAGAATATTCTTTGTCAAGACTTTAAGTCATGGGTTTTCAGGATCTTTTTAGTTATTTGATTTGCTTGAAATACCTCCATCACACGTTCATCATCAATCTCGTTGAAGACTGTGCCATTGATCTGATTGGGCTTTAAGGCCGTCCAGTTGAACACAGGCAGGCGGAACTTGGTCTTGATGGGCTTCTTGATTCTGATAGCTATAGAAAAAATGTATAGGAAAGTGTCATCTCAGTTACTTGCGGTGGAATAGAAAGCACATGTATACATAAGTATTGGTATTGGCTCTCACCTGAAAGACCCAAACTCAGGATAACTGATGGAGAAGTGCCTGGCAGAGGAGGAGCGGGAGGAGGTGGCGGGACGGGTGCACCATGGCCTGTAAAAAAAACAATTATTAATACACTTTTCACCGGAACACTTGAAAAAAACCTGTTTAGAATTGTATTCATTTATTTATTTGTTTCATTGTGTTGTTTCTTTTAATCTTGATTATAACTTTAATTTTCTGTGTCTTAATTCTTTTTAGTTCTCCTTATTTTTAACCTTCTGCAAAAGAGATTTTTTTTCATCATGAAGCCTTTTCCTGCTTAGATAAAGTTGCAAAAGGAGCTGAACACTGCTGTCAATACTGTTCATCCTGTGCTATTCTGCTTGCACCCTCACACACAAAGGAAACAACTTGTATTTCCCTTTCCTGTCTGGGGTAGAAACACACTGCTGTGACCTATCACCTGGCATGTCACGAATCAACAACGAAGGGGAACTGAAAATAGACATCCTCTGAGGGACTTCAGTCCACTTTCACATATATGTGTCACCCGACATAACCACTGTGCGTCATGGTCTGTCACCTGAAGCAGAGGGAAGAGGAGGAGGAGGCGGTGGAGGTGGAGGAGGGGGTGGAGGTGCTTCACTGGCTGGGGGTAAACTTGTGTCTAGTCCTGGTTGGATTAACCCAGCTGTTGAACCCAAAGAGAGTTGACCAATGTCTCCCAGTGGGATCCCGAGGCCACTTGTCCCAACACCACCCCCGACAACCAGAGGCTCAATGGCAATGTCTCCGTCAGCCTTCTTGTGCAGGCGGATGGTGCCTTGCTGTTCCAGCTCCAGAAGTCGCCTCTCGATGTTGACGTGCCTCTGAGAAGCGGCGTCCTTCTCCTTGATCATCCTCCTCAGGGTGGTGACCTGGGTGTTGGTCGACTCGTACGTCTCCTGGAGAGTCACCAGGGGGCGATAAAGAGCGGAAACACAATGACTTTACATGCCAAAGAAACATCCTGTTTCCTGCTGACCTAAATTGCAATCACAGCAATTTAGCTACAAGCATCTATACAGATCTCTGCTGACACACAATGAAGGGAAGCCTTTCTGGAGAGACACAGGCTAAGAAATATGACATCAGTAAGACTGCCAACTTACCCGTATTGCATGCAGGTCCTTTTCTTTCTGAAGCACCACCTTCTCCAGATCAGCCACTTTCATCATTGTTTCATTCTCAATCTCCAGCAGCTTCTCCGTGACCTGGGCGAGAAGACGGAGAGAACAACAACAGAGAGATGAGAGGAGGTGAATTCAAGAATCGATCCAGAGCATTGGCATCTTTCCCAGTTCAACTCCCTCCCACTCCCTCCCCTAGACACTGTGCATCATCAATAAGAAATAAGATATATTCAGCAGAATGACACAGCATGAGCATGACACAGCTTTCAGTTTTGTTTTTGGACAGATTACACATGTTGCATAGGAATCCCCAAAGATTCCTCACTCTCGTCCTCCCCCATCATTCCTGACCCCTGAGAAATGAGTTTGTTATGAAATTCCTCAAGTGATGTCAGATCTGCCCACAACCGTTATGAGAAGGTCTTTGCATAGCAGCGTGGGATACGAAGGCCACTGCCCAGAAAGAATGAGCCAAAACTAGAACAATATTAAGCTTGTTTCACACGCAGTGTTTTCCAGCATTCTCCACCCCGTCATTATTCCAAACCACTTGTGAAATGCAAACACTGAGTAGATGTTTTAATCACCACGTAGAAACACACAAGTTAAGTACATGGCTGGTGAACCACAACAATGTCATAAAGGAGAGCTGTGTTGGTGGTCCAGGCTGGGGGGTGCACTCACATGGGACAGGTGCTCCTCCAGTTCGTCCACCTTCTCCAGAGCGGCATTCTTTGTCTCCGCATCTTCCAGCAGACCACCCACGTCAAACACGTTATCCAGGTAGGCCTGGATCTGCACCGACAGCTTGTCACTCTCCGTATGCTTGCTTTTCTGAAACGAGGCAGAATAAATCAGCATTAAAGATACTCTTCAGCTAATGTGTGAATAGGCTTCACCTGGGGATTGCCTTTTTCAAGGTAAGGTACGTTTATTTATATAACACAGAGGCAATTCAAATTGCTTTATCATCATCATTAACACTTAATAAGAAGACAAAAGAAAGGAACACAATAAATAAACATAATGGAATAAAAACCATGCATAAAAGAGATACAGAGTAGATTAAAAATAACATTGTAAATACAGTAGGTGCTAAAAGAAGTGAAAAGACTTGTAATGTGTAATGTGTTTAGACCTCAGGGTTTCTGGAAGTTTGTTCCATTTGTGGGGTGCATAAAAACTAAAACCCATCATCCCAACCTCACCTCCAGGTAATCATCCAGTCCCAGCTTGGTGAATTCATACTGCAGATGGACTCTGAAGTTCATGTCCTCCACTGAGTGGACCACGATGTTGATGAACTGCATGCAAGCAACCTGGACCAAGGACACGGACAGATTTAGATGCAAATATATTTAAGTGGATAGATGGATGGACATGCATTCACATTAAAAATAATACTCATTGATAAAACAGAGCTTATCTTACCATGTAGTCGATGTTTCCCTCCTCACAGCGGAAGTAATCCATCAGTCTCTCAAAGCGATGCTTCTCCTTACACACCTGAAATTCATAAGATGTGGAAATAAAGAGGTGGTATTTTTATTCATTCAATAACAAAACACTAACATGCAGAGAAAGGTCAAAGTAAGTTTTTTTTTTTTATCCTTCAATTAGGATGGTTTGCCTTCTTTTTACTATTTAGAATATATCACCTATTCTCCTTGTCAGTGAGATCACACATCTCTATATTATGAGGTGTGAGTTTTTCACATATGCCTTGAATTGATGCAATAAAAGTTTTAAATATTTGATCAAACCAACCATCAGAGGTCCTCAGAAGTCCTTTATGTATCTACTGTATTATAATAAGACATGCCAAAACATAATACAGTAGTTTTCTATGATGAAACACATTCCAGATTCAAACAAGAGCTTAGCTGTATATAAACAGAGGATAGCTTCCTCCTTTTGCAACAACAACCTCTTCTAATTCATGGGAAGTGAAGCCAGGGAAAGATAAAGACATGGGACACATTTATTTTAGCCAAATTCTTACACAAAAATGCACTGAAGGAGACCGAAAAACAAACACTGCTTTCTCTACTCTTTTTTGTCATTACTGTACAAATAATTTCTGGCTAACTAGAAATGGTAGTAGTCCCGGTCATTATACTTGATTACAGTACAGATGTGGTTGAGTAGGTAGCCTGCTTGAGATATTTACAAAACCTGTCTGATTGAATTAATGTCTCATTTAGAAAAATACCACTACAGAAACACCATTTTGTTTTGACTGGTCGGTTGATTAGCTCGTGTCTCTCTGGGGCTTTTTGACTGCGAGGTAATTGTCTTGTTCCGGAGTTTAGATGAGTGTGAGGCAGAAACCGAGAGGCTAAGCAAACCTTTGTGGTCCACCGGCTCCCATCGGGGAGTAGATCCTTATCATTGTTCAAGGTTGGCTCACATCTGGTGTCCTAATGAGACTAATGACCTCGGACAGGCCACCGTAGAGCTTTGCTTGCACCCCCAGTCGACATGAAATCTACCAGAGCTGCTCTACTTTCATCCCATTACACTGCTCCTTTATGCCCCCATGCACACCAGTGATGTGGGAACTGCTGGCAATTTAACTAATGTCAGCTTAAATTGTTTTTCTTTGTGCATTCAATTCTCACAGGGTAAGCCATATTGCCACCAAAAAGTAAAAGTGCAACTTGTTATGGTTCAAGTTGAATTAAAACATTGCTTTGGGCACCTCTTTGAAGTTGTCAAACGCTGAGAGGATGATCTCGTGACCTCCTCGGACGAGACAGACCGCAGCCAGCAGCTCGAGGACCAAGGCTTTTGTCCTGGAATTACAGGAGACACGCGTTAAAACATAACTGGATAAGAGTAATACTCAAAACACTTATTCTCTCAAATTAATAGGTGAAAAATAAAATGTTTTATGCTATCTCAACAGAAAAATGTACGTCTTCAGAACGTAAATACTGGAATTCCCAGGAGCAGAAATCCATAATCCATACTGAAGTCTGAAGCAAGGGCACGTCTTTATAGTTTTTTAAGTGTTTACGCTCCAATCCTTCATTATGAAGTGATCAGCCTTAGCGGTTTACCACTAATCTCTCTTTAGTAAACATTCCTTTAACAGTGTGTATATACGCCTCTGATCCCAAGCTTCAGAGAGAAGCTGAGCCCCATGGAGAATGAGAGGCATATCATATGAACTGGCTGTAGGGTTCCCCCTATTGTTTGACCCAGCCCTGCGTCCATGGAGACGGGGGGGCCTCAGTTCTTACCGTGAGTTCTTATTGTTCAAGCTGAGAGCAATTTCATTGACTGCGTGTGCGTGAGACATGACCATATTGAAGCCATACTGCATGAAGAAGAGAGAGAGAACAGGATGTGGTCAGAAAACCTAAGATCGTATTTAGCAGTTGATTGCACAGGAAACAGATAATGCTCTCGTTTATAACAGATATCTGTGTCTCATGGTGTGCGGTGGCGTTACCTGGTAATTCATGATTGCTCTCAAGCACATGATGCACACGTGCACGTCATCTTTTTGGCTCACCAGGCGGGAGTTCTTGATAGTTTTGCTGGTGGAAACCGTGCCATAGCTGCAACGAATGTCAAAAGTTAATATCTGGTAGTGATTCAGTTATCAAACTTAGTGTTTATGGTAAATAAGATGTTTAACCACAGCTTGTTTCTTTCATCTGCAGAGTTTATCTGGTGTTCATATAACTCTTGTTTGAAGTGTGTCACGTAGGAAGAAGCAGAGAGAGAAAATTACAGAGAACAAAGTCTGACAGAAAAAACTTAGATTGCTTTTTTTTTGTTTTGAGGTCACAGATGCATGATGGGAAATGCCTAGTTTCCTTGCTGCTGTCAACAGACCAAGGTCTCTGCACACAGACAGCTGTAATGCAACTGCACTACTCAGTCATCCCCATGTGCTATAACCTTTCTTGTTCCGTTTATAAATGGCTTTACAGTATGTGGTGACCCAGCGTTTCTGAATCATATACGTACAGCCTATGTGATACATAGAGTTATACTAATACAGATTCAGAAGTAATCTTAACAGTATAAAGGCTGAAGTTTCCTTCTGAAATATTTTTCTTTGTAATCACACTTCACATCTTGTGTCTCTTTATCTCCTGTCTGTGTGTGGTTGAATAATGAAGAACACAACTGTCCAGCATATGCTGCAGCTCACAGCTGCCTCTCATTTGAAGACAGTGCGGACGCACATCTGGACAGATGAGGGAGGAGAGAGATCCATAATGCAAAGATTTTAGTATCTATGTCTGATACAGTTCTTCATCTGATTGAGTTTGTGCAGAGCCTTGAGGTGAGGAGAGAGGTCAGCAGACTCATTAACCATTCAGGCAGCGTCCTGCAACAAAACAGCACCAAGACAACTGGCTGGCATGTTAATACATAGCATTAAAGATTAGCAGAGCGAGGCAATACCAGGGATAGGTAACAGCGGGGAAGCTTTAGCAGTACGTACCGGAGGACAGACTGGCGGGCGGAGCGCACCAGGGTGTTGCAGAAGGGCTGGGTGCTGTTGTGGTGCAGATCCTCTATGGACCTGCTCCAAGATTTAGCCTTGTCCAAGAAGCCTTCCTCCCCATTTTCCAGGCCCTCAAAATCCAACCTGAGCCACATACAGACAGATAGACAAGCCAGCACAGAGGCGAAGGGGGGGGGGGGGAGATGAGAGGCACGGGGGAGGTTAGGTCAGCAAGGCAGCTTGGAGAGCCAGGGGTTATCACAAGGACTGTCATCGAGCTGCATGATAACGCTCAGCACACAGACTCTGTCCCATTCAGGCAGGGTATAGCTCAGCACCACACCACATAGCATCTACCCAGATATGCATTCAGTTTGCCGGGTAAACCAAAAGGCATACAACCCATCCAAAGAGTGCGACTTGCAAAAAGCACATTTTTAGATGCACAAGCAGTTTATTACAGGCTCTAGAGGACATGATGCCAACCCTAGTTGTTTTGGAAGCTTTTTTGGGCTATATGAGAGAAGTGTGTGTGTTTGTATAAAGTGTGTTTTTATAATGTACTCACATGACAGTACACTGGGCAAAGGAGAGGTACTCCACCAGGACGTCAAGACCTCTGTTCTCATCATTGAGGAACTCCCTGACCCACCTGTGACGCACGGGAACAGAGAGGAGTTAACAGGGCAGCAAATCAAGAACACACCCTTATCCTTTTAGGACAGGACAACATTTTACACTATTATTTTTGATGGATCGTAGTATAACAACATAGAGGTAAAATAGTGATTGGTGTAATTTTCTAAGATCCACAAACGTTTTCTGATTTTTCTTTCAAAAAAGATTCAATAGCAATTTCACTAAACGATTAGCTTGTAGCAATGTCACCATTTCCCAATGACTCAGCAATGATTCGGTAAGTATAGTGTTACCATAACTGATCAAAATAATGAAAACTACAAGAATAGGATCCTAGTTGTAATAAAGTGGAATTATGCTTTAAGGCAGCTCTGAGGGGGGTCTGCCCTCCCCGGAGTGAAGGGTCTTGGCAGGAATGTCGTGGAAAGTAAACCAGAGCAAGGCTTCAGATTTCCTCCACATTTAACTCTTTTTTTGGAGAGAGAAACAACTCCAAACAAAGGAATTCCCATTGCGATGAGAGGAAGAATGTGGAGGGCATATGGCTGAGGGAGTGGGGCTCAGGTCAAACCCCTGACAGTCAACAGTATTTAGTCTGCCTCCCCCACGGACCCCCTTCACCTCCTCCCCACTTCTTCAGAGAACTACAGTGGGGGGGACAGGATTGGGGTAAAAGGTTCTTAAAATAGTCTTGGATAGCTGGTTAGGATGACAGGAAAGCAATCAAGAGCCTTGAAGTAGCAGAAGGAGGGAGGGAGGAAGGGAAGGAAAGGGAAAAGGGGTGAGGAGAAGAACTAAGGAAAGCAAACAAAGCAGTAAGAAGATTGGGTGCAGGAGGGAAGAAAGGGGGGGTGGACAAGAAGGCGGGCTTGATCATCAGTTTCCTGTCTACCACCACCCCTCCCTCTCCTTTCTCCCTCCTTCCCTCTGACCCCTTCCTCTCTCCCTCCCTTCACTTCTCTCCAACCAGTTGCTATTTCAGATTTTCTTGGCAATTTCTGGAATAACACATCAGAACGGGCTCAGGATTCAGACACACACAATAAAGCAGCATCTGCTAAATCCCATCCACCGAAAAGCTTCTAAAAAATAGTTTCCTTGCCTGTGAGTCTTTCTGGGAAACGCATTGAAACAGACCTTTATTGATGAGGCCTAATAGGATATGAGTTCAACTTGGAGCTCAGTGAATACTATGAAAAATCAAAGCCTCTTTTACAGGCTACTCTCTGATGAGAATTCAGAGGCAAGTCACAGCAGCACATTTTTAACATGAAAGTATCTGTGTGATTCATATCATCAAGTCAAGGATCACGTCTGCAACAATGAAGATAAAGAAAGGCTTTACATAACATCCACAAACACAGTGGGTGTGTATTGAACTGCGCAGTATTGAATGTCTCTGACAAAATATGACAACACAATAGAAAAGGATTGTTTGCTTTAAAATGTGAGAAATGTGTAAACATGAAAGTATCCTTGTGTGTGTTTTTGTGCCTTGTTCAGTATTGGTCCACCAGGCTTCCTGTCCCTCTGGCACACACAACAAAGCTTCCTGCTCAACACTATGGGGGAGTGGACAAGGCAGCACAATGGCTACCATCTGGGCATTATGAGGAGAAGCTCTATGAAGTGGAGCTGTAGAGCTTGGCAAGTTAAAACAATGGGGGATATCTGGGCACCAGCAAGAGCTCTGGGTCCCTGCAGCAGCACGAGCACAGAAAGGACTATTCTTTACCAGGGGAAAATGTGGTTTCCTTGAGCTGTGTGCACCATTAAAGAGATCTGTGTAATTTACGGGGAGAGACAGGTAATGATTACCCAATGTGGTTGGTCCTCAGTGAGATCTCCAGCTCCCTCAGGACTTTTGTAGACTCCTGCACCCGTCTGCGAAACTTCTGCAACACATAATGAAGGAGAAATGTAATTGAACATGTACTCAAACAGAGATATGAGTATCCCAGAGGTCTGGTTCCCTCACGTTTTCTACAGCCCCAAAAAATTTTTTAAATATGCAAACGTGTAGTCTTCAGCCCCACAAAAGACAGTGTCTGACTTTAGGTGCATATGTAAACACACTGTGATCTGTACAATTGTTCGAGTTCTCTTTAATGTGGACACTGAATTTAAAAGGTCATCGGTACTTTCCCACCTTTCGTGTGACTCCAGGGTCTAAGTATCCTCGTAGCTTCTGGATGTAGGTGTGAGGCGGATTCTTCACCTGAAATCTCTCCTGAGGATACACAACAGAGTAAGCATTGTAGTGAGCAGTTATATAAAGGCATTGTGATGGTGCAGCATGAGTAAAGGGATAACAGCAGGTGTGTGTACACTACAGTGTGAGCGCTGGTTTTGTTGTTCATGAATAAGAGTTTATGAATGCACCTGGTCGCAGATCAGGTCCCACTTCTTGTCGTTGTCGTATTGTCTGAGGAGCCGTGCTTTGTCTGGAGGCAAGTTCATAGAATTCTGAAAATGAAAATAATGTAAGCGTTAGTTTCATTAATAACCACACATTTCCCTTTTTCAGTTTATTTGACTGTGTGTCAGATATGGGTCTTTACAGGCCTTTGGCGCCTGACATTTTTTAGGGACACCATGACCTCACTTCCTGTGTTGACACTCAGCATCCTGCCGCAGGAGATGAGCTGCATCTCCCCTGCAAACTCAAGTCTCGGTATCGCTCAGGCTTTTAATCACAACAAGCCACCCGTCAGATAATCCAGTCGTAAAACACTTGAACGCCACGCGAGACCTCCTGAGGCAGCCACTTTACTGCGGCTCAAATTAAACCCTAAATGCTCTAATTTGTGTTTGGAGACCAACCAACGTAAGCACTTTATGTCCTCTTGACAACAGTAAAAAAAGAACACAAACGATATGAAACCGTCTTTGACTAATCACTTCCTCGCCTGAGCCAAGATCTTGTAAACAGCGGTTGATGCGGGAATCTTAAAAATGAGGAAGCCCAACAATATGAAGGAGCTTCCCCTGAAACTGATCACCTCAGCGATTATTTTTCACGAGACATGAGGGATTGTTTGAACTTGGAACCGTCATTTACCCCCCGCATCAAATGAACCCGGCCTCAAACGTCCTGTCAGCTTGACCTTTAACCTGCAGCTATAACTCAGCCTCTCGTGTAAAACACAGCACCCTGTTAACCCATCTCAGGCAAGATGTGATGCTCACACTAGCTTCTTTCCACTGGTGGAGGTTTGGATGGATGGAAAATTACATATTCCTGTTCCAATGACAACAACGCAGTCAGTGGTGAGGGTGGAAAATCACATGTGACTATTTTTAAAATAGGTTTTCCACATCAGGACCACATTGTTCACTGTATCAGCACATCACGAGTCATGTTGTCAGAGACTGAGGACACTGAGGTGAAGAAAATGGTGATTCTGTGATTCTGTATTTCCTGACAAATGACTCCTCTGCCAAGGAGGTTAAGTTGTTAGTTTGTCAGCAGGATTACAAAAAATGTCTTGCTCAATTTCATGAAACTTGGTGAAAGAGTGTAACGTTTTCGACCAGACACAAATCATTGGATGCATAAACAGATTATTATGTAACATTAACATTGCAAGGAATGGGACTGCAAGGCAGACTTATTAATACATCAAACCTATTTAAACTGTTGTTGCCCTTCAAAATGTGAAAATGCAATGCCTGACAGAGCTTAAACTGTAGAGTAGTACATTGCAGAGATTTTGCATAGGGGCCTTTGACATAACCTGATTTATAAATCCCTTGCAAGAGAAAAGACATGCATACCAGATGTCAAGTATTACAGGAGAAATATGTCTGTTTATAGTAGTAGTTTATTGAAGTACATTTTTTCTCTCGTCTGACCCCAAAGCGGCTTTCTCTTCCTTCGTCTTTCCTGGGAGAAATATACGAAATGATCTTTAGGAAAGTCATACTAGGAAATGAAGAGTAGTTTCTCCTAGGGCTGCTCGATTATGGCAAAAATCATAATCTCCATTATTTGGGTCAATAATTGATATCACGATTATTAAAAACGATTATTCATTTACTTTGAAAACATCAATTTATTGAAAAAAGAAAAAAGTGTAGTATGTTTTTAACAGTTGATTACCCTGAAATTTAAGTATAATTCAATTGAAAAACCAATAAAAAAATATATATATTTTATTTTAAATAAATAATAATAAAAGCAATAATAAAAATAATCGTTTTATTTCGATTATGTTGTTTTCATAATCGTTGCAAGCCAAAATCGTAATTGTGATTAAAATACGATTAATTGAGCAGCCCTGGTTTCTCCCTTATGTTTGTCTCTGAGTATTTTTATCCTAGAGTGGACGCTACTGTAGTCATCATTTATCACTGATAAGTTGTGCTAGTACAGTAATTAGTAACTTCTGATTGGTGATCAAAAGAAACAGAAATATTTGAAAAAGAAAACACATATTAAGAGCTTTTACTTTTTCATTTAGGACTCAATGAATTATAACTCATTAAATAATGTATGGATAGAGATCTTTAGGATTTACTGTAGAGCTAAAACGATGAGTTGATTCATTTATGAGTTGATTTCCAAACAACACATTTAGCAACTATCGTGAAAATGGACTATGGTTTCATTTCTTTCAAGTAATGAGTACAAATATGTGCTGGTTGCAGCTTTTCAGATGTGCAGTTTGCATGATGTTCCCTGTGTCAAATAAGGCATTCAAAGACATCATCTTAGGCTCTGGGAACCAATGGCCGAATGTTTTATTGACAAAGAAACTAATGAATAAATCAAAAGAGATTCATCAGTATTACAAATTATAAATTGCAGCAGCTCTTAGTAACTGTATCTAGGAATATAAAGTTTCACCTGAGCCCACTGAGAATTAAGGGATTGCCCATTAGGCTAAGTCATAATGAAATAATGACTTTAAAGTACCAATAGCACTAGGTGGATATCTTTAAACTACTCCAGATTTTCTTTCTCTTGAATTGATTTAAATACCTGGGTGGTAAATGAAAAAATAAGCCCAGATATCTGCTCCAGCATCTGTCCAGGCCCAAAGCCTCGTACGATTTGTTTTCTTGCTCAGTCATGCATACTAAAGTAGAACTGCGGGGCAAACAGGCAAAGAGCAAGGCCTCCTTTTGTCGTCATTTTATTCAGAATGACTGGAAAACATGCAGACCAGGCGGACGCAGATGTTCATCCATATAGACAAAAGGAGCAAAATTAAGTCAAAACCTGCCGACTGTTATTGGATTTAGAGTTTTGACAACATGAATTAAAAGTGAAAGAAGTGTAGCATTTCAGTTAGCGATCAGTAAATGGGTCATTCCAGAATTGGAGGACATTTCATGTCCCCCATATAAAAAATCTAATAATCCATGCCCAAAATGCTAAAACATGCACTTGTTGTGTTAAACGTTTGTCTTGAGACAAAATGTATATAAACTTGACAACTTGCATGTCAAATATAACATTTAAAATAGGGATTTTACTTACTTTTTTTGGTATTATTCTATTGATATATGTCTCTTGTAATGGTAAAATCAATTTGTTAAATCATAAACATATTTTAAATAACAGTAATTTTGCACAGAAGGTGTGTCCCTCAACATGCGTTCAACCCTGTTACCCAAACCTTTTTAGATTGGCACAGGAAGTGAAAAAACTGTAAATCAGATGACACAGTGGAAATGACATCAGCAAGCCATGTGCTAGTGCCATGGGTAGACCACAACTAAGTCCTCTCTTTTATTTTCATATTTTTACAATCTTTTCAGTCTTAAAAGAGTGTGGCACTCTGACCCACTCAACCCTGTTACTGATATTATCAGAATAAAGCATATTCATTTCAAAGTTATCTTTCTTGCATTAGATATCCAAGTGTGTCCTTGCCTTGAAAGTAGCATTACATGCTACATCTAGCAATAATTCCTGAGGTTAAAGCTCAAATTAGCATTGATTTTCAACCCTGTTACTATAATTAGAGTAACAGGGGTAATTCTTCATTGGAAAATATACATTTGATGCCTAGCTGGGAAAATCACTTTTTTTGATGGTTTATTATCTGTTTTTCCTAAATACATAAAAAGAAATTATAAAATAAAAGGTTAATTTTTCAAAAATGTTGGTGTCTAAATTGTCCTCCAATTCTGGAATGACCCAAATGCAATATTCGAGCCATGAGGACACATATAACACTTTAATATTTGGTATAAAGGTTAGTCTCTGTCAGTTGGAGCCTGAGGTAATGTCAACAAATACAGGTGGGTCCGGAGCAGATGTGATGAGCTACAAATGTTACAGGTATTAAAGTTTTCCTGGGATGACAGAGGGGGTAGATAAGAGGGGATGTTTCCTTTCTGACTTGATTTGGGTAATTTGAGCCAAGTAACCCAATTAAACTAATTTAATTTCACTTTCTCCTACAGTGATATAATCTTGCCCTTCCTGTGTTCATAAGAAGCTCAAAGAAGTAGCTTCAGTGGGGGAGAGGGAGCTGCAGTACTTCTTCTGCCCATATAAGGGGTAAAATACTGCAGAAATGCCAACAATGTTTGTGGTTCATATGTTGCCATGTTGCCCACATATGCTCTCCTCCAGCAAGGCTTTTCTTGTTTAACCTGAGACTGGCTTGACAAGAGATTCAATGTGGCGCTTTGTTATGATTTGGTGCTGTGCCATTCCCATCCTTTGACATTTGAGCTATTTTTTTCCACATAGAAATGTGCTAACAATGGCTGGTGGGCAGGGTCAGCGTATGCCCCCTGGTGCTGTGTGGAGCAAAATCCGGCTAACACAACACCAGCACACTGCACAACCAGATGAACTGGTTCTATTATCACCACCATCTACCCAATCAGGAGGGACCCATTGTGAGCCAGAACTGGAGGCAGAGTTTCCAAACAGAGAAAAAAACCTTCCATTGTATTAACCTTTATCATAGTTTACTTGTTTGAAAACAATATTAACTTTGTTCGCTTTGTAAATAGAGATCTCTAGCACACAGTGAACAAATATTAATGGAGGAAGAAATATGTAGGCTAATAATGAATACAATAAGGTTGAAAATTGATCAAAATTCATTGAGATTGATTTATTTGTTTTTCGAGATATAAGACGTGGTTTTGAGAAGCAATGATGACACCAACACAGACTAAATAATGTGATAATTGTGAAAAAAATTAAGTATTTACCATTTAACTGATAGAAGAATGTGATCCAGTACAAGAAAAATAACAGGTAAATAACCCCAAAAAGTTCAATATTTTGGACAAACAAGTACACAAAATGGGTTTTGGGTAGATGTAGTTTGTGTAGGAGAATGAACTAGGTGTAACACCGCCCAACAGAGAGATATCTGAGCTGTGTACTAAGGAAGACGGAGGCTTTAAAGACTCAAAAGTTAAAGTCGTTGAGGGGGTCGGGTTGCAGGTTAAGGAGACTGAGGAGTCCAGGAGAGCCATCAGGGACTCAGCAGAGCGGACCGACCCCCACAACCGAGGGTGGGGGGATGCTGCAGAGCCCACGGTCACCTCAGACATCAGTCAACAGAGCATCTGCCCTGAACTAGACAGCTTCCTAATCCAAACTGATTTACAATTAGCCTTGACTTAAGTTTATGACTAGAAACTCCAACCAGAGGCTCCCAGAGAGACAAATGGAAAAGAGTGACGGCATGTTTCCTCCTGATCTTTTTCACAGCTTCACCCTTTCAGTCAGGATAAGACATAACACTACCTCAATCTAAATGACAATTTGTTTAACAGCCGTCAGCCTGTGCTTTTTTTGTGGTCACTAGTTGCTAAAGTTGTTCAAAAGGTTTTTACCAGTCATGCAATAGAAGGCTTTTTGATAAATGTAAATGCTTTTGGTTTTGTTTGACTTCAAAATCCTGGAAGCGAAAGCTAAATGAACTTTTTGACAAGTATTCACTCTGTATTATATTGTGAATGTCTTTATCTTTGGAGGTCTGACAATGATGATGATTGTGAAATTGTGTTTTTTTCGTTTTGTTAAAAAAAGGAATTGTGCCTTGAACCTGTGGTTAATGCCCATCTAAGCAGATGCATTAAATATGATTCTCTTTTTTGAGAGTGGATTGGAAACTCCAGAGTTTTGTTTTCTACTTTGACACAGGCCAGACTCTGTTGTCATCAGCTCAGCAGGAACGGAGTGGGAGGCTAAAGATCTCCCTATGGCCGACGAGCACAGTTCAGACATTGAGACCCAGACAGTCCTCTTTACCCCCAAATAGGCTGAGTCTGCTCATCGGGGTGGGGTCCTGGAAAAAGGGACTGGACAGGGACATAATTGATGATCACAGCCACACAAAACAAATAGAGACAAAACAACAGTACAAGATGAAAGTCTTAATATTAAAGAAATCATCTGACCTTTTGTATAGACCTTTTAGTTGAACGTTTTGAAATGTAATAGTTAATGTTATATTATTGTTACAGCTTTAGCAGATTAAGCCTAAAACAAACTACTGGAAATAAATGGATCTACTTTGACTACTAACAGATCCTGTTAGAAATGTAATCCATGCTACATTTTTCAGAGAACAATAGGTTTACATTGTGAGTGATTTCATTTGGCTGCTGACATTCCTGAGTCCAGGATAACACTCAGATATCTGGCTGCAATTTACCTTTTCGAGAACAAACAGTGTTATCATTAATGATATCAGACAAACATTCCTAACTGGTTTCGGATCTCTGGTCATTTTTATTAACCCAAACAAAAACACTGACATACAGTATATTGTTTCAAAAGCACCTCAGCTATATAGGAGACACCAACACATTTATGAACACAATTCAATTATCCAGTTAAAAAGGAAAGTATAGGACCAGTCAATGAGAGGGAAGATAAGACCGGTAGCTCTTTAATAAGGTTAGTGTCTGAAGTGGTTTGAAAAAGCCGAGCCACTGAACCCCGTCAGCCAAAAGGAGGCAAAGAAAACACTATGAATATGGGACTTGGCATGAACGTGTTTTCTTTAAGCATATTTCAGGTCCTTACAATGAAAATGAAAAAGAAAGCGATGCACCAGTTATTATGCCAGAGGTGGCTGGATACAGTTCAAGATAAATGTGTCCCTCAGGAAAAATAAGAGAAATAAATAACCGTCTCCACCCGGACAAACAGTAAGAAGAACGGAAAGGAACAAATATATATAACGAACCCCGGTTGTCTGTCAGTCACACCCACTGATGATGACTACATGAGGTGAGGCTAAATAAGCCAGATGATCTAATTACATGACATCATTCATTGCAAACAAGTGTGAATGACATTAAACCAGGTTTCATTGATGCATAATGCTGTCAGTGCTTTTGTTTGGATCTCTTTCCTTGCTAGTGAAACACAATGAGAGGAGACAGGATGAGGGGTTGTCGTCACTGGGCTTCAGGGACTTTCCTTACTCACCAGGATATCAAAGTAAAGTCAGAATTGTAATTTAATTGTTACGTGTAATGCAAGTGTCTATGTTTTTTAGCACATCCACTACAACAATGTTTTTATGTGTGAATGAACGAATTGTAGGTGTTTTTCCAGCTCCCAGGTAATCCTCGTGGAAATGAAAGTGACAGAGCAGAGTGTGAGAAAACACTGCCCACCCTTTCTTTGAGCAGATATCCGATCACCCTATCACTCTTTGCAAGGTAACTGGAACCAGGCAATCACAACAAAGCATGAGTCCCTGCACAAAGATGCTGGAAGACCAAGAGGCTACCAACTCTCCAGAAGAGACTGAGGGTGGGAGGGAGCAGAGAGGACAAGATGTTTTTCTAACAGGCGGAGAGGTACAGTTTGGATGAAGCATTACTCATCCCTGTCCGCCCCTCCTGAGGCTGGTCCTTGTTGACAAAGCAAATAGACTGAGTTAAGAGCTTGTTTATTTATATATTAGCATAACAGGTACCTAATTTACATGCAAGCGTGGAGTCAGTGAGCAGAACACAGTCTTGACATGTCAAACTCAAAGCATTTGGGTAGGTGAAAACAACGTTCAATTTCCTAACCATTTGTCAACCCTCAACCAATACACATCACAAACTCTTCTCTGTCAATGTAGTTTTATTATAAACAATCGATAAGGGCTGAATATAGATATAATAAGATAAGATGTTTTAAACATATGTCATTAATTGTTCCTGATTAAATGTTAATATATTATTAAGCTAAATGTAAAAAAAACGTGAATGTTAAAAGCACTTTTTCCAAAGCGCAAGGAACCTTCAAATTGTTTATTCTGAGTAACCTTTGAATCTTTTAGTCTATACTTCTGAAATTGAAGAAAAAAAAGCACCCAATATAGTTTCCTAAAATCCGGATACTGTATCTTGAGAATTGTCCCTCCGAATGTAAAAAAATCAAAGCTATAACATATCAAATCAAATGAAAACAGAGAAATTAAGAGACTTGTGCCTGAAAGATTTACTTGACATTTTAATAAATGATGATGATAAACATTACATCAATAATCAGAATTGCTCTCCATTTATTTGTTGGCTCTTGCGTATCTAATAACTTGACTTGTTTCATCAACAGAGCACAACTGGTCAAAAGTCAACAGCTTTTCTATTGGCTGAAACTTTTCCTAAGTGGTACAGCGCAAATCATAGAGTGTTAATTCCCCATTAAATCAGGAGTTTAAAGACAACACAGTTTACAGCTGTGGTGTGAGGTTTCTTCTCTGCCCTCCTGTTAGTCCACAACCTTCTCCTGCCTGAAGCCTTCTCTCTTCTCCCATAAACAACGTCCTCACTAGTTAACCTCTGAGTCACTCCGTAGGGAGAAATAACTTTTCCTCAAGTCTTTTCTTTACAACTCTAGACCAAATGGGCATTCCACAGTCAGTCAAGGCAACAGGAAGTTGGTTTTTCGGTTGAGGAATCAAGAACTACCTCCCAAAACCCATTTGCTAATCCGTTTATTTGCCCGGTGACACAGTCATGATTGACAGTGGTGATAGCTGGGTTCAAACCGGAGACGGTTATCATCACAGGGTTCTTAAAGTTGCAGCAAGAGATAAAGACAAACATGTCCTGAGCTGAAGGTCCTTCTGAAGCCAGATGTTCTTCTAGCTTCAAACGAAAGCAAACTTGAAATGCGCATTTGTTTACATGAGCTTATCGAAAACGTTTTGGGGAGCTCAGCAGGCCACTTGACAGCTATATTGTTCTTATTTTTGTTTTTTTAAATTGTATCTAGGAAATGTGAACATAAACAAGGATATATGTGACGGTAGGACTGAGTTATAAATAAGTACTACAATCAGTTATGAAACGGAGGTACTCGTTCATTCTTGTGTTTGCAAACATCCTGTTTGTCCTCCTCCGTGCGTCCGAGCAGGGCTCAGGGAAGCCCCGGCCAACAGATGATACACACAGGGAATGTCAGGAATGCAGGTACATGAATGCCTTAATAACTCATGCCGGACAGGCCTTTTGACTCACTGCCAGTGTTAAAAAGATGAAGGTCAACCAAAGAAAAAGGGGCAACAAATCTGAGCCTGATCTGTGTAGAAATAAAGTTTTGAATCAAACAGGATGTATCTTCTGGGTGGAGGTTTGAATTGGAGGGAGGGGGAAATGATGATGATAAAATAAAGAGGAATAAAAACCAAAGGACAGTCATGACACGTTGACTTCACATGAGAATGACTGAATCACATTAGCAGTCATATGTCTTAAGAAGTTCCCCTTTATTTCTTAATCTGACATCATTTATTTTGAGTGTTACTGTAAAAATTCAGAAGCAGAAGTGTTGACAAATGAGAGGTAAAGAAACCGTAGGGGAAGGCCTGGGAAATAATTCCAGCATGTCACTGGTGTGTAGGAGAGGTAGCTGCTATATAATCTACTGGCTCTTTAAATGGGTTTACAGCAGTTCTTCTGAGCGTCCGTGTAGAAGAGCGTAGCGGCACAAAGGGCACCAGGGGATGAGGCCCCCTTTCTAAAACAACACTGACTGACAGAGTCCCCATTGTATTGAGGAGGAAACTACTTCTCCAACCTACAGCCGTAGTGCAGCTGCATTAGAGCAGCATGCAAACCCCCCACTGACACGCACAAATGCACGCACCAAAAAAACACTTACATATGCACAGGAATGAAAAACACATGTCGTTTCTTTGCATAAATTAATATAAGTCCAGATCTCTTCACATTTCTGTTATGTGAACAAACAACACATTCCCTATTAGTTGCCGTTTATGAGGACAGAGAAGTGGAAAATAACAAGAACCTTGGAAATCTGGAAATGGAAATGAAATAACCAATACTTCTCTGTTTATCTCTGTTGGTCAGTCTGACGTTGAATTTAATAAATGTCATTTTTGAGGAATACGCATATAGCTAATCAATGCCAACCACTTGTTTTCTAAACATGACAGGTCTGATATGAAACATTTGTATTTTACAGAAACAATATAAAACATGTTTTTAAGTTAGCTTTAGAAGTGCTGGTCAGACTTGGATTTGTACAGAGCCGTATGTTTGCAGTATTTATGCTAAACGAAGCTAATTGGCTGCCAGCTGTAGCTTTGTATATTTACCAGAAAGAGACGAGAGTGGCACTTACATGGATCTTCTCATCTAAATCTTGGCAAAAAAATAAGCATATTTGTCAAAATGTTGATGTATCTGGATATGTTATATGTGCTCAGCCGTGGTCTTTAACTTGACCTTTGCTTTACAAAATATCTGCAGGGGTGAAAGTTGAGGAAGCACTAAACCTCGCCATAAAGCCTGCTCCAGATTGGGGAATGGTAGCCCGAGGGTGGAGAGAGCCAGGTGGACAGCCTTGTGCTGAACCCCCTCTGCCTGCTGCTCTAAAACCAAGTTAACTGTGTCCGCTCAGCTCCCATAATCCCCCTCTTCCTGGGACATAGTAGTGGGTGGCTGAGCCAGATGCAAACCCTCTTCCAACTTAAGTGACATAAAAAACTCAGCTTCTCTTTTTAGAAAAGATGATGCATGTGAGAAAGGGAGTGGTAGACATACTGAGCACATAAATAAACAGCGACCGCCATTAAACAAATACAAATGATTTAGGTTTTATGTCCTATGAACACATCACACAGCTTGACTCCATTAGTTCCACTTGACTGGCATCTATCAGACACAGCTTTCTTTAGACATCAGCCATCAAGAAGCAGTGATGTCAGACCGGGCGCTGGAGTCACATGTCAGCATTTCTGATTCCTCTACCACTGATCTGTAGTTTTCCCAACATTTTCTGTTGCTTCATGGTGACACATCCTTTTAAAACAATCAAACCTCAAAAGAAAAGCTGCACCAGCCCATCTACGTGTGATGGAACTCGATGTCACGGTATGAAAGATGCGGGAAGTTGAGCAGAGTCAGACAAATCGGTTTGGATGGTTTCCAATGCAATCAAGTGGTGAAATAAGCCCACGCTGCTCCTGCAACAGCTATTAAATATGTGTGCGCTGTTTTACATTTTTGGTAAAGTCATTCCAACCATGAACAGTGGCAGACTGCCAGTTCAAAGGGAATTTTCCCTTTCTGAGTTCTCCTGTGGCCTCACTTGAGACTAGACCACAGGAATCCAGTTGGTAGATTGTGCTCGGTACTTTGAAAGAGGATCCCAGGCCAGACCTGCACCTTTGAAAAGTGACTCACTCATCTCACATCATTTTCTTACTGAGAAGGTTATTTTGTAGTTCAGACCCAAAGTTAGACTTCATTTGTGGGAAAGGGGAGGTCGGAAACACTCAGTGGGTGAGTGAATGATAGGTTTCAGTTTAATTTGGAATCACACAAAGCCAAAGATACAGTAAGAGCTAGCAAGGACAAAGAGAGGGGGAAAAGAGGCTGAACTATTACAAGAATGCTACCAATGACTAAGATATCATTTTGGAGATAAGGCTTCTATGTTGTGCCTCTGTGAGGTCTAGGTAGATCTGTGTCCCTGGCTGAACTAATGGCATGTTCTGCCCCAGTAGCAGCCTGCAGGAACACAGTTCTTATTGAAAAGCCAACCAACCGCAACGACCATTGCCTACAATGCAATTTCCTCTGTTAACGAAGAAAGGAAAATGCCAGGCAGCTGTTTCCAGCCACAGAAGACAGTTTGTGAGGATGCTGGACAAAGGAGACGGCATGGAGATGATGCCTTTAGCACATGCTGCCGCTCAGAAATGACCCAGGAATTTTATTAGCAGACCGCATGAAGTAGTAGAAGCCCCTCCTCTGCTCCCCTCCACTGTCTACAGTAGAGCACGCCTGGTAAAGTCATTAGCCTGGGGATATTACTACACTGGCAAAAGCTTCTGACCATGACATCATTATGGGCTGCTGTCAGTCCAGAGGGACGTCTGTGAGCTGTGTCTGAGAGGAGCGGGCCGTCCCACTACGCAGAGACAGACACATCCCGTCAGTATGCCATCACACAGCCGGAAACACAGTGTACTAGAGGGAAATTACCCATTTTAAGATATCCATTTATGAAAAGTGTTATTTCTGAGGCTGCAACAAAGTGAACCAGCTGAAGAAAGAACATCTTCAAAATTTAGAAAAAGCTAAATGATGTCTTGCAGACTATTTTTAGAATATAACAAAAAATGGCCATAGCCAGACAACAGATCCATGGCTTTGTCTTCCTTGTCTTCCTCTAAACACGAAGACAGAAGCTATTGATGTACCTTTATCTCTGAACAAGGGGCCGGCAGGGCAGAGGGCCGAACATTGTCTGATAAGAACACTCAAATATACAAGCATGTTCTTCTTTCCCACAAAGTAAAGGAAAGCTGGAGCTACTATGGGGTAGAGTGGGGTGGGTGGGGTTAGAGAGCTTGAAAAACGTTCCCAGTCAGAAGCACAACTAAATTGTTGAGTCTACTGCATATTGCATAGAAATCATCTGCTCTGCCCGGCTGAACATAATAACAGGGATTGACTTTGTGTTGCAGGGCAGTCAAACAACTACAGACTGTTCCCGTCTCTAGGCAGGATGTGTGTTGATCTGTTCTCCTTATGGGAAAATGTGACGACTGCGATCACAGGGAAACATTTGATCAAAAAGGCCCCAAACAATGAGCCATCTGCGCGACAGAGCCACAACTTGAGCTGTCATAATAGCGCGTACAGTGTAGTGGAGTGTAACATGGTCATAATGACTGAGGCTTAACACAGCAGTCAACAAGCAGGCCTTGAATAGCTTATTGCTGTGCTAGTCTTTTCATATGAGGGATTTATTTTGTAGCGGCTGATAGCTCTGGCAGGCAAATAATGGCTTTATTCCAGAAACATGGAGGATCCACAAAGTGTGCAAGAATGAGACGATCTGAGGAATGTTGTGAAGATCCCAGCTCTTTGCTGCTTGGTGCTGTAATTAAAGTCTTAAAAAGCTGAAAATCACAGCCGGGTGTGGTTATATTAATAAGTACCTGTGAGAAACCGGTGCTGTTTAACCAAAAACAAACGTGTATCGCTTCTATGATCAAAAACATTGTTGCATACTGTAAATAAGTATGCTTCTCTGAATCTGTGGTGCTGGATTACTCACACTGTATCAGAGCAACAAGTGGGAGGGATGTTAAGCTTTCTGTTTTCTGTTTTGATGGAGCGTAGCAGAGGAGGCAAAATAACTCAATTATGCAACTTACACGCAAGTTCTGTGAATAATACATGATGAATGTGTTCTCAACTAAATGTAACAGATAGTAGCTCTTCTGAAGCGTATTCAACCACTGTGTCAATGTGTAAAGGCCAGTCTATGGTAAAGGCCAATGTGGTTTCCTATAACTTTGTCAAAGAGTAACACCCTATGTGTTCTAGTCCAGCTCTCCTCAAAGTGGCAATGATTTCTTTTCTGAGATATTGCTTAGACGAAGATTAGATTTATGGCCAATCAAAATGATTGTGCCATTACTGCTTTTCAACCTTTTTGGCTTTTCACTTGTAAAAATGCATGTTTGGCGAAAAAGTCAAATGGGGTATTTCCAAAAATATTGAACTATTTCTTGAAGGGATTTCTTATGAATATGATGTTATGACTAAACTAAATGTATTTATAGTTTTCTTTTCCCTTTAACTATCTGGTGACCCCTGAGTTTATCTTGGGACCCCTTCATCTACCAACCACTGCTGTAGTCCACTCTTATTACACAAGTCAAAGACAAGTAGAAAATCCTCACTTTAGAGGAGCTGGAAACCAGGAAATATTCTGTCTTTTTTATATTTCCATGTGCAATAAATATTTTCAATTTGCACTGAACCTTGATTGACTACACTTCTCAGCACCACTTCGTCATTGTTACTATTACAATCATTTGATACTTTAAACGGATGTTTACTTTTTATTATTATTTTTCTACAATGAATGTGTTGTTGTTTGCTTTTTCTGTTGTGGTTAATGTCCCATGTCCTCTTGTATCTTATGTTTGTGTTTTAAACTTCTCTATAAACCAAATCCCCCCTTGGGAGATAATAAAGATGAAAGATATGATTAAAATGATTACATGATCAAAGTTGCAATAGATTTACAGACTAATGAAAGATCTACTTATTTTCCACCCTTAGAGATGAATGACCAACTTCTTAGGCTTGGCCCATAAGAGAATAAAAGAACACCATTTGTTCCTGCATACAAATAAACTACGTAAAGTCCCTAATAGAAGATGATCTGCTGTAGGATGACAGAGTCACTTCACTGTGTTGATAGTTGGTAAAAGTGGGTGTTGACTGTGTGCTCATTATTACAAAGCGCTCAGACAACTCAACTCCAGCCTGATGTGGAGTGTGTATGGAGGGAGGGGAGAGAGAGAGAGAGAGCGAGAGAGAGAGCGAGAGAGAGAGAGAGAGAGAGAGAGAGAGAGAGAGAGAGAGAGAGAGAGAGAGAGAGAGAGAGAGAGAGAGAGAGTCTTAGGGTGTGGGAGTTTTGGGGGAATTCAGAAAATGCTGCTTTCAGATGGTTAGCCTGCAGCGAGAAAACTTTAAAGAAAACCCAGACGTAGATGTGCTCTGTCAAAGACAGTAAAAATGACCCCCCCTCCCCTCACACACACCTCCCAACTCTCCCCATGCTGTGCTCAGTGTTTGCCACTTCAGCCAAACGCTGAGTTGTCTGACTTTAGGGGAGACAAAAGAACCGCAGGAGAGGAGGGGGACAGCAGGCAGAGAGAGGGGCGGGACAGCACAGGTCGCTTCTCTTAAAACATCAGCACTTCATAATGGACGATAAAGAAATGTAAAATAAACATTAGGCTACTCTTTCATGTGTCAGAAACAAAAACAAAAGAGAAAATAACCCCTCTAACGCAAACCACACACCATTCATGATTGGGGATGTTTGTTTTGGCACTATTTTGACTTTAAATTAAGTTAAGGATTCATGTATGAGACAGATGGTGGCAGAACAATTGAAGTTAGAATTTTACCACATGTTTTAAGTTCCCTTTATCTGACATTTGGACCACGTATGAGAAACTGAGGTGATCACAACTTACCAAAACAATGGCAAACTTCTCCTCCAGCTCGGTGGGGTCTGGCATCGGGACCTTCAGAGGCATGATGTGATGCTTCATCTCCGAATGGCCATCCACACTCTCTATGTTACCCATTGTGCCCCAGATGTGCTGAGTCCTCCGGTCAACTCGAATCCTTCAACTTTTTCCCAGTGATGATAATCCAAGTAAAACAAAGATCTCCGAAATATTCCAACAAATTCATTAACGGATCAATCCAAAAAATCCACTTTTCCAAACGGAGATAAATCGCTGACAGTGCAGTAGTCTCGTATAACAGTCCAAAAATGCCATTTACTCTTACTCACGCGTTTAGGTTTACAGTGTACACTGTAGTTTCCCTTCAAAAAACTTACTTTTTAAAAGTAACAATCAAAGTGCAGATGCTTTCTCTTCCAGAAAGTAGTTTTTAATTTGCCAGGCCAATCCATTACTTAAAACAGATTTCCCCTCGCGACAGATATCTCTCAAATGCACACCTAACCGTTACTTGAGTTGCTGCTTAACTTTCTTGGCTACGACGTGTTTCCATTCATTATTGTTGTGTGATCCTGATTAAAGTCTTTTGCTGTTGCCTCCACTCAGAGGGCAGTTTTCTGCTCTAGCCCCGCCCCCATCTAGGATAGGCGTCACTTCTGTTGGTTCAAAGACCTGTCAATCACCACATCTCTTTTCCTCCACCCCTCACATCTGCAGGCAGGGTGCCCACATTGAAAATTGAAGGGTTGTCTGCACTTTATTGCAACCTGGTGGCCAGATATGAGAATGACATTTATTTGAAAACCCCTAAAATGTTATAGTATAATATGTTATCAGTAGGCTATGTAGTTTAAACAAAAACTTTTACAAACAAATGAAATCACAACACTGGTTTGATTCATGAGAGTGCAAACTTTAATCAACAATTTCAGCAGATAGATGATGAGATCTTCAAATAAGGTCAAAGCTCAGCAGTTTTCTTCTTCAGTTCTGACACTTTTTTCTTTCCATCACCACAAAGGCCTGGGCACTGATTTGTGGGGACAACGGTAGGTCATAGGAGCTGTCCCACTGCTGGCATACAATATCAGCTTGCTTCTTACAAGGTCATAAACTGTTTTGCTTGTAAAATAAACTCTAAACATGGCCGACAGCTTCAGCCTGTTTCCTCTAGCGCCACAAACACGTACAAACACAAAGAAGCGCGGGTGCAGTAACACCGCCAATGTGTTTTCAGTATCTACAAAGTTTTCTCTTCATAAAAGCACAGTGATTTAGACTCTGCTTACAGTATCCTACCTCGGTTTTCAGTGGTAAATGTGAGGGTCTAGGTTTGTAATACTTTGATTTATAAAAGCAACTTCGATAAAGCTCTGGTTAAAGCATATAAAACTTCATTTGGAACATAATTTATAAACAGTGACAAACTGTGCGCAGATTTGTAATACTTAAGGCAATCATATAAACATATAAACAAAGTAATCTTGGGAATTATTTTCAAAGTTGTAAAAAATAAAAATTCAAAGAAATGTCTTTCGTTGGGTTGGATGCTGTAAATCCATAAAACACATCATACCTTAAGATATCGACAACAGCACCAGCCCTTTTTCTGAATACAATTCAAAGAGGGCTTTGACATGCTTTTGAACACATACAAACTTGGTAGGCTGTGCAACATAGTTGCATTATTATCAAATATCTATTCAGCCAAAATATTCTACTGAAGAATCTGTCCAGGACAGCACAATTTCACCACATATTTTAACACTTTACGGATGACAAGCTACATGTAAAGTTTCTTAAATACTGATGGTCTATTTTTTGTGGAGCATATATGTTGTGATTTTTTCTTCAGTGATGGTGGACATTTTTATTAAAGCTGAATACGCAAACACACAGATCACAGATCACAGAAGCAACACTTAACATTATATATTACTCAGAACGTCCCTTCCTTTAGTTGGTCTCTGCTACCAAATCGTACCTGGAAAAACAGAAAGGATACAATTTATTGTTCAAATTATCTTGCAGAAAGAAATATATGAACATACATTTGTTGACAGCTCTATTTTATACAATATTGATCAGAAGTTGTTTAAATTATTACCATTGTGTGACACCAGTCTTCAGGTCAATTTGGTCCAGGTCCAGCAGCAACTGTCGGCAACAAGTAACAGAAAAGAGGATGTTTAATGTCTGGCAATATTCAAGTCAACACAAAGGAATTTATGCGATGCTCTGAAATAACTAACTGCATTTCAGACAATTTTCTATACCTTGCCGATAAGCTCCCTCTCTCTGCTCATGAAGGAGACACTGTTCTTCACAGACAGGTCCAGTCTTCTCTGTGCAGACTCCTCCAGAGAGAAGTCAAAGTCAAACCTACAGAAAGAAAAAAAAAGTACATTAAAATCCTCACATTTTCTTCCCCATCATGAGTCTAATTTTCCTGTCTTACCTCTCGCTGAATTCTGGGTTGAGGTCTCTCTTCTTGGTGGCAGTCCTCCTCTTGGTGGTCGCCTTCTTGTCCGGCAGCAGGATGAAGGTGACATAAGGGTCTGCCCCGTCCTTAGAGCAGGCTGCCAGGGCTCTGTGGGTTCACAGCAGCACATTTACAACATGTGTTGGTATTGAGTACTTCAGATCAAAAATGGTGATAATTAAGAAGTAACATATGTTATATCGAGACCTGCAGGCGTGAACTGTGACGAATAGCTTGCTCTCCTCGATGGAGTAGCTGAGGGTAAGCTTCACCTGGCCTGCTGAGTTTGGGTTATCAGCCCTAAAGACACAGAGCAGTAAATGTGATTATTTACATCATGATGTCTTTAAATCTATAGGGAGAAATAGAATGAAGTAAAAAGGAAAAACATTCCACTAAAACAGACCCTGATATGTTAACAGTATAGTGGCTACACAATGGAGCATTAATGCTTGCATGTGTAACTCACGCGTTATATCCACTTCTCCGTCTGAGGTCGAGATGAGAAGGAACCCATCTGGGAATGACTTCTTCTCCCTCAGTTCCTGCCTCCCCCGGGGCCTGACGACACACCGCCAGCTGAGTGTCCAACACCTGCAAGATACGGATTATAGCTCAGCATGACATTGCTGCTGCATAATAATCTATTACTGGTCTTAATAAGGACTTTATTTTACAGATTATCCATGCAGCAAGACTTGAAATTGCCTGTGTTGCAACTTTTTTTGAAGGGGAAATCCAAAGTCAGTACTGGTTCAGAGATGTATGGAATCTGGGGCTCAGAATGACTTTCAACCCCCATGTGTGTTGATTAACAGCTAAGAGCACAGATTCAAGAAAAGTGTGTGTGGCACCATCCCATGTAAAATTACTACTTTTGGTTTTTACACAATAGTTTTGGATTAATTTAACAATGAGTAATGTTATATTCCATATTATTCAGAGGTGCTGTAAGGCCTATGTTTTAAACCCCATAGTTAGTCATTACAGCTTTAAGAATACCTACTGAAAGGTCAAATAATTTAAATGAATGTCTGTATTTATGTATAATTTCTTTGTCAAGATTTAGAAGGAAAGGAGTAACGTATGTCTGTGTATGTGAGCAATAACATGTAGATTTGAGTGAACTGTAAACTGAGGCGGGTGTGATTTTTATGTACATCTACATGTATGTTATATATTTGTGGAATAAATAAAAAGTTCTAAAAATAAAAGAATACCTGCAAAGCAAAACCCAGTTTTTCTAAATGCAAAGACATTGTGCAGGATATATTTTATCTTCAGTGTACAGCACATGATAGTACAGTACAGTATTCCGTGCAGTGCAATGCTGGTTTAATAAAGAGAAAGTGATACTGTACCAGTCAGGGCATCACTCACATGGTCACATATTGCAGCATATTTGTAGTGTAGATAAAGGATGAAATGTTGTCAGTACCTTGAGAGTGGCCCTCAGTAATATCTGGCTTTCTGGCAGTGCTCCATCCAGATTAATCCAGCGGTCCAGCACTAAGCCTGGCTCCATCATCACCTCTCTGAGAGGGAGTGTGAAGGACCCAAGGGCCTGGCCCCAGCTGTGGGAGAGCTAGAAACAAACAAACAAACACAAACATCATGGAAATGACGACGTACTTCAGACTGCAATTCATCTTTAAATTATGACATTATAAATAATATGGATGCTTGCATTGCGATGTTTATGTCTTTCACCTTCACTATGACTGCTTCATCTCTGGGGTCTCGAACCAGAAAATTAAAGGCTTCGTCCCATCGAGGGGATGTGGAACGCTCACAAATCTGAGGAAAGAAAATGCAAAAGAATGTAATGACTTTTCAAACGGCATTATTCTTTTGTTGCATTCACAGTCTCAACTAAGAAGCCATAATCTTACCTTGGTTTTGTAAGAAAGACTTTTGAGGATAATCTCAGCCCCGACTTTAGGCTCCTTCCCATTCTTCTTCAACTGAAAATGAGAATATTTTTATAAAAAAACTGTACTCAATACTACACAATTTAAAGCACATATTATATCACCAGTCATTCCATATACATATGAGAATGCAGCTGTACTTTGTGGAAAACATTGCTACAAAAAGCAACTATTGTGCACACACACACACACACCATAATAAATAATAAATAGAGCCCCAAGGACCCATAGCTATGATCTCACCGGCAGGCCATGGGCACGCTCCACATACACAAACAGCACCGCTGCTGATGGCACAACCTTGTTATGGTATGACTGCTGAGACTGAAACTGCAGGATCTGTAGGAATGATATCACAGAGAGACATAAAGAGTGAGAGTTTAGTGAGATTTAATGTGCAATAAGAATGTTGTGGTTAAATCTTCCTTTGCAACCCTACCAAGAAAGATGTGAGCATACATCTAACAAATCTAATCTACACAAAGTCTCTCACTGTAAAAGTTGTTCCTGTTTTGTAACATTTAGTATCCGCCAAAACACCAAACAACAAGGCTAGAAAACCCTGTAGGCTCTTACAGTAAAAGAAGCATCAATTTAAGGTTAGATTTGAATATTTTCTAAGTTTGCTTTTTATTCCTCCCACTCAAATGGAAATACATTTAACTTGTTTACGATGGAAAGAAAACGTTCTACTCAAGACGGCAACAGGATATGTTTTAAACTTAGTCAAGGCTTTCTGGCAATTTTAAAACAACTACAGTATTTTGCATGTGAGAACTGTTTATCCAAATAAAAACTGAACAAAAAATTAAGTTAAATGTTGAGAGTTAATATCTTACCTGCTCCAGTCTGGGTAGGTCAGAGACTCTGGGCAGCCACTCGAGCACCAGGTGAACTCGGCCTGACTTCACATCATTTAGAGTGTACCACTGTAACAAAAGGCACGGAAATGTCCAGGTTATGATATAAATAAAAATAATATTTGTTATATGATCTGTTCACTATGTGTCACTCACCATGTCCATGAATTGTGAGCTGATGATATCCCGTAGGTTAATCTTGAACCTGCAAAGAGAGGACTCAGTCAATACTTCCCTTTCACTTCATTATATCCCCTTTCAGATATGCTGTAAAGTTTTTATTTGTTTGTCCAGGCGCACCTTCCCAGAAAGTCATCCTGATCAATGTCCTTGTCAAACAACTCAAACTGGATCTCCTGACCAGGAAGCTGGGTCGAAATCACCTGAATCATAGAAGAAAAAAATGTCCAGGCTTAATCCAGGCTTAAACATAATCATCTTATTAGTCGAGTCGAAGAGAATTAAACAAAGGTAATACCTCATAGAGTTCATTCCAGATGGGGTTGAGGTTTTCTTTGATGGTGTGGCTACGGAACGTGATACCAGCCACACGGATCTTAACGTAGGGGTCACTCTTTCCCTTCACCATGCCCCCCATGAAGTTGTCCTTTGCTATCAGGTTTTGGGCCTCCACCAGATGGATCCGCAGCACGCCCTGTGAGCAGAACAAGGGCAGGTAAGGCTACCATAGTGTGTGAGAGAGAGAGAAAGAGGCTGTTGGTGCTGCAACAGCTTGAATCTTTATTTTTACCTCAGTTGCAAACTCTGGGTCGGGTGTGGTTTGCTGTGGTCGTATTGGCTGAGGTATACCTAACCCACCGGGCCCCATAGGGTTCAGTTCTGAGGTGATACCCCCCTGACCTATCCCAGGCCCAGGGTTCACAGGCCGAGGAGAGGGAGTGGTAGGAGTGGCATCCTCACTAAGCCACAAAATCTAGGAGGAAACAAATAACCAGTTAATACATTAAATGCATGTTTCTCTTTTCTGTTTATGTGGACTGCATGTTCTCACAAGGATATGAGGATGAGGCAGAAAGGAGATGGTCTACTTTAGTTAAGCCAGGGCATGAGAAGGGGAGGAGTTAAGAGTTGCTGTAGAACTCCATAAACTCTCCAGTATCCCACATTCTTTAATTTCAGGGTGTCATGTTCAACAGGATCTAATTTCCATGGATAAAAGACACACACACAGCCATTCATGGTACGTTTAATTTGATAGCCAGGCTTTGAAGGGTGGGCGTTATACTGAAAACATGTGTAGTTTCCTGAGGCAAAAGCAGTCCTTTTGGAGCTGGTAGGATTTCAAAGTATTTTACACAGACACTGTAGCTGGTTTTATTCTTAGCAACAGTCATGGAATTTTTACAACAACACCGTGTGACATGTGACCATGCAGAGAAAAATAGTTTGTGGGAGAAATACCAACCCTAAGAACAATTTTGGCGTAGATACGGCTGGCAGACCCAGAATTCTCCAGCTGAAACCATTGGTCCATGGTGAGTTCAGGGGTATCCATTAGAAGACTCAGAGGGATAGTCAGATTGCCCAAGGTCAGAGCACGGTCGTCATCTTTCACCTGATTTTAAAACACAGGGACATACATGTGGAGTTAGGATAAAGGAATGATCAGGATGGGAAAAGGGCCATGAATAGGTAAAAAAGCAAAGAAAAAAGAGAGTGTTATATAAATAACAACGAATAAGAGGAAAAATGTATTAAAGTAAGAGGAAAAATCAATAAAGTATTATGTGATCTAATGACCATATAATTGCAGCTATAGCACGATCAATATATTCAATCATTAGCCATGACTTACTTGAATGTCAATGTCTTGTTTGCGAGGATCCTGAATAAAGAAGGTAAAGGCATCCTCCCACAAGGGACTGTTGGTCCCATAGCAGGTCTGCAGAGGAGAGGGGAACAACTCTTTATAATGCTCAGAGTTAGGTTCAATATACTAAGAAAAGATTATTTCATTACCTTGCTCTCTTTGGTTGCATCCTGTATAGAAATCTGCACCATTGGGCTCGGGTCCTTATTTCCTTTTCTCATCTACAACACGTGGAATAAAATGGATGTGGGTAACAGACAAATATGAAATGCACATCAAATGAAAGAGTCTGAAATTCTAATGATCTCACAGGTAGTGCATTAGCTTGATCAAGATAGATGGCCAAGATAGCAGCAGATGGAGGGTCAGCCGTCTTACTGGTCAAGTTCTGGTTCTTCTGGATCACCTGGTGAGGAAACAATTAACACAATCAAAGAGCAGTGAGGAAAATGATCAACCAAGGGCCACAATTTAACTTTTCCATACAATGGAAAGTTGATAAAGAATGTATTTGACAGTTTAAGATTGGTCTTATTTTTTTGGTTGATATTGGTCATATATTGTCTTTAAATTAAAGGAATTGTCCCTTAAACAAAAATACCTAAGCATAAAGAAATACATTAAATCTTTGATCAAAATATGTCAAACCAACCACATAAACTCACATCAAACAATGGACATCAGGTGACAGCATAACATAAAATCTGTACATCAAGCAGTCTTCATCCAACCCAAAGGTTGGATTGGTTTTAGAATATTTGTTTGAATCTTGAATACTTTCTTTGTTTAACACTGACATATTTGAAACGTTACATTATCTGTTTTGTTTTCAATCTGTAAGTTGTTTTAATGTTCCTTTTTGTGTCATTATCTCCTGTCAAGGACAGTAGTGAACAATAAACAGGGAATCTTTTATATGATAATAAAAAAGTTAAATTATAACTTTTTTGGGTGTCATCCTCCTCTCTCATTGCATTTCCTGTTTTTGAAACTGCCAAATGCCTAAAACAATATGGCATTTGAATACAAAAATAATGCTCTGATCCTAAACAGTGTTTCAATGTTGTCCACATCACTACCCAAGCCCTGCAGCTGCTTCATTACCATTAAGATGCAGTTCTAATAGGCTGTTCAGCAGACTCACCTCACTCAGTCTGTCAGCAGAGGACAGCAGAGAGAGCCACTCCAGCCGGAGGTGAACGCTGCCAGATGGGACGTCCCTCAGGTTGAACCACTGTTTACAAAAACAACAGATTAATTAACACACATCTCCTCTGGCTGATGTGTTTTAGACTGGCCAGGGATAGAAGATTAGAGAACATCACGAGGAGGCCCAGGAGGTCTGCAGTGTCACATGCTAACAGGATTACGGCAGTATTCCTCAGATGTGAAACAACATAATAACTAGATTCTTGTGCTTGCTGATCATCATATGATGAACATTTTTTAATAAACAAACTTTTGAAATACTGAATCTGGGCTAACATAATGCAAACAAAACTTACATCATCCACAACTCTGGCCTTCTTCACAATATCAAGATCCACCTTGACCCTGAAAAAGAGAGAGATAAAGAGATATAGAGACAGAGAATCAATTAAGCAAACAATCAAAGATACTAAGGTGTTCAAAATGAGACAGAATCATGGCCCACCATGGCAATAGCAGAGATGTGAATGGCATGAGAAGCACATAGAGACCAAGTAAATGAATGAGAATGAGTAAGCTACCTCCCCAGGAAGTCATCCTGGTCTGGGTCTTTGTCAAAAACTTCCACTTCCAACTCCTGACCAGGTACTTCATGGACAATCACCTGACACACACACACATTCACACACACAAATAATTGGACAAAAACACACAACAGATATACAGATATAGATACAGCCACACATGGCACAATAACACAAGGACATGCAAACAGAATCACAAATGCAAGAACTTTTCACTTTTGTGTTAAGTAGATGTTAATAGTTTAGTATCTGTTCGACGGTTCTAATTGGATAAACAACAAACAAATGCATCCCTGCACAAGCTGTTTTTGCAAAAGCACTTTTTGCAAAAGCTGCTTATCTTTAAAAGAGGACCTCCCTGCTTTCGCAGAAAACAGATAACAGAACTGTTTCTCAATATGTGGCACATTAAATACTTAACCACTTCACTACACAACCCCTATGAAGCTAGCAAACTAGCAGCAAGCTATAACTTTTACCACTTTAAATGCATCACTCAAACATCAAGCTCGTTTTTAGATGTATCTCTTATTTCCCCCTCCTCTTCTTACCTCATACATCTCCCTCCACTGAGGGTTCAGGTTGGTGTCCACATGATGAGAGGTGAAGATCTGTGTTCCTACACGCAGAACGGCATACGGGTCAGACTTCCCATCGATTAAGCCCTTGATGACCGTGTCCTTGGCAGTCAGGTCCTCAGCCTCCAACAGGTGGATACGCACGACTCCCTAGTATGTGCATACACATGCAGGAAAACACATGCACAAAGAAAATGTCAATGTTAGTCAACTAGCTTCCTCACAAAACAAGGATCCATGTTTTTCACAATGTGAATTTGCTGTTTGACTCTCAGGCTATGTGTTTGCAGCTTATATGCTTGGACAGTTTCAGTCAGTTTAGGTCCATGTTTCTCCAGGCCATTAAGACAGTTACCCTTGGGAGAGGGGAGCGGAGTTGCGCAACGTGCAGGTCGGCCACCAGGGGAATAGTAAGACGGTTGGGGAGCACCAGGTGGGAGGCTATTGCATCCATTATCATAGTGTCCGACATGGCACTGCAAATGAATGCGAGGATGATGATGGAGACACACAGGAGACACACAGACAAACAGACAAAGTCTATATACTACTGCTGACAATACGAACATGTATAATAAACATGTTATTCATGTTCTCAGCAACAAAACCAACAGGAAACTCCCATTGGTTAAGATGAGGACAATTCTAAAGTAATACAATTAAAAAAGAATGACACATTGTCATTTAAAGCATCACCAGAGAAAACCGGTGTGCAAGCAACAAATGTACCTCTGACAATGCTTTTATTGTATTTTCATAAATGCATGGAGTCATAATATACATACTAAATAAGTACAATAATACCAATAAGGCATAAAGTTGTCAAATTAAAAGTTGAGGGTGGCATTTCAATATTTTTTTCAATTATTAACATGCCATAAAAATAACAAAACCAACAATGTCATATTCTGTCTGTCTATACTTTTAACTCCTCTACCATATCTGTGATCCTCAGCCCAGAGGCCATCAACTTCTACTAAAGATGTAATTTTTACAAAAGAGGTCACAAATATATACTTTCATTAAGGTTGAGTTATTCACTGAAACAACTAGGAATGTAGTTTTTCAGCAGAAGTCAAACATGCATAAATAGTCATTTGTTTAGGACTATTTTCCAAAAAGAATTATCTAGCTAAACTCCTTGCTAGTGGGATCGATTCATTGCTGGTTTCAGTCTTTTTACAGGATGTGTTGACAGAAACAAAAATATAGGATATGGCCACACTTAGCTTTAAGGGATGTGAAAACACAGATCTGTCGATTAACCGAAATAGTTTCGCTCACATTACTAGTTAGTTTAGCAACTAATGACCAAAAACAAAACAGACTATCTTTCTAATCAATCAATTCCTAAAAGTGCACCACCCACACCTTTCTAACTTCATCAGCTGACTTCACAAACAGGCACTCCTAATTCAAAAACGATTCAAAAAACACCAAACAGACGCAACAGATCAATGTGGCTGCACACTAAGAGTACACAGAGCTCCATCATATAAACTTACTTCAGCCCGGGGATATCTAACAGATTAGTCAATCCAGTCCAGTTGATGTCCAGTTTCTGTGACACAGATAAAAACAGACATTAGATAACAATGCAGTGCACAATCAGACGAGCTTCACTGGTGCTACACTTACAGGCTTGCGGATGAAGAACATTGTGATGGCTCCAACCAGCGGCACATCTCCGATCAGAGGCTCAAGGATGACACGCAGCTTACCGTGAAGCTACGAAAAGAAAATATAATAATGAAAGGACGTTTCATGCTACTCAACTGTCGCTAATGCATTAAGATTGTCTTAATATTCATTGTCATACCTGGACTCCTTTCACTCCAGCTTTGCAAAAGTACTTCTTGATTTCTACATTTATCTCAACATCACCGGCATAGCTGCAAGAAGAAGAACAGTGACACACTAGAGATACATGTTACCTAAGTGAAGCCGTTGATATGGTATTCAAATAGAGCTGTGTAAACAATGATCTGTTGACAAAGGATAAGCCCTAGCTAAGTGTCAGAACTGCAAAGTTACTCAAAAATATGTCAGTGTCTGACTTGACTGACTGGGTGCTTATAAACATGCAATATGATAGTAGCGATTCATTACCTCAGGTACAAATCCAACATAACTTGTCGCTTATCGTGTTCTGTGTGAGCCTTTACACCAACCACCTTCAAAGCCTGTGAACACAACAGCTGCTATTAAACAAAGAAAATAAGAGTGATAGACTTTGTGCAATAACACAAGCAAAGATCCACATGAAGATTCATTCTCTGTGATGAAATCATCAATCTTTAAGCTTGTAATTAACAGGCTATAGTGAGACCAGCCTTCCACTGTATTTTCTTGGCTGTGAAACATTAACAGAATAAATTGCTGTTTTTATGACAGGCCATTCAGATACCTTGTCTCCTAGGTTGACCTTGGTGAAGCTGAGAGTCTGCAGATGAATGCTGGAGGCACGGATGGTGGGGGCAATGGTTTCCACCAGCAGCTTCTCCAGATACTGACCAATGAAGGGCCAAGCCTGCTGCAGGATCTACACGATAGATAATATCCAATGTATGTTATACATAAGATACATAAGATAGTATGAAGCAATGAATGAATACAAATGATCAAAAGTGGTTTATGTTTTTATCCGCAGTCATATGATTCTGTGAGCAACAATGCATGCATCTTTTATTGTGGCAAGGCACTTCCAGTGAATAAGAAATCCTTATCAGAACATGACAGCATATCAAAGAACAATAACCAAAGCACACACCATAGTCACAACACACAGAATCTCTCTCTCTCCCTCACATACACACTTCACAATTCACAATGCCAAGACCACTTGTTTGAAATGTTAAGGCTTTTCAAAGAAGCCGAAACCAAGTTTCTGACAGAGATCGGAATCTAAACATTGAACAATAGCTCACCCATTAATAATTCAGCAGGGCGGTTATGATGAAGTGAATGAATCAAATGCACCTCTCACTTTGGAGTCAAATTAAAAAGGAAAAACAATCGCTAATGTTTTAGTTTATGGGTCAATCATTTCCTAGGAGATGTTTCAGTAAGAGCATCTATAGCTATCATTCTGGGGAGTGAGTTGAATCAATGTTTTCACTCCACACAGATCCCATTTGTGTTAGCTTCAGCGTTTCAGTGTGAGGTGTAAGAGCGAGATGTCCTGTCAGCTACTGTTTACTGACCTTTTGACCTCTACACTCCCCATGAGACTAGTGATGCTAGTGGCGTAAACCTTAGGAGAGTATCTTATATTATTTATGATACAGTTATTGACATTCAGCTAGGAATTATGCATGTAACTCCTTTTTTACTGTGTTGCTCACAGCCATCCCCAGCTCTTTTTATTTGCAGATTACTATTTTTTGTTCTTGTCAAATATAATAAAAGGTGAGAACATTTCAGGGCTGATGTGTGTTTGTTTACAAGGGAGGAGGGGTAGTGTGAGCAGCTGGGTCACACGTCAGGAAGCCCAGAGGAGAGACGTGGGCTGCTGAAAGGTGAGTCCTGCAAATTGCCCTCCCATAAGCTGGGCTTCTGTCAATAAGTTCATTACATTTTTCCCTCCAGAAGGGTGCTTTGTATTATTAGTATTCATATGCACACTTGCCCTATACTGATGCGAGGTCACTGTACTGACAAAGACAAAGAGCGCTGAGATATGATCTGAACCACTCTCTCTGCCTCTTAATTATACTGGGAGATAATCAGCTGGGATGGAGAGGCTGCAGCGGGAGCCGGGTCAGTTAAAGTCCACACAAGTTGTCTCCATAAATAATATGAGGCATTGCAGGTACTGGGTTACTCAAGTGAAACGTCAACACTTTATCTTGGAATCACTGCTGTTTAAGAGTTCAGCTGAATGAAGCGAAGCAGTCTGTCTTCATACAAGCGTGTTAAAGAAGATTATTGTCAAAAAGTAGTTCCTAATCATAATGTATGAATACACAGCCATAGCTGCGCATTTAAGTCTGACAGGGGCATACCTTATTCAGCCACTCCACCTTTTCCACATCAGGAAAGTTGACCTGTGAACAAGAGAAATTGGTCAGGCATGAACTCAATACAACACTGCTATAAAATGACCTCCAGCTCTGAGCAGAAGAGCTACTACTTGAGATGAATGTTATATCTGGTTGTGTGGAATGACCTGAAGTAGATACAGTGGTTCTAATTTAATTTTGGAGAGTCATTTTAGATCATGCACAATTAAAAGATGAGAAAAAACACAGGCTGAGCAACTTAGATGTGAGACAACATTTCAGGAAGCCATCAACCACGTGCACATCAGCCTTTCCTCTAAACCACAAAGACATGAGATCTGATGATAGGGTCTGTTATCCCAAACACACACACACACACACACACACACACACACTGTTTATTCCCTCGTGCTCTCTCTAGATATGGTGGTCCTGGGGAAATATGTTGATGAGTCATCACGTGTTTGGAGCCGAATAAGGTCAAAGGCTGCTAGTGAAACAGGAAAGGGAAACAAAACAGAGAATCTCTCCTACTGCTAGATATAAATATATTTTTCATAATTTTAGAATAGACGTGCGTTTCACTGTCTACTAAGTCTAAGATCCCCTAGTTTCATTCTCTAAACCTTTCCACTCCCTCATCTGACATTTAAATATACATTCCTGAGTGCAGTTAATTCTCCAGGCACTGCACTTTAGGAAAGTCTTAATATGGTGCTGGATTTGGATAGTAGGAAGATACTGTGAACAAAAAGGACAGTGTGCACTATGAGTGTATAATGGAGCAAAATGCTCTTTCTTTTTATGCGTGAATATCTTTACTTGATGAAGTCTGGATCCTACAATTAAACAGCAAGCCCCAACTAATGAGTAATATGCATGTAAGAGCCTATCACAGTCAGAGATGCAAAGAAACTGAGTTGCAGCTCAAGTTCCGCCTGGAAGAGGAGGCAGATGTGACAGGTGAAACAAACATGCAGGCGGTGAGCCAGTGCTTACCCAGGGAGGCAAATCCCTTTTGGCTCTGAAAGCCTTCTCGGTGGTAAAACTCATCTCGTTGTCCAGGAGGTACATGGCAGACTTGAGCCTCATCACTTTCTCCAGTCGACTGTGTTTCCATCCCATGTAGATCATCAGCCCGAACAGCACTACACTGATGCTGAAGCCATAATATCCGGCCAGGTACACTGGTAGAAGAGCACCGAGGCATTTTGCAAACGACCACAGCACACTCAGAGCTCGTTCACCTGGGGGCTGGTTGGGTAAGGCCGGGGCTGCGATCGCAGTGCCTCCGCTCATGCCAGACTCTGCCTCCGCGGTTGGCATCGCACGATCCGTTTGAATTCACTGGCTCTAGCTGGCCTTCAGCTTCACTGCGTCTGTGACAAAGTGGCACTGAAGAATTACCAGCGTATTCCTACAGAAACCATCGAGAAATCACCTATAAACTGCGGGCTTTGATCGTTGAATTCATGATCACGGAGCGTTCACTGCTGCACCCCCCCTCAGTTCCGCAGGGCACTGAAGCAGGCAATTCCGACTTTCATTTACGTATAACGCTTCTCTCACAGAGCAGGGCAAAGCATAGACCAGGAACCGAGAGGGCGGGCTCTTCTTCAATCCCTCCTTCACAAGAAATCCAGCAAAAACCTAAAGCCTAGAATTAACTGAGCGTCATTCACCCACTCAGGCGGAGCGTATTGCGACTCATGTGCAAAGTGGATGACTGTTTATTTTAGCTCAAGACACCAAAGGGAATTTTTGTTAACTTATCATTATCCTGTTAATAAAAATAAACACTCCGCCCAAAAGGATGTATACACTGCCAATGCACATGCTGCACAACCCGTTATCTTGTCCACAACCGGATCAAACCCTGCCGCATGCGCAAGCGCTCATGTCCTCTGCAGCAGCTTTACAACTGAGCGTAACAGTGCCAACAGGTCTGTTGACAGAAAGGTGTAAGCTTCCTGCTTTATGTATGTTCATTCATCAGCTGCCGTGGTGATAAGCGTCTTAAAAATAAAATCCAAGCGGCAGAGTCGTGATCTGCGCAAAAGGTCACTACGCAATGTTTACGCAGTACATTACAAGTCGGTCTACAGTAGCCCAGTTTAGGATTTGTCATTCAGGTGCATTTCGGGAGGTGGTTTTCCTTGTTTTTCATTCATAGCTTCATTAAGCTAAGCGACTGAAACAGCAGACCCCCTGGTTGCCTATAGATACAATGCATTACAGAAGGCTTATTTGCACAGAGGCCTAAAACGTTATCTAAATAGACACATGAGGACAGAGCCAAGCAGTCAGTTAAACACCAACAACCAGTAAGGGCCTAAAGGCAACCATTGAAACAGTAGGCTTACACATAATGAAAATGTCTTGATTTGATGGTTTAATAGGATATTCAGTGATAGGATTATATATTTCTAAGATTGTGTAATGCAACAAATGTATAGGCTGTAAAGACTCTGAATGATTGTGCAGATAAATCTAAATATTGTTGTTGTAAAGAGGTAGTAACAGCTTGGTGCTACATTTTGACCACATTGTAATGCCTTGTCTGTCACATGTTTGTGTTGTTGATATAGTAAACCTCCAAACTGGTATGACTGTGTTTTGTCTCTGCTTGGCAGCTGACTGTGTTCATAAAACATATTGGCTATCTGGCCCCCTTAGTCTTTTTAAACTTCCAAATCGGACAGGAGCGTTGTTTACAACTACAATTTATACAATATGTATGTTGGCAGTAAACTGGTCAGTGATTACATTACATTGCATTTAGCTGACGCTTTTATCCAAAGCGACTTACAATAAGTACATTCGACCAGGAAGACACAACCTTGAAGAAAACAGAATCATATAAGTACATCAGGTTTCATAGAGCCAAACATTTCAAGTGCTACTCAACTGGCTTTAAATAAGCCAGTCCTTTATTAGTATATAAGTGCTTTGTTAGCAGTTATTTGTTAGTAATTCTATCGCTCGAGGTGGAGTCGAAAGAGATGAGTTTTCAGTCTGCGCCGGTAGATGTGCAGGCTTTCTGCTGTCCTGATGTCAATGGGGAGCTCATTCCACCATTTTGGAGCCAGGATAGCAAACCCACGTGTTTTTGCTGATGGGAACTTGGGTCCCCCTCGCAGCGAGGGTGCAGCGAGTCGTTTGGCTGATGCAGAGCGTAGTGCACGCGTCACAGAAGTGATCTATCTGTAAAATGCCAATTGTTTGAGAATATGTTCTTATGCTTTCACATTATTAGTTTAGTTTCTATTTTCTGCAGTATCATCATGACTCACTGGACTGTTTGATAGAAATCTGTAGCAATCACAAAAACGCCCCAAAGCGCACAGAAGACAACTATAACACACATTTCACGTGTTAGGCTACAACAAGGAACAACCATTATCATTGCATCTCAATAATGAAACAGTTCTAATGAAAACAGCTGTTTTGTTCTCTACAAGCAGCAGTAGCAGTCACAGCATGATGTGTTTTTCTGTGATGTTGAAATAATACATATACAAAAATGAAACACAGGGCAAAGTTCAAGAACAGGTCTGATTCGTATTTTCCAATAAGTCTTTACATGGACATGATTTACATGGACAACGTTGCAAATGTATTAAGGGCAGCAAGAAAAAACTGTTAATTTGATAGACAAAATAATTTATATCCCTATGAATCAATAGGGACTCAGTACATTGTATGAATGTACAACAATTAGTTACTACTTTTCATGAAATAGCTAGCATTCCAGTTATCAATACTTTCATGCTTATTTATAGGCTAAAACCTTTCCCTCATGTAACAAGCATCCTGTATTTACCAATGTGTTGAGTGAAGTAAGAGCTATATAGTGAAACTGCAAGACAGCATATTTAAAGAGGATATAGGCCTACTCTTACAGCTAATTTCTGGGCACATACAAGAGAAAACTCACTGGTCAACAACAACTGAGTGTTTTCAGAAGCTGCAGTTGCAAACTCAGCTGAGGCTATCTGAAGTGAGGATATTTGGATACCATTGAAGTACACATAGAAAGTAAGGCTATAAGAAGCTATATTTAATAATTAATGTTAAGTGTTTACTTGGCCATGCTGCCTCAAGACAACAGGTTTGTCATCTGTTGAACAGGCCTGTAAAAATCACTAACTTAAATTACATTCTGCCTTGAGTGATCGAGAAGATGTAAGCAGTGTTGAGTCTGTGCTCTTTGTGTTATAATCCTATATGCTCCACTTTTTAGGTCACTGCTAAGAGACAGGATCTCTTGGAGCTTGGCCAGCACACACTTTCATTAACACCACCTTAGCAAATGAGAAAACACAAGGGTCGTAAATCTAATTACAGCTACAGATGATATTGTGCATCAGTCATTTATACCTGAAAGGACAAGTCATGTCCTGTTTTGAAACTGTGTTTTCCGTTATAGAAAATGCAGTACTTACTTCTGCATTAATAGGGGAAGCATGTCTCCATCAAACATGATGTAGTACATATTAGTGTACTAAAGAAATCAGAATTCTCTTCACAGTTCATGTAAAAGAGAATCAGTTAGTAAAAGAAAAGAAATTCAATCCGTTTTTTTAAGGTTATTCCAGTAACAGCCTGATTCGTTTCACCTTGGCTCAGGACAGGATGAATGATTGGACTGCCTTCAAAGTTAAATACAATATTGGAGTAGTTTTTCCTTTGACTGAGCCTCATAAAAAGGTTAAAGCATTCGCACACCCACTCGAGGAATAAGATGTGGGTAGAATCTGAAATGCTTTTAAGAAATTCACCCACAGCTTTCCATCAGATACCATTTTTGCATATTCAACTGCCTAGAACTATATTTTGTGGTTGAAATGATGCACCACTCATAAGAGGATCCATTACTAATACAAGACCATTTTGTTTACCCAAGGATGTTTTGACAACTTTAACCGTTTCATTGAAGCAGTTGGTCACTTGTTGCCAATATGACTTTTTCTTTGTGATTTCAAAACACTTTTAACCATCACATGGACAGGCACTGCCGTGTCTGAACTCTACACATCTAAGCATTTGGAATAGTTATCCAACACATATACCGCATCAGAGATTAAACAACCCATATGTTTATAAAGTTATTAACTTGAGTTACCTCTGCACCACTAAAGTGATGGACACAATAAATCCATACTTAACCCACTGGGACAATTATTAAATTAGTTAATTTGAGCACATTTTGATCCTTTAAGATTTTAAACAGTACTTCTCAATATTTACACTGTAGTGAGTCTACTTTTAAGCAAATATCAAAGTACTACTATAGATTATAGGAACACCTGGGAAAGGCACCTCCCTTGAAAACAAACAGCTAGTAAAAACCAAGATCTGCTAGTTATTTAGAAACCAAAACCTTTAATCACAGTATAAACAAAAGTTGAGGAATTAAGAACAATGAGTCCAGAATGTCCCCGAGGAAAAGCCTGTTATCCAGCAAGTCTTCAATCAGCGCTCCAGCATGTGTCAGCTGCTGCAGCTCCTCGGCCTCGTGTTGGGATGGGCTCCTGTTGTTAGGATGAGCCCAACTGACAGACTTCACACCGGGAGGGTCCTGGCCTGGGTCTTCAGCTGCTGCTCACCGGGCTGCTTGTTTCACCACATGTGCTGCCACAGCCATGGCGGAGAAAACAGCCTACTTGGACCTCTGCCTCATCTTCCTCCTTTTACGCTTCAGTCTGAAAAAGGTTTACAAGAGGCAATGAGACTAAAATCTTTCAACATATTGTAACTTGTATTTGGTATACTTGATGTGTATTTTGCAAATTGTCTTATTTTTACTCTAACTTTTTGCATACTTGTTAATTAATGTTAAGCGATCTTTAGCTCTTTAGTTGCTGCAATATAAATGTCGCCTCTGTGGGACGAACAAAGGTATTTTGATTCAGATACCATTGCATTAAAAAACATGCGCCATTAAGTCTTACCTGCGCATGCGCTTCTTCCTCCACTGTAAAAAAAGAAAGAAAGACGACGTTAAATGACTTGGTTAAATTATGTGCATTTTCTTAAAAGACAAGCACATGTTTGTAACGGCTGTTCAACTACACATACAAATGGCATAATACAATTGTTACAACTAAACGCATGTGAGAACGCCGTGCTGGGCCGTCGACATGCTCAAACTGGCTAGCTCGCTAATGTTAGCATCACCAGGAACAATGATTATTTAATCATACAGACATGAAGTACAAACCTTAGCTCTCATGCCGAGATGAGAAGACTGAAAAGAGAAGGAAACATGTGAAGGATTAGTTGGATTGATTCAAAAACACCATGATTCACATGGATTGTGATCAGCAGCTAAGGTCTCACTTACCGAACGCTAGGGAACCGTCTGCAGGAAGACCGTCAAAACATGGCGACGTCCTTTTTATAGTGGTTTTCATACGTCATCTTAATGTGACCGCGGGAAAATATGGGAAATGTAGTTTTCTGGAAAGGAAAATACTAGGTACGTGAAGCCAGCGCCATATAGATAGTTATAATAAAATATAATATAAAGTTATATTATAATTCTATTATACAGCTCTGCGTCAAGCCATAGCTGTAGCCTTTTATGTGATTTGGATGTATATTGACCTGATCGACCCAGTTTATATGTTATTTCTTCATAACTTTGTACTGTGCACTATGTAAAATAATACATTATTAAAAATAAAAATAAACTAGGACGTATTTTATATTAATAGATTTTTTAATGGTGATTAGTAATACTATATTGATTCAAATATATTGTCTTTAGGGCCCTAGCTAGCATTTATAACAGTCATGTCGTATTTTTTACATTTAAACTGTGTTGTGTGTGTGTTTGAATGTCTTTTTATACACGTTTCTGTATTTTTAGGCATAGTATGCTCCTACAGACCAACAAGAAACTAAATACTGATGCTTCTGAATTTGTTCCACCCTAAATATTTTTCCTGCCAGTGGTGAAGGATTTAACAGAACATTTACAAAAAGTAAATTAAGTTTTGAATCAAAAAAACAATATGAATATAGCTTTAGTTTCATCATAACCTCAGTAAGTCTTAAAATACATTCTACAGACTTTTCTCATACCAACAGTGTGTTTGTAGTACACAAGTTAATGCTGGTTGTTAAACTGCTGTTTTCTATCAAGTTCCTGATTCAGATTTTAAAGTTTAGGATTTATAATCACAAAATGATCTAAGAATACCTAATTATGCCGTATATATGGTCATATTCCCCAATAACGTGTTCATAATAGATGATTCCTTATTTATTTCATAACCCTTTTTACTCTGTACCAATCTTATGGTTTATGACTGATTTATGCAATGAAATAGGATTCATATTATTTGAGGGTTGATCATTAGTATTCAAAATCATAAAAAACACATTTTTCATCAGCATAAGGTGAATACACGCAGTCCAAAGACACAACTACACAAATGATGTCAGGTGGCTTTTTAATGTCTCCAAAAATAGTCTCTGAAACTAGGATTTGTTTTACAAAATCATCCATATATCATCAGGTATGGAGTTCCTATGTAAACACAGACTCGATGGTGGCACCAGAAAACGGAATGCTGAACCCTTGGCAGGAGTTAGACCATCCACAACTGAGAAATATTTTCTTGTTAAATTGCTCAACTACAAGGTCTTCAGTTGTCAGTTTGAGAAATTGTTAGCAGAGTAACCTACAGTTTATTCCTAGTAGAGTACACAATGTACTAGAGTAGACGGACTAAGCAAGAGCAATATAAATGCGGTAATTAATGTGACTAATGTCAATCAATAATGATGTCATGCTTAAAACTTCATGGTTCAAGACAGGTGTTACACATTTCTGCCCACAACAAGTTAACACTCATTTCAAAAAGGCATGTCTTCAGTTTTAGGACCTCAAGGAATTTATCCAAATGCCACACAAAATACACTGACACAGAATTGTGCATTCATCATCCTTGGCCGCTCTGTCAAACTCATTTTATTTTCCATCTTTCACTACAGTTATGTGGAGAAAGGGACGAAGGCTCAAGGAGAGTCGAATTGTTAAAATGTTCCAGTGACTATTATGTCCTTTCACAAAACATCCTCTTTTGTAGCAGAATTATCCACTGTTAAGAGGAGAGGCTGTCTCAAGGACAATGAGATTTACTAGGGATGTACAAGTGTGTGTGTGTGTGTGTGTGTGTGTGTGTGTGTGTGTGTGTGTGTTATAGGTGGAGTGACAGAATTTAGGAGCAGCATCATCCCAGACTGACATCAGTTAGATTCAGAGGTATTCACAGCGGCTATGCCCGCAAGTGCCTCAGACAGCTGGGACAGAATGATTCATGACGTCTGTTCTTTGGGTCATCACATGTCTGCTAGACACATTTATTCTGCAGCTTCGGTCTCCATTGCCTGTCCGGTTGCAGTCTCAACAGTCTTTGTAGCCTTTAAAAAAAAAGAAGAAGAAAAAGATACAGATATTAACAATGATTGAAATTTAATAAAAAGGAAAACATTTGGAGCAAGTATTTTTTGATGCTGCCCTGTAACTCACCTTCTTTTTCTTCTTCTTCTGAGTCTTGCGGCTGGCTGAGCTTTGAAGCAAAGTCTTAAAATGAAAAAAACAAAACAACAATGACTCTCATATCCTCAAACAAAACATCAACACATGATGGCTTTGAGATGTAGCACATTTTACCTTCAGCTCTTCGTCCTGAACCTCATGCTCAGACTTGTAGAGGTCTGGGTCAAAGAGGCTGTTTGTGATTCGCAGAGGTCCATTGGCCATGAGCAGCACGGTGAACTTGAACTGGGCAACAAATTCACCTGGACAAAGAAGGGATTGAAAGTTGCATTAAACGGTCTGACTCAAGTTTAGAAATCAAAATGTTACAGTTCACAGGGCAAAATAAGACATGGACACAATTGTACAGATATCTCTAGAACAGACTCTACAGTCAATGCCTTCATCCTACAGGTACTGTCAGGCTCGAGACTACGGTCACTGCGGAGAAGTCTTCTGCATCCCAAACCCATTTTCCATTGACATGACACGAGGAAAACACCCTGTTCTTCCCTGATAATGCTACATTTTGAACAACAAATATTAAAAGAATACACTAGTGCTGTTAGAATAAAATGAAATCTTATTTATTATGACTTTTCTTCTAACTGCATATCAGAAGAGACAGGTAGAGTCTTATCAACACTGCCAATCAGAAGGATGTATGAATATGCTTCTCTTAAATTCAAATTCTTTCATTTAAAAACTGCAAATGACTTCATTCTTTTGCAGAATGACAATAATGAAGCAAACTCTTTCAATGTCATGTAGTTGTGCTGCTACAGGTACCAATGACATAGAAATACAATATAATACAGTCTGACAGTTTGAGGACACCCCTATACTTTATTTTCCATGGGACAGAAAATGCTTTGTCTACATGATAACAAATTGAATATATTTTCTTTTGGACAATATGTCTGACGATTGAAGAAGTCACCTTGGGCTGAGAGAAATTCTTTTGGACGCTTTCACCATTTGATGGGCAATTCTATTTATCAACAAAAAATGTCCTAAATGGAAGTCTTAATATGAACTGATGTTTCCCTAAACAGGATGCCATTTTCTATTTATTTGGAGGCCATATATCAGAGGATCGAATTCTGTGTATGGACCACTAGTTGCTCAAAGCCAGAAGGTTAAGCAAATAATAAATCACAATGGCCGACAGATTTAAGTATAAGAATATCTTCCAAAGATTTCCGAAGAAACGTTCAGACTTCACTTCATTTTGTTCCCATATAAACAAACGTATACGATTGTTCTTCAACTAAGCCCTTAATTACAGCCCTTCTTGTTCCCCTCACCTTCTTTCTCATGCAGCACGTTGAAAGGCTGCAGAAGCTCATGTTTGGCACACTCCACCACACCCAACCTGGCCTTGCCTTCATCCTCAAAAGCTCTGGTGATGCAAACAAAGAAAATAATGAGTGGGTGAAACTTCTGTTTTTTAAAAGAAAAATTCAAGTGAAATAATTGATGTTTAGTTTTAAGAAGCTACCTCAGAGTGAACGGCATTGTATCGAAGCGCCTCTCCATCTCACTGAAGAATGTTCGAGATGTCTTCATCTTTAAGCCGTACACCTTGTTGGGGTCTCGTTTGTAGACGGTGGTCCTCTGACCTCCATCCCTTGCCTATGTTGCAAAACATTATATTAGATATGCTTTTAAGAAATTGTAAAAATGAAGAGAAACAAATCACATCACACCAAGTTTCCTCTCACCTTTCCCTCTCCAGTGCTGATGAGCACATCCACTGCATATACCTCATGCACTTCAAACTCAGCCTTCTCATGGTCCTTTCTACAAAAACAAAGGGACAAAATCATCAACTGTTAAAAACACCCATCCGGTTCAATGTTAGGTTAGACAGGAAGTAGTGGTTGAGTGAACTCACTTTTGCTGGTCTGTTGGGTTTTGGATGATTGTTTTCTCCCCATCGATCACATGTTGTTTGAGCTGATGGGACAGCATCCCTGCACACATTGAAGGAATATGCTGAGTCGAGCTGGTCAAATTACATTCGGAAATGTATACCATTGGAATCACAAGGGTTGAAGGTGCCAAATGTTCATAAACACCCACCTTCAATAGGGGAGCACTTAAATGACTTCGCAATCTTGTTCCAGGCGTCTGTGACCTGGGAGTTCTGATGGAAGAGAGGAAATAATATTTATTAGATGAATAAAAAAAAAAGTCATGGTGTTGCTTTTGTCAGTGGTCATGGCGGGTGAGTTTTACCTTGTTTCCTGGCTTGACAAGACGAATAGCAGCCTCAGCACACAGGTGCGCCGCGATCAGAACGTCAGCCTTGCGTCCAGTCAGTGGGGTTTCCTGAAGCGACACAAAAGGAACGTTTATTAGTTAGACATAAGAGGTTACGTAGCAAAGTTTTACTAGCCATTAATGGTGTCCTATAATTCAACACTGGCGACAAACCTTGGTCACTCCAACAACGAAGCTGTGAGCCACATTTGAGATGAAGCCATCAACGTGCACACCCAGATCACTGTGTACAAACAGAACAGGAAAACATGAGCCAGAGAAAGTATCTGCAAACCAAATATAATCTATCGTGTATCTAGTTCACAGGATGGATAAGGGAAACATTTTGTAGCTTACATTTTGACAACGTCTCCGTCCTTCAGTATGACATCAGGGTCACTCTTCAGAGGGGAGTGATGGCATACGGTGTTGTTAACCGACACACAAGTAGGAAAAGCACTTCCTGCGAGAGAGAGAAAGAGGGTGAATGAGGAGTGCTGACAGAGACATTGATGATGACTGATGAACTGAAACAATAGGCATACCTTTCTTCATGTCTTTCTCCTTCTTGAAGATCTTCCCCGTTTCTGCCATGACAAAGGCATCTCCCTTTTGGCACAGGCTGAGAACAGAGACTCCAGGCAGAGCTGCCTCGACCACTGTCTTCAGAGCCTCTGCAGGACGAGAGAGAAAAAGGAGCCATGATGAAGTAAAAATGGTAGGTCAGTAAGCGAGTACATATGGGCTGCAGCTGATGATTATTTGCCTTATTGTTTATTTGAATGATTATGTTTGGGGCAGTTGATTCATATTTTTGTTCCACAAAACATAATTTATGAAATTTCCAAGAAGATTTTCTAAAAGTTGATTCGCCTAACCCTCAGTTCTAAACAATATATTTTCTGTTTATTTCTTTGATGAATCCCTAATCATTCCAGCAGTATTAAACAGGCTCACACACTGTGGAAACATAGCACGGTTAGTTAAAAGAAGGCTCTTGCTCACTGTTCAAGGTTCAATTAATGGCTTGTCCACAGCATTAGAGCATCATTACACTGAACAACTAAACTGGAGTAACGTCAAGTAGAAAACAAACATCTGACAGATTGTCTGACAGCTCACACACATACATGGTAAATTAGATGTCTTAACCTCAGATAAGTAGGTCAGCTGTGATAAATGTCAATACAAAATCACAAGGACACAGTCATTTATGCAACACTGATGTAAAGACCCTACAGAATGAATCTCCACAACCTAGCAGAGGTCCAAGGACAGACTGGGAATGAAAACCGACTGTCACTAAAAATGTATACTGAGCCACATGATTTTCTTTCCGTAAAGATCAGGATAATTGGAACATTGAATATTTTAAGGCTAAAGTTAAGTGTTTCCCTAGCAACACAAATAAATTATCCGACATTAGTTTAGTTCAGATTAACTGTGGCTAACACGTGGAGGTTTTACTATAGGTGTATTTAAATGGCACGAAGGTCAGCTGTTCATTAGACTGTTGGCTTGCCAAACAAAGACTGTAGAGCAGCCGACAGATGTGAGTATTTCAGTGTTAAGATGTGCAATGTGAAAAGGCGTGTTTTAACATGCCTTTTAACTGGATTAATCAAATGTAAAAATGTTATATTTGTGTTTTGAATGCTAAAAAAAAATCATGAAATATTGATATGCCTTAAACTATAAATGCAAAAGACTGATGCTTTTAGGTTTGTTAGATTAAGATTGTAATCACATACAAAACAACTTCAAGGTAAACTATTTATTCCACACTAATGATGTTGTGTGCATACACGTGGTCTGAAAACACTATTTGTTTGAACCACAAGCAATAACAGCATGTTTAGCAACGTTTGCGATTCATGTTGGTTACTAAAAATGTACAATGTGATTTAGTTCAATACGTAATTTTAGTTGGACACGCAGTAGTGGGTATTTAACTCACGCTAGATTATACTACTTACTTCTGACTTTAAATGACACCGTATAAAACAACAAGATTTACAGTTTCTCAAGTTACATAACACTTATATATATATATCTCAGTTTGAAAGCCCTGTATGTTTAAATTAAAATGTCGGCTACTCAGTATTTGAAACAAGCCCATATTGTTGTTCAATTGTATACTTGTCATTGTTATCCGTTACGTTAGCAGTCGAAGCTAGCTAACGTTTGCTAGTGATGTAGCTAAGCCACATAGCTGCTCAGCTAGCTCACCAGGCTAAATTGACAGCAATGGGTCCTTTAACAAATATGGGCTATGTTAAATAAAAACTCGACCTAACATTACAAGCTATAACAAGCGTTATGCTGTATTGATATTAAAACAAGGCCCGCTATCTAATATGATCTGCAGTTGGTACTGATGCGGCACATGGCACAGCAGCTGCCTGGGTATGACTAGCCAACACTGCTAGCTAACACTGCTAGCTAACATCACACGGGTCCTGATACTTATGGACAGTCAAAACGGTGCGTTAAAGCTGCATTTCACTCACGATTCGCAATCTCGGCCCCCATCTTATACTTGGTGACCACCAAGTCATCAGCGATGGTCTGCTCCTGTGAATCGTCATCTCCAGACATGTTGGCAGTGTTGTCTGCGAAGTCAAGAGTAACTTTTTGCCCGGCGGTTGTCAGTCAGTCACAGTACGGACCACGCTGCTCTCCGATCGGCCCGCCCGACTCCAGCAGCACAGCTCTAGATCCCGCCTGCTGCCCAAGACACACTTTACGGTCAAGATAGTTCACGGCATAGCAGCGTCTTCGTCGTCGTGTTACACCCGAAAAAGGCAAGGGTGATATTTTAAATATTTCACATCATCTGTGTTTAAAATTAAACTATGGACAAGTATTCATAGCCAACATCAAAGTATGCTCACTAATAACTGTTAATGTCTTCATTCTGGCTATGGCAATCTTTGCTAAGCACTTACTCACATGAGTCACTTAATTCCTATGCTATGGAAGAAGCAACATTGACTGAAAAGCTGATAATGTGTTACAGTATGTATGTACATGTTCTTTCAATCAATCAATCAATCAATCAATGTTTATTTATATAGCCCAATATCACAAATGTTACATTTGTCACAGTGGACTTCACAGTTTGTACAGAATATCAGTATGACAATACGACACCCTCTGTCCTTAGACCCTCACATCGTACAAGGAAAAACTTCCGGAGAAAACCCACAGTTTAAAGGGAAACATTTGAGAAACCTCAGGGAGAGCAACAGAGGAGGGATCCCTCTCACAGGACGGACAGGTGTGCAATAGATGCCGTGTGTAAATTGAAAAGATAATACATTTACAACATAGCCTAGGTAGTCCAAATGTTTGGAAATGCATGTGTCTATAATAATAAGATGAATCCACGAGGATATCCATCCAGGACTCATTATCATTACACCTGGGTAAAACAGAGTCCATTCTCTTCGGTTCGAAACATAATCTCAGCAAATCCGACGACTTCTCAGTTGCAGTGGGCGACATTATTGTCACAAGTAAGAAGGAAATTACATACCTAGGATCTATTCTTGAGGCAAACCTCTCCTGTGATAAAATGGCATCCAATGTAATAAAAAAAGTCAATCAAAGAACTAGATTCCTATACCGGATCTCCTCTCTGGTAAACAAAAACACCCTGAATACTCTGGCAGGAGCACTCATTCAAGGGTACTATGACTATGCTTGCACGTCATGGTACCATAGCACCTCCAAGGCGCTAAAAATAAAACTTCAAACATCGCAAAAATAAACTGGTCAGACTACTGCTTGACCTTTCATCTAGAACCCACCTCACCTCTGCCCACTTTGACAACCTAGGATGGCTTAGAGTAGACGACAGAGTACAGCTACTTGCAATGGGCCTGGTCTACAAGATCCACTACACCTCTATGGTACCCATGTACATGCTCAAGTGAGAAAATGGGCACTTCCCATAATCATTTATAAAAAAACGTTTTAAAAGTTAAATATAGTTGCACATCTCTGACTTACTGACCAATTTATTTGAATACCCTCACACTCACGCAATTGTTTAATACTCAACAGAATTCTACAAAATAATCAGCTAACACAGAGACAATGGTCTTCTTTAGTATTCACAATGCACAAGAGCAGACAACAAACTAGTAAAATTAATAGTTATTAAATGAGCAGACAACAATCAAAATTATGAAGTTACTGTTTAAGGACATTTCAGGCAAAAAGATCGTTTTGTCATGCTTTCTTTCACTCTAATGGAAAGAAAACTTCCAAGAAACACATATAAATGGTGTTCGTTTTACTACCATGTCTGAATTAATCTATAGATTTAAAGATAATCTGCATTTTTAAACATAACATTTTCGGGGAAAATACTGACTTGACGTAAGTAACTATCTGGGGAAGTTGTGAGGTGATGTGTTTTTTTGTTCTATCCTTTTCACCTGCAATGCCTTGGTAACTGCATGCAAATTGGTGCATTTTAATTAAGCATATAGTTAACGCCTAATTTGCATATCGATGTGGCGATTGTGATGACGTTATTAGATACACATTTTACTGTATTCACTTTAAGTGTCTCCCCTTAAGTAGGCCTACAGTACATTAGCCTGTATGCCCATGATACATTGCCTTAGCTCAACCTTGAGCTATCCATTAGATAGTAGCCTACCTTAGTTAACTATATTTGTTATTGTCTTTTAGCTAATTAGCTGTAAACTCGAGGCACTGGCAGTTTAGTAATTTGATCATCACCAGTCACCTTCAAAATAAGCCAATAAAAGCCGGCATAACATGGGACAGTAAAGTGGGAAGTGCTGCTATCTGTCTGTCTGAAGGGACTGCCAATGTCCGCACCGTTGTGGAGACGTGGAGGGAGGGAGGGAGGGAGAGCTACGGAACTTCACATTCTAATCTCCCGATCTGATATTTTAATTTTGTATTCAATCAATATTGTTGGAAAGGGAAACTGTGCGCGAACAGCAGTAGATATATATTAATTTCTAAAGATTTAAAAAAGGGGGGGGGGGGAGGGCACTTTCTCCGGAGGAAGAAAAAGGGCAGGGGCTCAAGCCCACTTTGATGTCTATGTGTGCACGTGCCTGATTCGGAACATGAGAGTACACAGGTACAGACAGAGAGAAGGAAGAAGTAAGGTGTCCCCCGACAGTCTAAGCCTAGCAAAACTAGGGGCTGAATCTAATCAGCCCTAACTATAAGCTTTATCAAAAAGGAAGGTCTTAAGCGCACTCTTAAAAACGGATAGGGTGTCTGCCGCCCGAACACAAACTGGAAGCTGATTCCACAAATGTGGAGCTTGATAAGAAAAGGCTCTGGCTCCCATTGTACTTTTAGAGACTCTAGGAACAACCAACAACCCTGCATTCTTGGAACGCAATGCCCTAGTAGGACAGTATAGGGTATAATGAGATGGCGCCTGCCCATTAAGGGCTTTGTAGGCGAGAAGAATACTTTTAAATGCTATCCTGTGTTCTATAGGGAGCCAGTGTAAGGCAGCCAGAACAGGAGTAATGTGGTCCCTTTTCCTAACTCTGGTTAGTACACGTGCTGGAGCATTTTGAATCAGCTGAAGGGATTTAACTGACTTCTTGGTACACCTTGATAATAAAGAGTTACAATAATCCAGCCTTGAAGTAACAAATGCATGGACTAGTTTTTCTGCATCGTTTTGAGGCAAGATATGCCTGATTTTTTAGCTTTTGATTAATATGTTTATTTATGATTCTTAGAGATTTATATGTGTGTTTATGATTCCAAGACACTTATGTTTTAGTTTATTATTTTAATGATTTACACTAATATTGACCTGTTCCCTATTTATCAAAACAATGACATTGTTATAATTAATGTGAGAAAAAATCAGAATATATAAAAAAGGAAAGATCCCATTTAAAATAAATGGAAAAAGGCAGCACTGAACTCTCACTTCACCGATCATCTTTTGTCCTCCGACCAATCGCGCGTGAGTGTGTAACTGCGTTCACATCAGGTTCACATCCCTCCACCTCATTTTCTGCTGTTATCTGTATCACAAATACCTCTGTATCCTCTGTACATATTCAGAGCACATGTGTAAAAATCATTATTCTATTTTTAATACATGATAATGATTTAAAAAAGTAAATATAATATAATGTATTATATACAAATATAAATATGTCCGATGTTTGTATTGATTTACTACTCACACAATGAAATGACACAGTTTATTTGAAGTTTGAAAAATTACTGCATTTATTTATTTGTATAATAAAACATATTGGCAATAACAAATTGTACAAAAGACTGCTCTACAGAAATCCGTCCTCATCATCAAACTACCCTAAACATTTCACAAGTCTTGTAACAATGCCACAACATATTTATAGAAAATGCATGGCAACAAAGACATACAACACTACCATGCATAATACCTTTTTGTTGAGGAAATTTAAACGTTTAAAATGTTCTAATTTGTTATAAAGTTTGATATGAGTAGGCTAGTCACTCATCATGACACATTTGGCATACATTTGCTGTCCAGTGTCTCATAAGTCCATGGGCTGGGCACCATATGGTAAAGTACACTAAAATAAACAAATCCGTTAATCAAAAATACGCAGGTACAGCGTTAAGGTGAACTTTATAAGTCTCAACAGACACTTTCAAGCACACAACATGTTTCCCTTTATTTTGTGGTTCTGCACCGCCTCACAGTTGGTTTCATAAACATTTATATACTGCATAAAACTGTGAAATGTTGCACAGGTGTATTTCTTTTATCACTTGAAGCTTTAAAGTTTTTTGGATGCTCAAATTCTTCAGGAAAACTTTACAAAATAACGCAAGTTTATGGCAGGAAGGAACATCAAGCGGCAGTATGTGTCCCAGTCCACGTCATTAGGTAAGTACAGCATCTGGCTTGATGAACAGTCTGCTGTGCCAGTAGTCCGGGTTGTCAAATGAAGAGTTACTGCCAGGCTCCCCCATGCCAGCACACACCTTGATGTATCCCCCGATCCCCGCACACCTGCCACTGCCCATCTCTTCAGAAACATTCCTCCCCTTCACTGGGAGGTTCTGGTAGTCTGCCTGCTCCCACCCACTGGGCAGTGCTCCAAATCTGGTCATCTCCTCATACTCCTCCACCATTTCTCCCCCAGCTGTGAGCACATCTGGCCTGGGCATGACTATACTGCTCGTATTTCCCTGAAGTGCAGGTTGTTTATTTATGTTATAATCCTCCTCTTCCTCTTCCTCCTCAAGCTCTTTTTTCCACACCTCCACTGTTTGGTCGGATGCCTCTGCGGCACTCTTTGCAGATGTTTGACTCCCACGTCTCTCCCATGCTGGATCCTGTGCCTCCGTAGAATCAGATCGCCTGATATCCATGTATTCATACCTGCCTACTCCTTGGGCTGCCTCTGCGTTGTTATCCGCAGCTCTGATGCCATTATCAGAGGAAACCGTGAGCGGATGTTTCTCCGTGGAGTCTCTTTCCTCTGCAACACCTGCTTCACAATCCTCATCTACTTTTTTACTTGTCACAGCTGAGACTTGTTTCAGAGTTTCAACATGTGTTGCGTTCTCTACAGGTAATGGATTCATGAAGGTTGGTGAGGGTAAAGGTGAGGTTTTATGACAAACAGCAACAGAGGTGGCTTCTTCCGGTAAAAATACACTGCTGTTTGAGCAAGAATGAGCACTTGACTCTTTGCTCATTATTTCATACTCCAGAGAGGGATTCACCACCACGAGAGACAGATCATTCTTGAGTCTTGAGTTTCTTCGCCCAGAATGAGACACTCTGACTGTGAGCCAGGACAGAATAAGTCAAAGAAAAAAGGTCAGGAGGAAGAAGCCTTGATTATGAATTGCTATTGATAATATGTATTTACTTTTAATACAGTCAAGCAGATAATATGATAAGTTAGCATGCTGATAGTTTACCTCTTTCAGGGGTCACAGGTGATGCAGCCAGGACATAGCCACAGTTGTCCACCTCCTCCTCCTCTTCCTCTGCCGTCCACACCTTATAAGAGGAAGGGCTTGATGCTGTTGAGAGTTTCCTGTTCTGTCTGATGGACATACGAGGAGTTCCCCTCTCGGAGCCGAACCTGGCCCTGTGAAGTCTCCCGCTCTGTGACCCCTCCTCTCGCGGCGCTGCCTCTCTCCCTCTGAACTCTGACCTCTCCGGCAGCGTCCGCACGGAGCTCAGTCTAGACCTCTGGAGCCACAGCTGAAAGAGAAAAGCAAATAATTGATGAAGCAGCTAGTACAAATCAATAGTATTATTTTCAAATGAGACCAGTGGGACCAGAATGATACATTTAGTCTTACTTCCTGAGGCCATGACCTTATTGCAGGGCTGGGTTGTAATATTGATTTTTAGGACTATCAGCAGAGTGTAGCACTAATACTGATTGAAGAAAATGCTGTTTAAAGTTAGAGCTAAATATATCTATTACCTGCAGCGGTGGGAGAAGAAGCCAGGCCTTTTACTTTACTCTGTTACAAGATAAAATCATGTATTCAAAATGTATATATTAAGTTGCATGCAAAATAATGTACTCAAAGTACAAAAAGCAAAACTACGGCATGGTTTTTTTCCGAATAATATTACTATTTTTTATACTATCGGGTAGCTTTGGAATTTCACAAAGGGATCAATCACCCACAATAACACTTGATAATAATAATTTGTTAGGTTTTATTATTCATCTGAATTCAGAGTAACTAAAGCTGTCAGATACATTTAGTGAAATAGAAAATCTTCCCGTCACCGATCCCCTGTGCGATTACAGAGTGTGTGAGTGTGTGAGTGTGTGAGTCTGCATCACCTGACGGATGCTGTCCACAGGGCTGGGCGTCATCGGCAGGTATCCCACAGGTCCAGCCTGAGAGGTACCACTCTACAATTCAATGTAAAACAAAGTATTAATTAAGTGCTGTTTCCTCTGCCTCTGATGTATTAACAACAATCCCAAATAGTCTTAATAACAATTCTAAGGTGTATTTCATTACCCTGTAAGAATTAATCCGTGAACGGGACAAACTCCAGGATGGAGAGTGTTGGAGAGGAGGAGTCGTCAAGCCGTCCTCCAGCCCCTCCTCGTCTTCGTCCTCCAGATCTGCATCCAGAAGCCCTCGCTCAGATTCCCTTCGATGGCTCTCTACCAAGGCAGCCTCTTCTCCTTCCAACTATATAATAACATGGAAGTAAATAGTATAAGGTCTTAGTAAACAGCCAGTGGGACTAAGCAGTACAAGTAATGCAGGTGACAGCCTCACCTTAATGACCAGGTATCTGGGGGGGTCTCTGGCCATGCGAGTAAAGTCACTGGCCAGCTCTTTGAAGGTCGGCCGAATGTTTTCATCAATCATCCAGCCTAAAGAAAGGAGATCATTTAAGTTATATTAAAGGTAATGTACAAAAAACATGTACTTTCTGATAGTATCAGTAGGTTTGTTAATGTTTGTTTTGCATTGAAATTGTATCAATACTTATACATGATTACTATTATTACTAATACATGTCTTACTTAATTTTGTATTTTACCAAAATTACCAAATGTTTAATTCATTTTTTGTAACCAGGTTCATTCATTGTCTTTCACAATGATAATTAATGTTTGGCAGTGAACTGTCATGGTAATACAGTTGAATGGAAACTTGATTTATGTCTTTGTGTGTTTGTGCAAACTGGTCCCACTCACATTTCACCATGACCATGTAGACGTCTATGGTGCAGATGTGTGGCTGTGACAGTCGTTCGCCCTTCTCCAGCAGACTCGGCACCTCCTGAGGTGGCACAGATGTGTACGGCTCCGCCCCAAATGACATCATCTCCCAAACTGTCACCCCTGTCAGGGAAGAGAGGTCACATTTAAAAGCTCCCTGCCAAAAGATTGTTTTATTGGTACATACTGTCTAACACCGTACCTGGCAGATCTTTTAAAACCATACACACCCACACGGTCACTGAGGTCTGCTGACAGACTCCTTCTGGTAGTCCCAAAATCGAGGCTAAAGCAGTGGGGAGACAGAGCCTTTGCTGTTGCAGCTCCAAAGTTATGGAACGAATTACCCCTCCAGGTTAGACTTGCTCCAACTCTGCCTGTTTTTAAATCTCGTTTAAAAACCCACTTATTTTCCCTGGCTTTTACTGTATAGACCAGGTGACACTTGTGCTGTTAAATGTGGTTTTTATTTATTTATTTTTTACCTTACTAGTGTTTTGTATTGTTTTTACGTCATATAGGAGAGTTTTTCAGTCGGTGGCTTCTGATCTGGTTTCATTGTCTCGTGTATTACATTTGTTTCATGTCCTGTCTGTTTTTATGTATTTATGCTATGTTTTTATACAGTTGTTGATGTACAGCACTTTGTTCAACTCTGTTGTTTTTAAATGTGCTATATAAATAAAATGGATTGGATTGGATAACACTACACAGACTCACAGGGACACACAGCTCCAATAACTTACCATACCACTTACCATAACTCCAAACATCACTTTGATGAGTGTATCTTCGAAACAAAATGCTTTCCAGTGCCATCCATTTCATGGGTGTCTGGATTAAGACACACATTGCAAAGTCAGACAGATGGCTTTGTTTACATCACCGGGGTTTAATAATTCAAAGTGTATGCTGAACTGAATGAGTCATTACCACCTTGGTGTCAGTGAAGACATATTTCTTGTCGTCGGGATAAAGCAGGTCTGCTACGCTGTAGTCAGAGATCTGGACCTGGTAGTCGTTCTTCAGCAGGATGTTTCGGGCAGCCAGGTTCCTGTGGACCATGCAGTGCTCCTCCAGATAGTACATACCCTGAGATACGAACGTACATACACTATGTATAATCTGGCATCTTTATATATAACATTTAGTTGAAGTCTGAAGTCTGTAATTCTGGCTGAGCTCACTTTAGCAATCTGCACACACCAGTTGAGCAGGCGCTGGGGGTCCAGGCTGTTCTTGTGCTGCCTGATGTGCTCCAGTAAAGACCCCTGGGCACTGAGCTGGGTCACCAGCTGCAGACTGGGACCCGGACAGATGCCCAGCAGCCTCACGATGTAGGGATGGTCCAGGCTGCCCATGCACAGCATATGCTACAACACATAATGTGAAAAATCACAGTTTACTTTACAGATACTTATCTTTTATCTGTATTTTTGAATGAAATGTCAAATGTATTGCTATTTCTGTAGTTATAACTTCTTTCAAGAAGCTTTCCTTCTCACATCAGTAATCTCATTGAAGGTCTGTCGGCCCGAGCTGTCCTGGATGGTTTTGATGGCCACAGGGATCTTCACTGTCTCTCCCCAAGGAGTCCAAAAACCCTAAAACAAAACAAATGTGGAGAAGAAGTCTCAAATGAGTCTGTGAAGCTTGATGCTGTTTCAGATTAAAACTGTGTATCTATGAGGTTCCGGTAGTGCATACAAAATCATCACAAATACATTATTTATGCTACATAACTATACATGTATGTAGTATAAGAATTGTAAACAGAGCTGATTATCATCATCTAAACAACATGTTATCTAAAAACCAAAATGCTCTCAAATGGAGATATTTGGTGGACATTAAAGCTGCACAATGAATGTGTTAAGTCATTTAATGTAGTAATAAAGTAATGGCACTTAAATCATTGGATAAAATGTGTATGTGCATGGAAACAAAGACGATAATGAATACCTTGTGCACGATGCCAAAAACTCCTGAGCCAAGGGCTTTGATTTTCTTCAGCTCCGAGGGCCTCAGGATGCGAGCATGAACCTTGGTACCTTTCTCTCCAGGACCCAGAGGCTCAAAGCTCTGCCAAAATACACATAACGGTTCATTTGTCTCACTCTCTGTAACAAATGCATGTAGTGAGGGCAGCTCATGAGGTTGAATGGTCTCACCTCTCCACTCTCCAGGTATCTCCTCATGGCTCTCTTGCGGCGGATGGCCAGGCCTCGGTGGTACAGCACGCCCAGGAAAAACAACACCAGGCAGAAAATCAAACCAGCCGGGACGCCTAGAGCTATGCCTGTGATCTGACCACTGGAGCAGAGAGAGATGCATAGTGGGGATACAAGCGGAACATCAGAAACAGGGCTTCACATTCATATTCATTATTCACTGACTGTAGTAAAAACATGAGTGCGTGAAAAACAAATAACATCTATCAGGGTACATTTTTTCAAATCCTAAGTAGTTTACTATAATGTCCAGTGAACTTGTTATTCATTTACATCACTTTTTTAGTTCTTGCATTCATTTTGTGCATGATTTTTAGGACAAACAACTTCTCAATGACGAGGTCAAAGGTCACAGGCATAGCTAAGCTCATTTACTGGCAGCACTCAAATGATATGAACTTTAGGATTCATGCAACTACTAGAACAAATTGAAAGAAGCACCTTGGTCTGTACGGTAGGGAGGATTAATCCGTTTTTATATTTATATTTTCCACTTTTAGTTTTGTTTATATTCAGTATCTTTATGGTTGTCTCATTAAAGTCTCAAATTAAACTTAAAGGTTCAGGTGTGCAGTCTGTAAAGTTATTAGTCCATGCATCACATTGCAGTGTAGTGTTTTATATGCACCAGCAGGGGGAAACACTCACCTGCTGACTGCCAGTCTGACTGCCTCTAAGCAGTCATTCAGTCCTGGGCCTGAGCATCTGTCACAGATCAAATCATTGATTTAAATGTTGTTACACAGATGGACACAATAAAATACAAACATATATGTTTAGTCCAGTCTCACTCCTGTGTGCAGTTGTGGTGACATGGTTCACAGTGACCCTCCCTGTTTGGGTATTTGAAGATCAGTCCTCTCTGCCCATCGTTCACTCCAGTGGGACAAGAGGACATGCAGTACGGCCCGTCTCGAAGGTTGGCACATGCCACACACTGGTCTGCACCCTGTCAGAGGAAAACAGGACATTGAGTCTTTGCGTATTCTGACCTGAAATGAACCAAAGTATACTGCAAGTATACTGCAAGTATACTGCTTTTGTGCAGTACTTATAGATTGATTCCAACAACGATTTAGACCATAGTGCATAGGATTTTTTATATATTGGGTAAAAGGTGGAAGAGATTGATGAAAAAAAAGTCTTAATGGAAGTAATCAACAGTTTTGACAGTATTTTGTTAAGATCTGTTGCAGATTTTACATTTGGGTGGACATTGTGCCAAGGGCATCAGAAGTCTAAAGTAGTTCAAAATCAAATAAGTTTTCCGTGATTTACATGGCCATCATTTTTTTGGCAAAACATAGCTCATCTTCTGACAGTATTTATGTTACTGCATCAAGATTTAAGGTTTGGGTTCTGAGGTGGTGAGACACAGTAAATCAAACTGAAATTAAAGGAAACATTTGATTTTGAGGGTTTGTGAGTGTGACATGTCCCTGCATCCCAAGTGGAAATTAGACCCTAGCACTCTAGTAAAGGTATAACATTTTTTAAACCTTTAACAAAAAAAGAATGCCCCCTAAAAACACAATGAGTGGGTATAAACAATTCATATAAAGGCACTAGGCCCCAGTTTACAATCAAACAAAGTGATTACCGGTCCAGTACAGCTGTCTTTCCCCTTCTGAGGCTTACACTCAGGATGACAGGCGACACACTCGCCATCAGACCCAGCAAATTCCCTTGGAGCTCTGGGGACACAATATAAAAAATATAGAGTCAGATTCATTACCATAACACACAATCAGTAAGAATATAAACACATAGATATATCTACTGACCCAGTGTTAAAGTTACAGCTGCCCACACACGTGCCGTCTCGACTGAAGTTCCTACAGGAGAGACACTGGTCCGGCCCCGAGCCCCAGCACCCTGAGTCTGAACACAGCGGGTCACACACATGGCCCTCTGCAACTGCACACAAAAGAATGATGTTTGGAGAATGTATTTTTTTATGACAACAGTATAGCCTTTTTAGTATAATAATAAAGAGTAATTGGTACAGTATATATCAAAGTTTGTTCAGCACAAAGAATACCAAAGGATAAGATGGTTCATTTGCATTATAGGCAGGTTTACAGTGTCTCTCCTCACCACACTCTGCCAGCGGCCGGTTACTGGTGAGTTGGTTTATTCGAACTCTGCGGCCTCTGAACAGCTTGGTCCAGTTCACAGTGTGGTGGAAACAGAGGTTGTTATTCTGACTGATGTACACACTGCCGTCACTGATCTCACGGAGAGAGCGCAGGCCCAGTGAGGTAAGAGTGCGGATGCGCATCACCATCAGAGAAAAGTGCCTTTGGTGGGAGGATGGAGAAGGAAAGAGACACAAATAAATCAGAGAGATAAAACATTGAAGTCAGCCAGGGATAGAGCAAATTAAAGAATTGGTCACACTGAAGCTTTGATTACAGTGTTATTGGGATCACACCACACACACACACACACACACACACACACACACACACACACACACACACACACACACACACACACACACACACACACACACACACACACGCACACGCACACACACACACACGTACACCACACACACACACACACGCACACACACACACACACACACACACACACACACACACACACACACACACACACACACACACACACACTCATGAGCCATACCTGATCACAGCTGCAAAGCATGAAGAGAGAAGATGGAAGTTATAAAGTGTTAGCACAATGCACAGGGCTCATCATCAGGTGTAGATGTTATGTGAGAGTAGTGATGGCACATGCTTATGCAACACCCTTTATGTCTAATACAGAGAGATATCACTTTAGGCAAGAACACAAGAATCAGACTGAGGCATAAAGAGCATTTATTTTAAGTTACATGAAATCATTGTGGCTTTTATTCCGTTTAAAAATAAATGCTCTTGTTGACAGATTATTAGTTCTATCAGGTTCATCTTTTGTCCTTTACCCAACTTTTGCTTGGTCATCTTCAACTTACACAACAATAAACAACAGTGTTAGTGAGTGAGCCTTACTTGAAGAGCGACCTCCCTTGAATGGTTGTGAGACTCGAGAAAACGGACAGATCATTCAGTTCTTTGGGCCACGACTGGATGTTCAGGATATCTGACAATAAAACACAGTGAAAGCATTAAAATACAAGGTCAATTAAGGTTGATATCATTGTTTTTGTCCACCAGAAGCATTTGACATGTGCTGTAATGATGTTCTTCCAGATAATTAGATGGATAAATGCAATAGGCATAGAAAACAACACAACACACATTCTGCCGTATCCAGAACTTGTTTAGTTTACTGTATTTATCAAAAAGCAGACTGAATTTAACTGTGATTAAAATGTTGTGCAGTATACAAAATTGACATTAACTAACATTTATTTTAAACAATTGTCAACAGGGAATAATGACATATACATTTAAAACGTACTTTGAAAAGTATTATATAGACATTTTAAGATAAGTAAATATGCCATCACAATAATCGTAATAATTGTTGAGAAAGATAATTCCTTTTCTTGGTCATTTTTGTCTGCATGTATCCGAATCTAGTAATCCATTATTAACAACATCAATCTTCACTGTATAAACAAACCTGTTATTTCTCTGACGGTGCGAAACACTTCCAACTGTTTGGCATCCAGGGGCGGGATGTTTTTAAAGTCATCTCTGAGAAGAATAAAAACAAGGTAAAATTAACAAGCCACCTGTACATCACTACACTTAAAGATCCTTCAGGTAGGACAAATAGAAATTACCCAAGAATCCCTGTGACCAGGAAGTGAAGGCTGCCCTGGATCTTGGTGCAGTTAATGAAGCTGTCGATGTTGCTGGAGTCCACCGTCTGTCTGTGTTCAGCGCCAGTGCCTTCACACACTGCAGGGAGGACCAAACACTGTCATTATCTCTGAGGACTGACTATAAACTCAGAGTAGAAAGTATTTATTAAGTGTCAACCTTTTGGACAGAGTCCGCTGCAGAGCTCACACTGCTTCTGGCCTTCTCGCTCTACCTCCATCTTACCTGGAGGACAAACGCTCACACAGGAGCTGTCGTCCACCACAAAATGTGCTACAAGGAGGAAGACAAAAACCCTGTTAGGATTCAGGCTTGCAATATCAGGAAGGTTAACATATAAGACAACATGTTGAGTATCAAACACTCACTGGGACACTGGGAGACACAGATGGACCCATACTGATACTTGGCGTTGGGGTTGGTCTCCATTTGAAACGTCTGCTTGTTATAGATCAAAGTCTGGGGACACTGGGGCACACAGGCTCCAGAGTCGTTGAAATGACGACATGCCTACACGGGCACACACACAACAGAATGAGATGTGAGACCCATTTGAGAAGAGATTGTAAGAGATTGGTAAGGGCGGTATTTGCCGTCCAAATGACAAAAGAACAAGGTAGATGAACAAAACAAACACTTAATCAGCTTAACATCATGTTTGCAATGTATTTGTGAGTGGTAAGGCACAGATGTCGCTAAAGGCCTACAAACTCACAGCTGCTAGCATGGCTGCAGACATGTTATGTTGTCAAATAAACTAAACCAGAAGTTACAAATATGGAAATATTTTTTAAATTATAATCTCCATTTGTCTTTCCTTAAGCAGCTGCCTCAAATATCAGATGAAACAAAAGAAGAGGGTTTTGAAAACAGTTTGCATGCACAGCTGTACGCTGATGACAAACATAAAGTGGGTGTAGTGTTCAAAGTGAGCAATTGTCTGCAAGGGGATTTCCAATCTACACTATTGTACACAGTATTACTGTAACGGAAATGTGAAGATGCATGGAAAAACCAGACTGGTTCGTTCCATAGTTTGTAATTGTAAAGTCCTTTTAAAAAGTGTGAATATAACAGTCAAATAAAAGGAATGAAGGAGTTTGGGGAAAAGGCTTCTTTTTTTACTGAAGAATAAAAGACCTACAGAGTATAGACTGCCTTTCTCTTCATGTGATCAAAGATGGAGTACTCACAAAACAGTCCATGTCCAGAGGGCCTTTACATCCCGCTGCACACTCTATGTGACAGCAATCCCTGGGGCTCGTCCCAAAACAGCGGCCATTACACTGCGGAGCGCACACCGTCTTAGTCACTGAGACACACAGGAAAGACGGGGTGAACAGAGGTCAGCAATGTGTGTGTGTGTGTGTGTGCGTGCGTGTGTGTGTGTGTGTGTGTGTGTGTGTGTGTGTGTGTGTGTGTGTGTGTGTGTGTGTGTGTGTGTGCGTGCGTGCGTGCGTGTGTGTGTGTGTGTGTGTGTGTGTGTGTGTGTGTGTGCAGAGAAAGAATGAGGGGCACTCACAGATCTGACACTGGTCCTTATTTGGCCCCCAGCAGTAATCTCCACAAGCTTTGTGGCAGGGGCCTGAGATAGAGGGAAAGAGAGGCATTACATAAGAAAGAGACCAACTAGAGATTATTTGGGGACGTGTGTAATAGGACTATTCTAACACCGACCTCTCTCTCCATTGAACTGGATTTCAATAGGAGCACTGTTGTCCCTAATGATATCTTGCCAGAAGATCCAGGGGCCATAACTCAGGTATTTGTTGTTGATAATCTGCACGCCTCCCTCCAGAATCTCTGTGAAGAAATGGTGAGACATTATGCTCAAAGAGAGAGCAGACAGGATATGTTAAGCAGACACTTCAGATAACGAACATGTTACACACTCCATGCTTCTGTTTAATCTCTAAACCCTCTTTTACCTGTCAGATTTGCGAGTCCTAGCTGCCGCAGGCCGTTGGAGCCGTCCTTGGGATAGTTAAAGAAGACAGAGAGGGCAAAGCGTCTCTCGTAAAGGCTGTTTCCTCTGATGACCCGAAGTTGGCCAAGAGGAATCTCTTGAAAATGGTTCATGGCAATAAGGACGTAGCCAGTCACCTCTCGGATTGTCTGGAGGGGAAAAAGAAGAGCACACTTAAACACCTTCTACATTTAAATCAGGAGAAAGAAAAAGGCAGAGAGGATGTTTACCTTGAGGTAGGAAAAGTCCCAGTTACTCTCAATCTGAGTGATCTCCAGGTTTCCCATGATGATCTCACAGCCATCATATCGTTCCTTAATCAGATTGTACTGAATCTCCTGAGAACCTGTGGAGCTCAGTCCGTTCTGCGTACCTGAACACACCACTGACATACAAGAGACACACATATTACTCTAAGTTTGACAAAACCAAGGGGGGATGTCTGGTGCCTTGCTCAAGGGCACCACGGCAGGGCAGGAGGTGAACTGGGACCTCTCTAAGTAGAAGTCCACACTCCATATTTAGGTCTGGTCGGGGACTTGAACCGGCAACCCTACAGCTCGCAGTCCAAGCCCCTACTGACTGAGCCACTGCCACTGCCAAATAATAAGCTGTGATATAATTTACTTTATATCACAGCTTATTAAATCTCAAACTATGCCCTTGTATTTTCGCATTTATTTTCCTGTCTGAGTTCCATTCATCTCTGTAATGCTTGATATAATTTAGCAGACAATTAAAGCTTTTTTCAATGTGTGTCATCAAGTGTGTATTTGGTCACAGTTACACGGCACTGCAATACAATGTGTGTGGTTTGGACAAAGAATAATATAGACTGTGATGCATTGCTTGATTAAGTGGTAAAGGAGCTAAAATATACAAAAACATGTGTATGGTACTTTAAAGATGAACCAATGATGAGTGTTTGAGATTTGGCGTTATTCGGTTTCTGCTGTATTTATGGGCGTGGTGAGTCTAGTCTGATATTGTGTGTGTGCTGCTGTGTTGGCTGGAGAGTTCGATGTGAAGCACAGTAAAACAGGCAGGCTGAATCCCTGGTACGTGAAGCAGGCCTGGGGCTGATGGAGTGGATGGAGGGTCGAGGCAGAGGGGCTTCCTCAGACAAAGTTCCTCATTGTGATAAAGCTATAAATGTGGACTGTGTGTCCCAGTGACTGAAGAGTGATGCAGTGACAGTGGCTCTGTGTGTGTGCATGTGCGTATTTATGTGTGAGTGTGTCTGCTTTGCTGAGATCATACCCACAGACAATGGGCCGTGTGTGAGTAGGACTTTCTGGCAGAGGGAAGGGAAATATCGTGGACGGAATGAGACATGCACACCATCTCGTACTCATCAACAAAAACTGTGGCACTGGCCCTTGTGTGCAGAGATAAGACACCTGCTCGTCAACACAAGACACGTTTCCTGTCTTTGTTGAGAATATGCAACGGTGTAAAGCAACACTTAAAACATGTATCACCTATGAACTGGTTTGTGTGTGATTTATGGAAAAGTGCAAGTTGACCGATGACTGTATAGCAATGTTCATAGTTATTCATTAATGCATGGGACTGAATATAATAGACACAGCTTATCTAAGAGAGTTTCATTATAATTCAGACTGTTGACACAATTAAAACTCAATTAGGGTGTTTAACTTTTAGAAGAAAAATAAAATCATCTGAAGATTTCACAAATGAACATGATCAGGATCCATTGTCCTCAGTAGCTTTTTACAACTGGGGTCATTGCCATGAAGGCTATTTGGTGGCCACTGCTGCCAGTCATCACTAGCAGCATATAAAGTGGTGATATATTGCTGCCTTAAGACTGAGCCTTGATTAGAGCCCATAACAGTAAAAAAGCTCTCGAGCAGGAGAGCACAGTGAGTGCTGTGTGAGGATGGACAAGGGAAAGCAGAGTTGAGGGTTTAGAAAATATAGACCCCTTAACCTCTGATAAATGTAGATTACATCCTCAATTAATGATTTGATCCTTTTCTATTCTCTATCAGTTATCTTTTGTCCTATGCTATTCCACAAAATACAGACTATAAAAGAAGCTGTGACCTTTAAAGGCAGCCAAATGCAAAACCAAGTATCTCTGAATCTCGTTATACTTTGTGTATAATGACAATAAAAGGCTCTAAATCTCTAAAGTAGTCATTCAAGCAAGACAAACAAAACAACTTTTTTTCAAGTGAATTATCAAAACAGGCTTCACACGTTTTCTGATAAGGAATGATAAATCCTCCTACCTTCATGAGTCTGGGATGATGCTGTTTCTAGCCTCCATGATAATGACACACACACAAGTATGACTCCCCATGAGATCATCTTGTCGATGTTGAGCCTATTTAGTTAGATTGTATCACATCACACAGATTTAGGTAGTCCTCCAGGTAGCCAATGTTGTGTAGGAAAGTGTGGATGTAAACAAAACAAAAATGTTCAGGGCTCCTTCTCTGAAAAAATCCAATATCATTAAATCAAAATGAAGCAGAAATGCAACTCCTTCTTTAAAACGTCGCACAAAACATCAGTAATAAGACCAGATAAATCGCGCCAATTGCAAAACTGAAAACAACGAACAAGTGGCAGTTTATTTTGACGCTCGGCCCCCCCTCCCCTAGACGCACATGTGATTGGCCAGGAGCCCTATAAATTGACCAATCAGAGGTTGGTCCGTCGTTTTTTTAATAAAATGTTGCATTTAGCATCAAACTGGCTAACATCCTCTTAGATTAAAGCAGAGTATGTATAAAGAGATTGTTTTTGTTCCCCTCAACAAATAATGTACCTCACAACGAACACATTAGGAAAATATAAAGCTGAAAAACACTTCAATCCATGCACTTTTACTTATGCCAAAATGACTGTATTTGTGCATACACTAATGATGATATGCAGATTATTATATGGCAAAGAAATGCGTGTGATAAACTTTTGCATGTGCATCCATGTGAACAACGTGGACCCTATATGTCCCTTTATGTGCAGTTATTTTGGTTTCATGTTGTCAGCTGCTGTGTGGAAGCATGTGCTGGGGTCTCCCAGTAGCACCCAGTGCAGTGAGTGGCTGCACTGTTTCCCCTGTAAAGAGCACTATTGTCCCCACAGCGCTGTCAACTGGTTAATCACTTCTTTGATGCGTATGGAGCGGCCTGTCACAATGGGCCACATTGTCAGATGGTCAAGTGACTTCTGAACCCTAAACAAGAAAATGCTTAATTTGAGAAAATGGTCTCAAAGCAGACGAGATTCCTGAACATGGAGCAGCAAGTGAAAAGTGGACGACTCACTAATGGATAGATCACCAGTAACTGATTCCGACACACGTACTGTTAATCAGATTTTGTATGAGAAACAGATAGAAGAACAGTTGCTGTTTGTTAGGGAATTCAAAACATATTCAATTGTAATTATTAACTGTTTTCAATGAAAATGTGATTGTAATGTTGATCTCTTGATCCATCTGATATGTTCTTAAAGCCACTATATACAAAAACATGATGATGATAATTACTGTAGCATGGTTTCAATTAACAGTAATTATCTGTGCATCAGCCTGTAATATTAAATGACATTTAAAGCTGTTCTCCACAATCAGTTTCTGTCCAGCAGGGGGAGACAGAGACAGAGGATTCAGAGCTCAGATATCAGATCTGCCTCAGGGCCAGGAGGAGGACTGTTTGCACCTACAATGATGGTTTTACATAAATATTCTTTGACCCATACCAATACATATTTTATTAAAATCAACTGAGACTCGTCCAGTTGCCTCTGTAATGATGCAAAACTTTGCAAAACATTTCTCAGTATGTTGGAAAACATTTTCACAACTTCATTCAATTAAATAACATCTGTGTGATTCTTCCATTCTTCCATACTTAAAAAGAATAAAGTGAAAATATCAGTGGGAATTAACAGATAAGTGCTCAGGGATTATTTTTCACATTCTCTATTGTCAGGGCAAGAAAAGTGGCTTCAATAAAGGCCTCCATGGTTTCTGCAGTCAGGCAGTTTTGCGTCGCCACCATGGTGTCCCCTTCAGTGTCCCCCTCAGTGTCAGCCTTGGTGGCCCTGTCCCTTCCAAGGTGGGCTGTTGGGGGGACTGCTGTGGCCTTTTGCAGAAACCACTCCCTTCAGAGATTGATGAATTGATTGTGGGGCTGCTGCCAGTGTGTCTGTGCCCTGGGTGAAGGCGTCCCGGTTACGGGTGGGAATCCCAGCTATGGCATCCGCCCTGGGGCTACTATTGTGGCCGTCCTGCAGGGGGCCCTGGGGGCTGGTGGCCCCGGGAGCAGCTCTGACCCACATACTGCTGTCACACCCCTGGAGACACAGCGGCAGTCTCCCCTACATGGCCCTCGGATTGGCCCAGACTAAATGACTCTGTGTGGAGCGCTGCAATTCCACAGGGAAACTACCTGATTGTGCCAAACTTCTTTTGATGGCAGCAGTTAGGAAAGGCCAAAAGAGAAAGATGATAAAGATACATGTTCCTCCCACCTCTTTACCAGGCTCTTTTCAAGACTGTGGCCCCCAGGACATATTCAACAATCGAGTTTTTCGATTTAATTGTAAGAATGTTTCTCCGGTTATTCTTTGATAAACAGACACAAATAATTATTTTAGAGTATTTTTTTGTATCAAAGCAAATGTGTAAGGGATAATTAAATTCAGTTTGATTCAAAGTGGGGAAAAGGCTGAGATCTATAGTTAAATAAGCATCATCTCATAATGTCTTCACGGAGGAGGCAATTAACAACAAGGGAACAATGAGTAAGGCAAAGCAAATGTGTGTTTCATATTTTTATTGATTGATCCACATAGTGCCAGAAATCATTCAAATATCAAATTCTGACATACAAACCGGTTATCAAAGAGAAAATAAAAACACTGGCATTATAAGGCCACAAAAACAATTTTCACACCAAACTGAACGTAATGCACATCACACACGCAAGCTGCTGTCAGTTATACATATCTGCCAACACACTGACCCCGAGTCTATGTGTATCAACAACACTTTCAATTTGACCGCAAATGCCATGGTTTACTCTTCTTGTTACATAAACCTATATACAGTCTCGCTGACATAGAAAACCATGCTTTTGCATATTAGAAGTTTGTTTGATAAACTTTACACTAAATCCATAACATTTATCAGAACAGCATTGTTCCAACCAGCAGCATTAATTAAGACAAATATAGTCTGAGGAAATAGGCTATTATAATTCACTTTTATTACAGATCTTGTACAGTATTAATATGCCTTATGATGCAGTATTACGATTATCCTCTCTCATATGTTTTCAAATCATGGGGTTTGTGAAAACTGCAAAATCAACACTTGCCTTTTGGTTCAAAATAAATGAATACTCCATTCAAACAGACATTACATTTTGTACAACAATAATGCATCTAGAGATATTTTATGCAACATAATACACAGAAACACTAGAAACACAACATTTCACGCCAATCAGCTATGAATAAATCAGGATGACAAGCAACATGAGTTATGTTGACGGATATATTGCAGCTGCTCGCACAAACTGATTTAACAAATAAACATTCGTAAACAATGTAAGCTGTCTGATATTGCTAATCACATGCTCTGCTGCATCACTCTCAACAGGCCAATAGCAGTGTTTTTTCTCCCTAAGACACAGAGCTGGTACGATGTGCCTGTTCTGTCATCTGTATCAGTTCAGCTATCACACCTCGCTGACGCCAGACAAATTGTTTAACCCTTATTTAGCCAGGCACGTCAACTCAAAGTAAATCTGTATTTACAGCAGCGGCCTGCAGTAGTTCACAGCTTTCACAAGCCCACAAACCAGTACTGGGGTCTTCTCCATCTCCATGCAGACTGGGAAGTAACATACAGTGATACCAGGGCTTCTTTTTTCACTAGCTGCCTTAGCAGTAAATGCATATTGCAATAAAGGGAGAGAAACCACACCATGCACTAAGAAAATCAAAACAAATGTAGGAATAAATAAATAAACACATGTCAACAAAAGTATAAATAGTTTAAGAATTTCCAGTTTGTCATCATCAAGTGTTGTTTCGAATAAAATAAATAAAAAGAATAAATATATTTGCATATAATTATTTTACAGCACAAAATGAGCTCTGAAGCGCATAGGTTTGTGGCAAAACAGAAGTATGGACAAAAAGACAATTTTACATTTATTAGAGCCTGTCTGAGTAAGATGTTTTAAACAACGTTATATTATTCTGAGATAGTAGTAATAGTAGTAGTTCCACTTATACTGTTATGACATTCTTTATAATTTACATAGGTTTAGTGTATCAGATGGGTGCTTTATGAGTCTATATCGTCATTATTCAGAAAAAGTTCAAACGTGATGGAGGTCAAAGAGTCTGCAGAGTAGGGGAATGTATATGCTTTTACAATAACAAATGTACGTATTCAGCATGTAAGTCATTTAGGTCAACACCATCGGTTTGTTATCCTTAAGTAAATGCTCACTCCAGATCCAAACAATTTAAATTAAGTATAATAAAAGAAGTGAAACGAGTATTTTGGGGGTAGAAAGTCATTGAGAGTCTCCCCCCTGTGGGCTTTTCAGCACAGCCTCTCCATGTAAACTCAATGGATCCACTTAATCCCTAACCTGGGAATGGCACCCAGGCTCTTCCCCACTCCACTGACCTGATACCTCACTTTTTGTTTTTCAGCTGATTGGCCAGCCAGTCCAGGCCCTCGTACAGACCGTCTCCACTGGTGGCGCAGGTGGCCTGGATGTACCAGTTGCGATGGCGTAGGGAGTGTAGACCCAGCTTATCTGTGATCTCTGCAGCATTCATTGCATTAGGCAGGTCCTATAAGGGAATCCCATCAGGTGGGTCAATCAGGAGGTTTGAGTCGGTATAAATGTGCAGAAAGAATTGAATGCAGATGAGGGGAATCGATGGCGGCTATACCTGTTTGTTGGCAAAGACAAGAAGAACAGCATCCCGCAGCTCGTCCTCAGCCAGCATCCTCATCAGTTCCTCCCGAGCTTCGTTTACACGCTCACGGTCATTGCTGTCCACCACAAAGATCAAACCTGCAGGGACAAATAAGTGTATTTTTAAGGGTTAAATAAATTAAAAAGTTATACCGTGCCATTATCACTTTCCTCCCATGGTTTAACAATATGCTGACGTCATATTGCTTAACCAATTTTTTTTATTGCCAAAGCTTTCAACACAACTAAGCTGATAATAATTTGAAACAGTTGGAGGCTGTATTGATTTAAAACATTAGTCAGATATGCCCAGAGTTGCTGGGGGGGGGGGGTTTCAGGATTTGCCACAGGACCCCTTTAGCTCCAACATGGCCGACTCGTGCATCACCGGAGAGGCTGCTGGTCTGGCTCACCCTGGGTGTTCTGGAAGTAGTGTCTCCACAGGGGACGGATCTTGTCCTGGCCACCCACATCCCACACGGTGAAGCTGATGTTCTTGTACTCCACCGTCTCTACATTGAAACCTGAGTGAAAAGCAATAATCAAATGAGTTACATAAGCGCAGTGACAGGTGGATCCGTAATAATCTTTTCCCACGCACCGATTGTGGGGATGGTGGTAACAATCTCCCCCAGCTTCAGCTTGTAAAGGATGGTGGTTTTTCCAGCAGCGTCCAGCCCCACCATGAGAATCCGCATCTCCTTCTTGCCTATCAGGCTCTTCAACAGGTTGCCAAAGAGATTCCCCATGATGACTGATGGCTCTCACCTCAACTGCAACAGAACTGTAAACACAGGTAACGGAAGAGACCTCTTTCCATATATAGCGATAAAACAAACCTTTGGACCACATATAGAAAGTAAAAGATGCGGTTAGTCACGGTAGCTCTTCAAAGCAACTCTCAACATTAACACCTCATAAAAGTAAAAGCAAACTTCACACCTCGTCAGGCAGCTGATCAAACTTAAAAGCTGTTGTGTTACATTTTTTACAGCTAGCAAGGAAAAGCAACCGCCATGTTGGATCTCTGTTATGTGGATCAGCTTTCATGTGGTGCAGAGTAACCACCTTTAAAGCTGTCAATTGAATGAATGCCAGTGTAACAATCAATTCATATTACATTAAATAAAACATAACCTCAGGTTGAGAGAACATGTAATGCAAACAGCCTACAGCTTTGTGAGTGTTTGAGTGTGTATGTCATTGTGAGCGTCTTATGTGTCTGACTAACTCCTGATTAGGTAACAGATGGGAGATTATGGGATGCAATGTTGTCAACTTGGTATTATGCACTCTGTTACAATGTTTACTTTGTTTTATTACTAATGAATACAAATTATGTATATTACATTGATGTAACCATTTATATTATGCTGCATTGAGAATACCAGTTTATTTTAGGGAATTCTCCTTCACATTCCCTTGAAAGTTATATATATATATATATATTGTGTTTTTTTTACAACATTGAGGATGTATGTCAATAAAGAAACACACAACACAGAAGCTTGAATTAGTCCATGCTGTCTTGGTATGGCTCCTTTAACTGGCCACCTGTCAACTTGGGCTAATATTGTCCACCTGGCAATTTGTATGTGCTTAAGTGATATACCAAGAGTACAGAAATGCACACAAAGCCAAATGTGATGCTGCAAGAGGATCACTATTTCCCTGTATAAAGACGTTATTTGTATGATAATAATCTAGTTTAGTATCCATTCATTTATATCAATCGTATAGGCTTTACTGTAGCTGCTAGCACAGCCTGTTACAGCTGCAGTGCCCGCACAGCCTGTACATCTGTCATCATAACGCAAGAGGCTGATGCTGCAGTCCAAGCAGGCGATGCATTTGAATGAGACACAATTCCTACATAAAGCGTACAACGATAAATATTCGAGCTAAGATTAGATAGCGACAATATTACGTGTTCAGTTCTGAAAAAATAAATGTCTCTGGGTCAATTTGTTTGACCCACAGTAGGCTACTGTCACGACAAGGCAGCACATCAGTCGGCCTATAATGTCGTCGATTAGCGGTGGTTATTTTACCGTAAAGCGTTACAAGGCGTTTAAACAGCAAAACAACGCTGCGGTCATCTTTATTACTTAGTATACATCTTGGAGCATTTTCACAATTTGCATCTCATTCACACTTACCCGTCCACGGCAGGCAGGCTACCAGCTGGATTCATGCAGAGGAGAGGACTCGAAGAAAGTCTCGCGATGATAAGAGGATGTGAAGTGTTGTATTCTCGCGATAGTTGAATGTCAAGATCACCTCTCACGTTTGCCATGACTTGTGAAAAGCCAGGAGGAATTGCTGGAGGGCAACAGTAATTTAAATGTCTCTTTATAAAACATGAATATTTTTGTGTAACATCAGCATCGACCTGCTTTGAGATTTTACCAGCTTCAGGTTTAATAGTGTCCAGCTTTAATTTGAACACAATATTCTTTATGATATACACATTGCATATTACATTTTATTTGTGTGGTGTTACAGCAGGTCAACAACTAAACCAATATGAAATGTTACACGGAGTCTGCAGTCAAACATGCTTAAATAATTAAAACAGGAATAATCTTAATGAATAAGTAAATGGCTGTCAAGTGATACTTCCTGGCCTGTTTCTGTCAATGAGGTGACAGGAAGCAACAAAACACTGAATAAATATCGCAGATTACTTACATTGAGTACTAATTGTGTCATAGTATCATATATCAGAAGGTGATACTGAACATGTATGAAGTGGTTAAATAAATGTACAAATAACAGCTGTGAATCTACTCCACTACAACTAAAAAGTGCAGCATTCAAAACTTTACAAAAGTATTTAAACATTACCATACTTAAAGTATTAAAAGTCAAAGTACATTTTATGCAGTAAAATACTCCCTGTCTGTGTTTGACTATTATATACGATGCTTTTGGATACATTCCCATTTTAATATTTAAGGTTGTGCGAATTTCAAAATAAATAAATAAGATAATTACAGATGTCAGCTTTGTAACAATGCTTTTTCAATTTGATCCAATAAAGTTTTTTAATACTTTATTCAGCTTAAGATATAGGATAATATTCTTACCCTAAATGTGCTTAGTTACATTCATAATTGCATTGATGTGGTTTTACAGGTGGCAGTGCGTGTCAAAGTCAGGAAGAAACCTCCCTCCAGTAGGTGTGGGTTTAACTCATTACCTTGAGAAAAAAAAACCTATAGTGTGATTAAATGACACGCCGGATGCCAGCCCTAAAACCATAGGTGACTCCAACATTTATCCCCCTCTTCCTCTCTGTTGTGTGTCAGTCAGCGGTCCAGTGATAGATGTGTTTATCAACTCAGTGGTGAAGGCAGAGGAATAAAGAGGGGAGCAGATGTTTGCAGCTGCAGACCAGATTATGGGGTGGAGTGGATGGTGGGGGAGCCTGCCGAGTTTGTGCGCGGGGAGTTTTGAGAGGGTTACAGGGGGGTTACAGTGTGGCAGAGAGCTATGACTTAAAGGAGCCTTTCCTCTGAAGTGTCTGCCAGCGTGCACCCCAGCAAACACAATCACAAGTCTCGTTGGTTCTGCTAGCTGAACTAATGAGGGCCTGCTCGTTGAGGGCAGGGGCTTTGATGTTCTGGGTAGCTGGCTCCTTGTGTTTTCTCTCCCGCTCTCCTTCTCTGCCTGTCCCACATCAAAAAATGAAAGGGGAGTTGAGAAGCAGATGTTTTGAGGCATGTATTTATACAGAGTACACTTTATTCACCCCCTTCACCATACCCCATTTGTCCTTTGCTTCTGCATCTCCGCCGCACGTACAGCGAGGATCTATCTCCCCATCTTTATATCCAACTAAACACACTAAATCGCCTTACTTTATACATATAATCATCCTGTCAATCAAAGTGGGTCACTTTTATCTCTCCTAACTTCCTCTCTCGGCCTTCCTCTCTTTAATTTCAACCCAGTCTGGTTGTCATTACTCGGGGGGGGGGCAGTCAATGTGTTGCTATGCATGCGTCTATGTCTGCAGCGATGAGGGGGAGAATGGGAACGAGAGGAAAAAGAACGCACAGAGGGAGCGAGAAACCAATCCCAGGCTGTCCACCAACCTCTGTCTCACACATGCGAGAAACAGTGACAGGAAATTCCCTTTCGCAGCAGCTCCAGGGTGAAATGATAAAGGAATGAAGAAATGCAAAACAGAAATCTTTTGCCTTATCATTCCATACGAGTTGCTGTCTCTTTTTTATTCCCTCACTAAATACCAAACAGACAAAACAGTTGATTCAGCCACTGGCTCCACCATTCCTCAGGAGCTGAGGGAGGTTTACAGGAATCCATACAAACAACACTTGAATGACATTAAATCTTATTGTGTCAGATAAAATATTGAGTTTGGATCATCCAAGATATCTAGGAATGCTGCCATCGTTAATTAAGTCAGGTGCTGACATGGGAATTTAGCTAAATCTGCAGCATCTCGGGTCACCAGGAGTTCTATCTGACAGTTCATAAATGTGCATGTTTTTGATTGTGCATCAGTGCCAGTATTCCTACATGTAAGTGTCTTTGTGCATAAACAAATGCACGTGTTTATGTGCCTGTGTTTACATTTGTGTAGTCTGTCTCCCAGGTAACCATGACACAGCATCCCACGTGGTTTAGCGAGTCCCTTGGTTGGCCATGAACTCTGGGACAGATGATCCCCTCAGATGCTCGCACAGCAGAGACTGGTATAATCAGCCCCACTCTCTGCTGGCTTGATGCTTCTCTCCAGTAATAAAAGTCATACTTTAAGGAAACAATATCCTGCAGCCATAAAAAGTCCTTCTCTCAGCATGAAGTGGCCATAAAAAAAGCTCTCACCTCCCAAATCTGTAGTGCGTAGAACTTGCCCCTCCATTTACACAGCAACAGACACACACACTCAATACACACTTCCTTCAGCATCAGTTCAAGACTAAAGCCATCTCTCACTTTGACATGTACTACATGTGGGAAGAATTTAAGGAGTACTCGGAGTGATGAAATTGACAAAAGAAAGCACAGAATAAGAAGCGCTCTGTCATCACTTCATAAGAAAAATGACACATCATATCACAGCTATATTCATAAAAAAATATGACTACTTGCGACCATCTTCTAACGTTCGAACGGTTTGCATAACCAACATTGTGTTAATGGTTCAGCCTTAGGAATTTAAGGACTTTGCCACTTTTAGTTTGACCAGTATACAAGTGTTCTCTCTGTCCTGAGATCTATTAGATGTATCAGTCAGTTAAAAACCACAAAAAACAATTTCCTTCTTCCATTAGTTAAAGCCTTGTCTAAATGTTCTGACTTATTCAAAATAAGTATTGTGGCCCTTTTCTAGTCACAGGTGCAAGACATTCAAATGGAGTTAATATCTTGGAAATCTGCTTACTCCGCGAACCCGACTCCGGATACCGGTTGAAAACAGATGGATGTATCTTGATGATCATCCAGAAGAGACCAGTTCAATGTATTGCTCTGTTTTACAGCACTAAGCCACTCTTACGCATAAGTCTGTCAGTAACTATAACCAAAAAGAAAGGCACAACACAATCTTAATATTAATATTAATACATTTACAAATATACATGTACACATTGAAATACACACCTATTGTACAATGTGATGAGTCATCATGTAGACATTAAAATAGAAATGCTTCTTTGCTGTTCACTGTTGCTTTGTTTTGTGGGATAGAAAAGATTGGGTATTTGCTGTTTTCATGGCTGAGAGGGCATCGTCTAAACAACCATAGCAGGACAAATGTCATGAGTCACCTCTTCAATCTCTGACTTGGCATTTTGAGAATAACAGCGGCTACAAAGAGAAAATAGATCCCAGATGATGGACTCAAAAAAAGGAAAGGGGGGATAAACAGACTTCTGGGAGAGTTACACAAGGAGGAAAACAAAGGCTCGAACAAAAGGAGTGGGTGAGGGGACAGGCTCACCATCTTGAGTCTGGGATAGGTAAAGGCATCTGGGACTTGGAGATCTACTTGCACACACTGACCCACTCTGTGAGACGACACTCCTCACACAGCACGTAGCAACACCAGTGGAACCTGCAGTTGCAGCGCTCACTGCGTGTCTGTCTCAGGATGTTGTGTCCACGGCCGCAGCACAGCGAGCCGCAGCTGTCTGTGCTGTAGCTGGTTTTGTTGCAAATGCGTCCTTGTGTACCTGGAGAGTCTACAGAGGCATCGCGCTCACAGAAGTCAGGAGACTTCTCAAAGTACACCAGCTCTCTGGACATGGTCCGTCGGCGACCTCTGTTGGGTCCGCCTGTGCTTCCGCCAGCGCTGTTTCCTGTTCGAGGGTTGAAAACCCCATTGTTCTTGTTCTGGGAGTTGACAAAGATGGCTGACAAGAACTTTTCCCTGAGTAGAGAACCCACAAGCCGGAACTCTGGAGACACATGCCAGCAGGTCTTAAACTGGCAGCTCCCTGATGTCCCGTGACATTTGCACTTCCTCTTCATGTTGTCAGTCACTATCTGTGTGAAGAAAAGTCAATTGTGTTACAAATCAGAAATGCAACAATGTCACCTATGATTATATAGGCCAGTGAGAGTGTGGAAGTGAGACTGCTCTCTGAGCAACACTAAGACATTGTGGATAATTCCTCACCTGTCGTCCCACACGGTTGTTGTGTATCCTCATGCGAGCATGGATGTCTCTTGGAGAGCCGCGGGAGTCCAGCCAGTCCCTGGAAAAACGGTCCCCAAAACGGACGTCATGGCTGCAACCCCCCCACTCCCACGTCTCCTGCATGGAGCTCAGCTCATCTGGTATGGGCTTGAGCAGGGCCGAGGGATGGGTGGAGCGCAGGTTGGCGGGCAGGTCGCCATGGTGACCGTTGAGCTCTGAGGGTAACGATCGTGACATGGCGAGGCCTACTCCACCCTTCTGCAGGGTCTGCAGCTGCAGCTGTGTGAGTTTCAGGCGGATCTTGTCATCGTCCTGGCGACGCTTGGCCTCACAGCCACACCCCCGCAGCTTGCCCATGCTGCAGGCCGAGGCCACAGAGTGAGCCACGCCCGCTGCCAACAGGGCCAGGGAGAAGGCACTCTCGCGAAAACCTGGGAACAAGAGATAAACACTCAGAGGGTGACAAAAATAAACAGACCAGCATCTGTGTGCAGAACAACCTCTACTCCCATATTTACATCTCCACCCCCTGTTAACCCAGGTCACATTATGACCATCAAGCATGCCTCTCACCCCTGTTGAGGATGGTGTTGTGGTGGGGAAGCTTGCCAAGTCCCTCCAGTGAGGAGCAATTCCAGCGCTGATCCCGGAGCTGGTGCTGGCATTCGTGAATGGCCACCTGGATGCCCTGCAGAGCGGAGGCCGTCACATCGGGGCTCCGCACACACATCCTCATCTGACGCTTGCTGAGGCCTGCCAGCCTCAGGCACACTGAGTTAGGGGTTAGCACTGGATCTCCTGCCACCTTCAGGCTGAGAATATCATTACACAGCACCCTGCAGAAAGGGAGAGAAAGAGAAAGGGAGAGAAAAAGAGAGTTAGTGGGGGGGCCATCAGAGCTGGTCAGGAGTTCATTAGTCAATTCCGGAGAAGCATGTCGAAAGATGCTTTTGGATACTTAAGAAAATCTAAAAATACAAAACAAGTAAGATTTAGGATGGATATACTTCACAATAATGTATCTCATTTCTAAGTGATTTGCTGAGGCTACAGTTAATAAAATGTGATAATCAATTGCACAAGAATTTACAACAGAGTTTCATCAGATGTTGTTTAAAGCGGGGAAATATAATTCTAAACAGAGCATAGCTGTGAAGTCCCAAAAGCAGAAATATACTTGCCAAACACATCTTATGGAGAAATAACAATAGTGTAAACTGATTTCTTTATGGCCTTGCTAAAACTTGTAGACTAAAATATTAGTAAAAATTGATTCTTGTTTCAACATTACACACAATCTGCCTGTGAAATCAGGCAGAGCTTTCACTTTTAAACTAAATATGTTAAGTATTCTTTTAAATTGTAAGGTCATACACAGTAACTTCCACCAACTCTCCTCGCGCTCTCAAGTGCACTCACGTTAATGCAGGTGACATAAGTGCTGCTGCCAAAATCAGGAATTGGTCCCAACGGAGTTTGTTTGATAGCTCCATTTTGTTAAGCGTCTTTCGCGACGTGACATTAAAACACTCGTAATAAAGTCCTGTATTGAATGAGAAAATAAAAAAAGAAGAAGAGTGGAGTATTATCGATGCACCGCCAAACGAGCGAGGAGTGAACACGGAGAACAGAGGAGCTCGGGGGCGAGAGTAAACGGGAGGGGGAGAAAGAGGGGAGGGCAGGAGATGCCTCCACAGGCGGCTGTTTGCTAAATATTGGCCAACATGAGAGTTGGATCAACAGTTGATTATTTTATCATTTGAGAGTGTGAACTTTTGTGCGAGCGTAAAAGGACGTCTCCAAACTTTTTACGCACTAGTTCCAACCCGCGCAATTGTCAACAGTTTTGGTAGATGATCAAAAGTACTGGATCACACAAACATATTGAATAGCTTATATACATATTATTTTATTAATACTTGGTTTGTATTGAGGGGAAGGTCAATTGTGAAACACATTCCTTAATTTTCGATGACAAATAACAAAAAACACTCAGAAATATAATGAAATATGAAAAGTCAAAAGAGATTTTGTTCATAAAGGGTTGAGTTAAATGATGAATGGGGGAGGGGGAGCTCTGTTGGTTCCACTGTACGGCAGGGAGGCAGCAGCAGGCAGGCGGCTCCGCTAACAGACCCTCCAACAATACTGTTTTTAGTCATGTGGTCCCCCTTCCTCCCACCTCCATCAGTGCGGCTGTTCCTCATTGTTGTGTTTGAAACAACTTCACTTTGTCACTCTAAAGTCTTTATTTCAGAGAATAACATTATATACATAAATTACGGGAGTGACAGCTCTTTTTTTGGGTCATGATTTATCACATTACGGCGTGACATGCTCCAACAAAAATCTAAAGGCAAATAACACCTCTTGGTTTTAGCAGGCAGTGTGTAAGTATGGCCTCAATGGTCTTTAAACATTTCATTTATATACAAAATATCATATCTAATCAAATCAATGTTCATGCTCAATAATGACATGGACTCAGGCACTCACCAGCATTTAGGATACTGTGGCAGCTCGGCATCGAATCAATCAGCATATTGATATAAATAAGGCAACACTAAATCAACATGTCCATCGCTGAAATAATTTTCTAACAAATAAAAAAGGATTCTCGACCAGACATTAAACAATAAGAGACACTGCTGTTGGAATCGGGAAGGTGCATGTGGGTTACTCTCATAAAATTAAGTTAAAACCCCCCTCGAACACCGTTCGCATAGTGACACCAATTCATCTAATCTCCTTCCATTCCCTAAGCTGCAGCAATGAAAAGTGCATTAGCATTCTGCCTTGGCGTGTATATCTAAGTGGCTTAAAAAGTGATTTGAAGTTGATTTGTATATAAAAGGCCCCCTTTATCCGGATTGAAGCTCTAATCTGCTCGGTGTCGCTTGACTGCTCCAGGAAACTCGTTTGAGCACCTTCATATAAGGCTGGAGTTTAAACGTAGGATGGCTGTCATTAAATCCTTTTTTTTTCTTTTACAAAAGCCCACTTCCTTTTACTGTCATTTGAGGGGAAAGAGGGAGAGAGAGAGATGAAGCAAGAGGGATGGGGAGAGATTATCCAAACTCCACCGCTGCAGTGACTAACGTTGGAACATGCAAATTAGCAGATAAATGTCACATAATGAAACATTCCGCCATGAACCAACATGGAGAAGTTTGGGGACATTGAAGCCTGCTCCTAGTCTGGGGTTAGATGGAGATGCCGCAAAGTGGCTCAAACTGTGATTACACTGCTACATGTGCATCGAGGGAGGTCTGCAGGCCAGATGTTTGGAATGGTTTTTATTCTTACTCGTCCCCCTCTTTCCTGGTTCATCATACATTACACTTCTGATTGGAGACCGTATATCATCCCTACTGCGTTTGAAAAAACATTTAAGTAGCCCAGCAGGCAGTGTGAGTAATATGACAATTTAGAGCGTATTATAACAACTATGCAAGTTTCGTTGTGCGTGTGCATGGTCATGGGTTTATAAACACTGGCGATAATAGTTGTGTCTAATGGGCCTAATCTTAATAAGAATCTTAATAAATGAAGAGCACCTCATGAAAAGGTTTTAATAAAATATTGTTCATTGGTACAATTACCTCGTGTGTATTTATAAAGGGATTTGTGTGAAAAGGAAACGAAATGAACAGAAATCTCCTTAGTCACTGCACATTTTTAGAGCGCGTTTGGAGAAAGGAGGAGGAGATGTGGTTAGGGAGTAGGCTAATCCAACCACCGGGTAAAAAGGGCAGTTTTAGATGGCTCATATTCCGCTGTTACTGTATTGCACCGTGACACCAGCTTGGAGCAGCGGCGGAGCACCAAACCGGGCGCACCCACAGCATCTGTACCAACACATCACTGCTGCAGGGCACTTCTCCTTTCTGCCAGACTGGATGTGGAACCAAGCGCACGGCCAGTGGGAAAATACTTGCAGCCGCACACATTTACAGGGAATCGATTATGTGGTGACCGTGAGATTCCACAAGTAATATGCGAAACTCTTGTGGATTGCCCTATTTCTTCTCTTCCTTTCTGCCCAGTTGTGTTTCCTTATTCATTGTGCGCCCTATGAAGAGCATTAACTATCCCTCCCTCCAATCCTATTGAAAAGGCTCCGAAAAAAACAGAGGGAGATGAGAGCAGCAAATCCCTTTTTTATTCCCTTCGTAGCGCTCAATAAGAGAAGAATGTGTTGCCTATCAGTCACCGAGGGGATCAAGTCTTCGGGACTGTCCCACGCGTTCAATGCGCCGTGCAGAGCATCACTGAGAGAGACAGAGTGAAGAGGACTGCAGCAGCACTAGCATCCTGCCTGGACACTTCACATCATTTAGCAACCTGTCTCCACTCAACATCCATTTAAGTCAATTAGGGCTGTCTTCTCTCACCTTTCAAGTCCCCTCACCGGACCGTGGCGTGGTGAGTATCCACCTTGCATTACTTTAACTATTGAATAGATCATTAACATTTTAATCTATTATCACACTTAATGGGTTTTTCGCGATGCAAGGAAACAATGTAGCCTATTGCCAGGCGTCTGTCCATGTGTCCCTGTTTGAGACAAAAGGTTTATTATGGGTTATTAGATTGTTTAACTCCAAGATGTGCTAGAGAGTTCAGATGATACAAGGTATCTGGGACTTGACTATAACTTTGTCTGAACAAAACCCATTTGACATTTCACTCCTCATTTGACCTGAAGACACGATGAGGAGTCTGGCGCTGCTGATAGGGGTGAAAGCTGCCTGCATCCTGCTGGTGTCCTCGCTCTCAGGCACAGGGGCCGTCAACAACAGCGGCCGGTGGTGGTGAGTTCAGCAGACATCGACATTCATTCAGTGATCAGCATCCTACAATCGGAAAAGTTCTGTTTAATGCTGGTTTGGGCAAGGAAGACCATGCGCTACAGTATAACGGTGTTTTATTGGCGTTGCCACATCCCGTGCCGCATGCTCTAAATAATGTGTTAGTTTTGGCATCCTTTACAACTTCTGAGAAAGTAACCGCATGATATTAAAGTCTGTAGGCTTTTTTTAATGTATTGCTCTTTCAGTGTAATTAGATTATTTATTAAACAGTAAACGAATTACATTTGTAATAATTACAGGATTACCTTTTATTTGCGGTAGATTTAATTTGCTCTCTCTTTCTCGCTACTGCCCTGTCATTTGGACAATGTGGTTTGAACAAGAGACAAGATGTTTCAGTCCAATGTGGGAGAAATTATATATGGATTTGTTTCATAGCTCATAGGAATCCCATGAGGTCTTTTTCAAGGGTCACGTTGTTCTGATACTGTAAATTCGACTGAAAACAAATACTAAAACGGCCAATCACAATATTTTGTTACAGAACAACACTATAATGGGATCTGTTTAGTTTTGCGTCAGTGGGCACATTGCCTTGCTTTTGTTAAAAAGTGTATAAACTGTGGGTTGGGTTTGTGGAGGATATGATTTAACGAAATAGTTTGTATTTTTTGCGGTCTCATTAGATGGACATTATTTGCGCACAACGGCGGGCGTTTCCAAATATTTAAAATGTCAACTGATATAAAAAAATGGGAGGAAAAAGACACCGTGGAGTTGTTGGAAGGAAAAAAAACATTAAAAAAGTCGACATTATTATTAATGCTCCCAGGCCTCACCACACAACTGTCTGGGTTGGCCCTCTAACAGGCCAAGACTCCCCCGATTTTCCGGATGATAATGCTTAACAGGAGACGCATACACTACATGTGAATCAAAAACACATACATCTAAAAGAGGTCGCCAGGAACTAAAGTGGAAAATGATGCAGCCTGTGTACTGAAATACTAAACTAGAATTGTTCTGAAACATGGCCAGTAAAAGGAGTGCATTTAAGCCATGTTCAGTGATCTGAATGTAGCCCATAATGGAGAAGAGCAGGTGCCACTAACTGATATTGTTTTGAAGCCAAATACACATAATACTTTCTGATTGCAACAAATACTTAGTTATTAATATAAAAGCAGAATAATAATTGATGGACGACTTGTGACATTAAGTTGTCTAATGAATATGAGTTTTTACATATTTGGCAGAGAGGATTTTAAATGTACAGCATAGCCTACAAAGCTTAAGGCCTTATGTTTAGTCTAGTACTTGTTGACAGGATGGTCATATTGGAAAATGTGTTTTTGACACTTTAATCTAAAAGTGCATGCAGGCAATTTTTTCTCAGCTTTTGGGTATTACTTAATATTTGAAAATAACTAAATAAAGTAAATGAATGGTATCCATCTGGACAATACAGATTCAACATGCTGATGCACCATTTTACCAGTTTGGAGGTTCACAGAAGGAGCTACATCTATAAACCGCTAGCTCCTTAACACTAATTACCTTTATTTTTGTGCTGTGCCAGGGGTATTGTCAATGTGGCCTCCTCATCCAACCTCCTAACCAATTCCAAGAACGTGCAGTTGGTCCTGGACCCGAGCCTTGCCCTACTGAGTCGACGCCAGCGCCGGCTGATTCGGCAGAATCCTGGCATCCTGCATGCCATCGCCGCTGGGCTGCACACTGCCATAAAGGAGTGCAAGTGGCAGTTCCGCAACCGCCGCTGGAACTGCCCGACCACCCACAGCCCAGCAGTCTTTGGGAAAATAGTCAATCGTGGTGAGCCTCTCTTGTCTTTCTCACTAGCATTATTTGGACAATTTTGGCCAGGATGTAATGGAATCTGTTGTGCACTGTGTCTCTAAATATTTTCCAATTTTAGGCAAAGAAATTAGCACAGTTGAGTCTAAAAGGCTGGAATTGGTTCTGATGGGAAGTTTTGATGTTGTTTCTTTAGGTTGCCGAGAGACAGCATTTATTTTTGCCATTACCAGCGCAGGGGTGACCCACGCTGTGGCTCGCTCCTGCTCAGAAGGGGCCATTGAGTCTTGCACATGTGATTACCGTCGCAGAGGTCCTGGAGGGCCAGACTGGCACTGGGGGGGCTGCAGTGACAATGTAGACTTTGGCCGGATGTTCAGCCGTGAGTTTGTGGACTCCAGCGAGAGGGGCAGAGATCTTCGCTACCTCACCAACCTACACAATAATGAGGCAGGCAGAATGGTAAGAACTTGAAACTCAAACTTTCCAAAATTGTCTATCTTCATCAGAAATCCCAAAAGTTTAAAAAGCATTTGAAATCTCCACTTTGTTAAAAGCTTATGTTCTTCCTGTTTGCAGACTGTGTCATCTGAGATGCGTCAGGAGTGTAAGTGTCATGGCATGTCAGGGTCCTGCACCGTGCGCACTTGTTGGATGCGCCTGCCCAGCTTTCGCACAGTAGGAGACTTCCTCAAGGACCGGTTTGATGGTGCATCCAGAGTTGTTTATGCCAACAAGGGAAGCAACCGTGCTTCTCACAGAGCCGACCCCCGCCATCTGGAGCCTGAAAACTCTGCTCACAAACCACCCTCTGCCATGGACCTGGTCTATTTTGAGAAATCACCAAACTTCTGCTCCTACAATGGCAAAACTGGCACTTTGGGAACTTCTGGGAGAACATGCAACAGCTCTTCTCCAGGCCTAGATGGATGTGAGCTGCTCTGCTGTGGACGTGGTTAAAGACCCGGACCGAAAGTGTGACTGAACGTTGCCACTGCACTTTCCACTGGTGCTGTCATGTCAGCTGCTTGAATTGCACAAGTACACAAACGTTACACCAGTGTCTATGATCACAGGAGGACATCGACATATGAAAGGCAAAGAAGAACTTCTTAGCATGACAGGCAGTAGGCTGAGAAAACCACTGGCACGGAAGGGATTTGAAATGTTAGGTAGGAAAACTTCAAGGCGGGTATACTGATACAGGGATCAAAATATCAATCAATGTTTTTGAATAGAATGAAAAGCACAAATATATGAACAGGGTAAAGAGGGAGTACATGTGCTTGCTCCTCGCCTTTGATGCCTAAAAATATCAAGAGGGTTTTTGAACACCACAAACATCTGTGCAGAATGGAAATAATTCATATCCCTCAAGTGTTTACACTGTGGAAAAATAGATTTAGCAGTAAAAAGGGAGAAAAATGTTTTGGTGGCGAATCGATTGCTGTAACCAGGTAGAGCCTCCTTCTCTCCCAGACTGGACACAATGTTTCACAGATGTTTCTGTGGCCAGAGAGCCTCTCTCATAAACTGGTGAAGACCTCTAACAAGAGGAGAGTAATTTGAAAACAAATGATCCCTTTTTTGTTTTCTTATGCGGAAGTTTAGCTTCTCTTACATGAAACTGTGTGAAGTTAATCTCTAGGGATGGGTCGTCTGCTCCCAACTTGTGTACTTAGGACCTTGATGCAGCCCAACCACTTATAATGTCCTCACCACATTTGCCCTTTTTATTTAGTTTCTCTATAGTTGAATACACTTCAATCCTGATGTGCCACTCTTGACTTACCACAGGATGGTCCTGATGACTGGGGCCCAGTGCTCAATCAAGGAAAACGAAACTGAGTGAACAATTGTTACTAAGGCAATGTCATTTGAATGTATTATCAATACACTGAATATCACAGCATGACTAGATGTAGTTTAGTAAATCAGAGGGTTCAATATTATAAAAATAAACTAAATGTGACCTGCAGAATCTCACCATTCTCTCAAAATGAAAACAAATGCCATTCCGAGTATATTAAATGAACAAAAAGACACACATTCCTGTTAATAGATGCGTGGTATAAAACTGGTGCAGGTTTAAAATGAGGTGTATGTGTAATACTCTAGGATAAGCTGTTAACAGCAGATGACATTTTACTTTGAAGGAAACAACCTTTGCAGGAGAGATGATTCTGTATATCAGCTTTTAGAACCGAAATGCTGTAAATATTAAAATATATGAATATATTTATAATGATGTCATTTGTAAGTTTGCTGAATGATTTATGCACCTGTCAAAGGCTGGAGAATTTGCCATCAAAAGTGTCAAGAGATGTTTCGATCTTTTTTTATTTAGGTGTAATGCAGCTGACACAAATCCGACTCTTACTAGAAACCAAACATTATCACGTCTTTCTGTCCTTTTTCTGTTCCTGTAAAAACACTTGTGTTCATGCACTGAATATTTACTTTTTTATTAGTGTAAATACTAAATATTTATTTCTGAGCATTTTTATACTGTTATAGAGATATGTAAAAGAAGAAATGTTTTGTTTAGATGTTAATCAAAGGATTTAGGCTCCAGTTGGTTTTGTATTGTATGATAGAACAATAAAGTCTATATTTTCAATTAAGTTGCCCTCCTGAATGTGTCAAAAGATGCCATTATGTCTGTTGTAGTCTGTGTTTGAGATAGTTTTGACAACCAACCAAGTGAACATATAAGCCTGTCCCTGGGTGTCCTTCGCCTAATCCTATTACCATCACCAAAGCAGCCTTTTTTCTCCAGCTCACAAAACATCCCTGCATCTGTGCTCCCAACCACAAGAGACGGCCCCTGCTTGTCCAGCCACATACCTTATTTGATACAGTATAGGACTTTACTGAATTGAATATTGTGCTTAATTTGCCTAATGTGAAAAGGAACTATAGAAATAGTGTGAACAATCATGGAAAATCTTAGTCTCCCTCAGCGCCTGGCAACCTGACTAACCACAGGAGTTTGGAGAACTTTGCACTTTCACCACAGCACAGAAGCACCCAGGGTCATGCTGATAGAGCATGAGTAAGGCCACCAACACACACTCAACATTCACAAATAACAGAGCAAAATAAGTAGTTGCATGAAGAGAGATAGGGGGTCTGGATGAGACTTTTCTGTGAATTACAGTCATGATGTTACCCAAATAAAATGAGGGAGGTAAATGTCTGAAGAAAGCAAGCATTTAAGCAATACATTAATAAATTGAGCAGTGAATGGCCAGCATCTGAAAGAAAGAGTTCATATAGAGCTGGAAGGCGTAACATAAAAAGGTCAAAAACAACAATATAGACCAAACTGAATCAAAAATACTGGGGTCACATGAGGTTGGAAGGCCCACTTAAAGGGAAATACGAAAACTTAAATTATATATTGCTCACAGATTTACACACTGAATTGCTTCCAAACCCTAATAATCTGTCTTGTATTACTGCATCAGGGGTACAAATATGATATGGCTTTAAGTAGGATATAATAAAGAAAGTAAAAAGTCAAGGGAAAGCAACAGGTCAGAAACGTAAATATGATACAAGTCTGTCTGGAGAGAGAATTAACAGTCGATCAAAGATACACAGAAAGAAACCAAAGACATAGAAAGTGGCAAACAGATTAAGGAAAAGAAGAGGGAAGGCAGAGTTCAAATCCCAGGCGTGAGAGTGAGGTGGGAGAGTTTGGAGGAGAGAGTGAGTGGAGGGGGTGCTGCCTGTGGGAGTGCTGAGGAGTCAGTGATAATTAGCTCAATTAGTGACAAAGGCAGTGTAATAAATACCGACTTAGTGTCTGGGTCCCTGCTGGCCTCTCCCTGCGCAGCCTGCGATGTGGCCCTGGCCTGACGGACAATTCATTAAACTGACAAAATACCCCACCGTCCAGGCGTGACGCAGCGAGTTAGCCCCCTACAGGCCCGGCTCATTGTTCTAATTGTCTGGGCTGGAGTCACTTTGTGGCCGCCTCCTCCTCCTTCACCCACCCCGCCTTCACGCTCTGCCTTCAGAAAACCCATGGAGTTAATGCCCCTACCTTACTCTGTAAGTAGGTGATCGGCAGGTTGGAGAAAAAAAAGCAGTAAGAGTTCCTTGGGGTGGGGCGGCTGGTGGGGGAGGCAGTGGGATTAGCGAATGGAGGTTGCCTGGGAGTGCTGGGAGCAGCCCCGATCGGAATGTAGGAGAGATGAGTCCAGAAGCTCGGATGCAGGACAAAGCGAGAGTTAATAAGGAAAGATTGAAGGGGCTGGCGACAATGGGCCGCCACCCGAGTCGAGATGAAATTGCTTCCGAGGATTATTGGGAGAGGGTGTGAGCGTTGTAGGCTTTTTGTGTGAGTGTGTGTTTGGTTGGGCATTTTGTGTGTGCAGGGGCAGGGGGGGGTGCTGGATTGATGGCTGCCCCTCTGGTAGGGGAGCAGGGGACCAGGGGAGGCTAACCGGCTGTTCCCACAGTCTGTTCTGCTGCAGCCACCTTTGACACACGGGGCTGCCAGGCGGCGAGCAGGCAGCCATGGTGGGGAGGGCACAAACAAAAACAACAGCTCCACCACACAAAAGTCACTGTCTCTGGGAGGCTGGTGGGGAAGTGCATGATGGAGGTGAGGGTGTGAGGAGGGAAAAAAGGGTAGGAGATCACGACAAGTGTGACAGGAAGTATGAAAAAAAGAAATAGCCATGGCACAAAATCCCCTCTGTTACCGTATTGCCAACATTTAAGATGATTTCACTTTTTAAGTGAACTGTTTTTGTGGAAAATGACATGGTCCTTTCCCTATCAGGATAAATCTTTTTCCCAAAGAAAAAAGCTTTTTGGCGTTGTCTTTAAAGAAGCCAGTAAGCATCATTAGAGACAGGGGGTTAAGCAAATTTACACTAACAACTACAGCCACACTGCCTGCAATTGACCTGAGAGTGAGTGTCACTTAGAGGAAAAAGGTTTTTAATGATTTAAGCTTGAGAGAGGAAACACTTTTCCCTTGACCACATTGTGCTGCTTACAATAATCAGGTCAATCACCAGAGAACATGCAGACATGATACAGGACAATGAAGGCTCAGTAGCTTCCTATTAAAATTCCTGTTAAATTGTGGAAAAATGTTGCCCCTTGGGTGGAGTTGCCTTTAATATGAAGGGCGTATAATGTGGAATTTAGAATTGGGTCTGGGTGACCGCACTGAATGATGGGCTGCTCACTGTGGTCGTGATGGACAATGTGGCATGGCTTGGATCTGGCGCACTATCCTGATTTGACTTTCGTGCTGCCTCAACAATTTATTGTAGCATTAAAATTGTGGGCACACCGCCAATGAATTGGGACATTGTTATGACAGAAACACCCTTACACCACTCATAATGATCTGAAGCATTTGTGGGCATGGACTGTTATGTATTAAGTTGCATTTATAGCCGAATGAAACATAAGGAATAATAATAATAATCTCAACTTCACCTCAAAAAATGAATAGTGGACACTACAGTGAGTCAAACGTACTGAAACTCAATTCAGATTTATAGGAAAGAATGGAAAGAGTGTGAGTGTGTGAATCGTGTACATGTGTGTGTGAGTTTCAGCGCATACTTGAGTGTGTGTGCATCTCTGTGTGTGTGAGTGGGTGTGTGGATGGCAGCTGGGAGGCAGACACGGTCCAGGAGAATCGTCCCCTAGCAACTGACCTTTCGGCAGATGGCAGTTCCAGACTAACAGCCACCCAGCATCACAATGGCCGTGGCCTCCTAACATCTCCATCACTTCATCATCTACCAGCCTGCCACAACCTGTCACACACAGGAGAGAGGGAAGGTTACATTCATCACAACACGCATACACGCACTCAAGTGTCCTCTCGCCTCGAGTCCACAACATTCCACAGACATCAGTTCGGGTCTGCCCTCGACTGTTCCCATGTTCCTGGGGTAAGCAGCGGCGCAGTCGAAGGGGATGAGAGGAGGATAGATTTAGGAGAGACACAGCGGACACTCACTGCTGTCCGCAAACCTCCAGACACTCTCAAACCACTGTTTTCCGTTGTTGGGTTTTTCTGCACATACTGAATCAGGGTGGGAATGTGGACAGACCACTCGACCATGGTGAGCAATCAGTATGATGTCTGTGGTCGGGCTCTGCGCCCCTGTGGAGCGAGATGGAGAGCGAGCCCTGCAGTTAAAGGGATATATATTTTTGCAGTGTTTTTGCATTTGTGATATGCCAGCACTCTTCACGTGTATGAAGATGTTGTGAATAGCAGTGTCAACACACACAGTGATATATATTTGGACTTATCAACACTCCCCGCCCTCTGCACTTACACAGCATGACCTCTTGATAGTCTTGGCTTGAAGGCCATTTTCTCTGCTGGCCCATTATGTGTCGATATTAAATACTTTTCACGACCAGAACTGCTGAGATAAACACCTCATCGCCATGAAACATCACCTCTAACTAAATACCTGAAAGTGGTCTTCAGTCTATTGCAAATACCTAATGGTCAGCTTTAAGTACCATTCAGCCAAAACATTGGATTACACAGGCAGTATTTATCCAACAAGAAAAAGGTTAAAATACCCAATCACACATCTGTGAATGGTTAACCTAGCAAGACCATGCAAGAAACAACAAACGGATAAAGTGACATTTCAGAATCGGTTCCACAGGGATTAAGTGTTATAGTTGGAAAACTGTGCGTCAGAGTGCGACTTTAAACCACTGTATATTCTGAGGGAGATCCTATGCTAGCAAACACTGTTAGCATTCTTGTAAACAGAGTGGTAATGACAGGGAAAGACACAGGGCAAGGACAACCAACAATGAAATATGTTTACAGACATCTGACAATGTATGGGTACAGCAAGGCAGCATTTCAGCTCGGAAATTCGTCATGAAATATGACACAACATAAAGCTGCACATTATTTCACCTGTCAGCAAAGATGACACCTGCATTTATCTAAATAAAGCAGACTGGTTTGTGATAAATAAAATGACAGCAATATGTGTCCGGCTATATCAACAATATCTATGTTAACAGTTATCTTCATCAGAATCTAAACTGTCAGTATGTTTGATGTTTTTGTACAGTTACTGCATTTCTTACTAGATGTGAGATAATTGTGCTACACAGTAAACTATGATTAACTAGAATTACTGTAACTGCACTGAACCAATAAAGATGATTCTGATGGATTTATTATCAGTTGGCTCACTTTGACACATATCTGGACCAAAACATGCCAATAAACAGTACTGAGACATTTCTGAAGACATAGGGCCCTCTATTGTAGTAATACTGTTGGAAACAAAAGGAAAAATGCTCAGTTTTTGGTTTTAATTACAAGCTGTGTTTTACAGCGACAGTGGGCGAGGGCTCAGCACTGACACAGCAGTAGAGGAATGTTTATTTGCTGCAGTTTAGGAGCTGAGAGGCTTGCAGGCACTATGACACATTCCTGTGTCACTGGCTATTGCTCTCGCAGACACATTATGGCATTCACACACTGGCGCCCCATGTGTCGCTTCACGGCTGCACAGACACAACTCCCCCCTTATGCACACATCAACAAAATGTGCCACCTCTGGAATCTGTAAGCATGCCCAACCCATATGCTCATTCAATCGACTTAGTGTGACATGACTTACTAGGCCTAATAATTCCCCTGTGTGTCAATGTGTGTGGTTGTATGTGTGTGTGTGTGTGTGTGTGTGTGTGTGTGTGTGTGTGTGTGTGTGTGTGTGTGTGGCAGTTGTACAACAGTGACTTCAAGATGAATTATGCACGCCTTATCTCAGCATTATGGAGAGCCCTGCCCACAAAGTGTGCAACGTGTGAATGTGTGTGTGTATTCATATGCGTGTGTGGCTGGCTGTACGCACCTCTCCATCTTTCCTTCTGCAGTCCTATCCATTATCCCTAGCATCTGGCAGCCAAAGCCTGTAAAGAAGACCTTTCTCTTGGCAACTGTTTTTTAAAGGCAGTGACACAGGGGACAGCCAACCACAGGAGCCACACATCTTCCAATTTACATGCATACTGAGAACTGCTTGCATAACTGAACCGGCCCAATCTCCCTCTCTCTCAAAACACATACAAGTTCTTTCTCCATTTCCCACTCACGCATGCACACATGATACTGCTCCCACCCGCCCTTGTCTCTCTGCAAAATACTCATACAAGCTTTGAGGGCTAATCACTTCCAGAGCAAGAGCTGTCCTACAAAGTGTGCCAGCAAGCTTTCAGTACATTTTGCACCCTAGAAAGTTCCTTCTGGCCCCTAAATGAGTACTGTGTGAGTGTCACACACAAGCTGGGTGAGCTACACTGCAGAAGTGCTGTGATTTGATGTACAAATGTGTTTAATTTAGGGACATAAAATGTGGCATGTTGTTGACCAAATTGCAGAGTTAAATTATGAAAATGTCATAATTTGGGATGCTACAGCTATCAACAAATGTTGAATGGACACTGAACCCTCAGCATTGCCTTGCAGACAAGACCACCAAAATAATAATTGCATGCTGGGTTCACCCTAATGTGTCCTTGGCTGACACTTAGCTGTTGAAAAATAAACACATTCTTTGTATATTTGAAATGGCACAAAAATTCCATTAATTAATATCACATGCATATTGTAGCCCATTAAAGCTCCAGTAAGCAGCTCATTGGAAGACATATTGGTTTTGCTTGGCTGCTACTTTTCTAGCATCTGGATCATCTAAAAAGGCAAATGGGTGTGTTAGCATGATATAATAATTGTTTTTATTTTGATAGGCTACCAGTTACACATTTATCAGCCAGGGGACTTGAGGTTTATTAAAATTCGAATTGATTTACTGTTTAGAAGATAGATTAATAATGTGGCTTATAGAGAACTGCAAATGTAAGATATGTCAGGTGAATTGTACACTGTATTGTCCGCACATTAGTCTAGATACTAATGGTGTGGGAGTGTTTACCTGTGTTTGCACTGCAGGGGTGGATATTTTTCTAAGGGGTCTCCTTTCTTGTTTATGAAGAAATGTGGTCTTCAGAGAAATAGCAAGACTTCATCTTCAGGGTTATATTTCACCTGCAATGCTCCCGTGGGTCCCTGGAGAAGGAATGATAAGGATAGGAGATATACAGTATCTGAGGAAAGATTGCTTCACACAAGCACACCTTAATAAGTACTTGTTTTGGAATTTTAACACAAAACATCCTTGAGACAATAATGCTAACTAATGAGCCAATATATTTACTTGTACAAAGGAGTGTAGTCGACCATTTCAAATGTACTGCTGAACACATTCTACATAGGCCTACAATTCAGTTACCAAAAGCCCAGTGGTCTCTAATTTAGGGTGAATGGAGAAACATGCAAAAAGAACATGCACAAAATATAAGCTAAACTCATATCTGGAATTCACTGTATGTTTTACAACTGTGCAGCAGTAGCTCATGCTAAAAAGTGCTGCCCAGCAGAGCAAAGAGAAGACATGGCCCTAGTCAAGTCAGCGTTAAAGAGCAGTGTTGCCATCTAGTGAAATAAACGTCGTGTTACACAGTATCAAACAAAACTATCTATATTTGCACTGCAGAAGTGACACACTTGTTGAGAAAGTTAATGGTACACAAAAAGAGACGAAGATATATGCTACAAGAACAGAAAGACGGGTTAAACTGCCTTTTTTACGCTTACAGTTAGGACACTTTAGGAGGGAATAATGGGTTTCCTCTGCTCGAGTGTCCCAACAACAAAGTGAGCCGATAGACGACATATTAATATCCTTGACTAAAACAAGGTTTATTATAGTCTCAAAAGAAAAAAAACGGAAAGAATACAATACATTGACGTTAAATTATGTTAAATGGGCAGTTAACTTACCTGAGGTCTCGAGTCACTTCTCAGGTGAGTGGAGCAGTAATGCTAACGTTAGCAGGTAACGTATAAGCTGCTTTAAAACACAGGAAGCATCAAATCCTAGGTTTCCTAACACAAATAGTTTATAAAGTATCTATGTGGCAGAATATTGCGAAAGGATAAAGAAAGGGAGAATATAACAACTTAGTAGGTAGGCTACTCTTACAGAAATACATAGCTTGTTTCACCATCCACAATGTGTGGCTGTGTAGGCCTAACGGTGTGCTCACAATGTTTGTTGATGTAACGTTACTAACTTTTTGAACAAACACATTTAAAAAGAAAAGCCAAGGACGTGAATGGTAATCAGTTATTTCAGGTTGGTGTTTGACAGACATTCACTCTGGATCCAGTCATCCAGTGGCGTCTTCTTCCCCAGTTTCACAGTGTCTGTAGGACGGTTAGCTCACATCCGAGGCCTCGATCTGAACCACCTTTATACAGTAGATGTTAACCTCAGGGGTTCACTTAGGGACAATCAATACATTCGGCTACCGTTTAAATAATATGAGATTCCAGGGCTGATTTTGAGTCCCATTCCGCCCCTCCTGGACACCGACCTAAGAAGACCCACCTCGACTTTATTTTTTAATTGTAGCAATTCATTTAGTAAACAAATACAAAATTCAGCTGTTTTTTACTGATCATTTTTTCATCTGTTTCCAGGTCTTGTGACCCAAAGACACCAATAATTGCAGCATTGTGTTACGCCACTGGGCAGGTAGGACACAACTCTTGTTATTGTTTATCAGTGTTTTTCTATTTAATATAAATCTATGTAATATAATAATATTCTTTTTATTTTAAATAACTTTCTTATCATGTGACTCAGTGACTCCACATACATAGTAGTAGCTAAAATGGAAAAACAAGACAACTCTTTTTATTGTACTTTAGTCCCCTTTGTATGTAATATTTGTATTGTAAATTGGGTGGGTTAACACATTACAGAATGAATCAAAAGAACAAGCTTACCGAAAGCTTCCTGTTGAAAGGCAATTATTTGGAAACGTAAATTCACAACTAAAACTCAGTCTATTCAAATAGGGATTGTGGGCAGATTATTTCCTCAGAATTGTAAAATCTGTGCATCCCACAAGTACGGATATTTCTCAAGTTCTCAAGTAAATCCTTACCTTTAATGATTGAAATCCCCCATCATGTGTACATTACATAGTTTCAACATCTCTTATCTTTAAAAAATATTAATGTTTATAGAGGCAGTGACAGCCTGACTGAAAAGGGTTACCCCATTCAGAAGCCGTGAATTAATAAATGTTGTATTTCCTTGTGCTGTTTATTGTTCTAGTGAAATTTGCACTAACAAATGGTTCGGATTTGCACGTGTAGTCAAAGGTCAGAAAATTGAAATCTAATTTACATTTTAAAATTCTACTTCAGTACAAATGGGGGCATTTAAGGTCACTTAGATCTAGAAGTGTGAGTTGTCAAAGTGAGACACTATATTCTGAGTAGTCATATGTGGATTTTACATGTAATTATTATTTTGTACATGAAGATTGGTGTCATTCACTTGGGGCTGGCTTTGCTAATATTTTTTGAATTGCACCCCGAAATTTGTAGGAGCTCAACGGAATTTCCACTGCAGATGGAAAAAAACGGGATTCTGAGCAGTTTTCAAATGGTTCCACTGCAGAAACAACCAACCTGAAACTGACTCAACAAAAGTCTCTCTAAATCTAGTGATAGACACACTAAGAAGTGGTTATGAATTGTAGTCAAGGATTAGAAACATTTCAAATTAAAACACATTGTTGAACTCTCCTTCAGTTCACTTCAATTTAAGGTCACACACTGCAGCAATGTGTGTTGTCAAAGCAAGGAAGAATACGCTGTGTTTTCGTATGTGGGTTTTACATAATTTGGTTATTTGCACTTCTGATTGCTGCCATTCACTGAAAGGGTTGTCTTTTTTTATGTACTTTCTGAATTGCAGACAGAGTTTCCACTGCAGAGGGAAAAAGGTCAAAAGCAACCTGAATCTGACATAACAAAAGTCACAAAGGCCAAATGTCGGTGTGAATATAAGGCAGACTATTTTAAGCCTTATTCATTTTTAACACTTTCCTGTTTTCAAATGTATTTCTCGGAAGAAATTAACTGCTTATTTATCTTTGAAGGCTTAACATTCAATTTAAAGTTCAAATATATTAAAAACTTGTTAAGATATATTAAAGCAACACTGGAAAATACAATAGATAAATACATAATATTTACTTTAGGGTGACAATATATAATATATTTTACGATTTTATGTTTTTTTAAGACCTTTTGTTCATTGAGAAACTGATGGAAAAACTCTTAATGTATAAGTCAAACCAGAAAATCACTTTAACAATAAACTCAACTTTATTGACAGTAAAAAGTTTGGAGAATATCAAGGGGCACGCATTTGTAACGGCAAGAACATCTTGAAAAGCAACACGACTTGTTAAAATAATGAGGCAGTTTTACATCTTTAACTTTGAGGTAAAGTGTTTTGTCATGTTACATCTTTCACAAAATATCGTATAACATTGAAAAGTCCACACAAGGAGACAAAAACCCATGCCTCATTTTCACTTCTTGAAATCACTTCACATTTTCAAAAATAATTCGCAATCCAGTGAAAAGCAGAAAATTACAAGCACACATGCTATATTCCATTCACACACATTTCTCTATTTATCAAACCAAGTGCATTTTTAGATTACTTTTTTCTCGAACAGTTTCAAGTATATTTTTGCCTGCAATCGAAGGAAATTAAGTTAAACTATGAAGCAGCAAACCAACAATAACAAGTAAGAATACTGAGTTTGGTGTCATTCATGTTCCCAATATTAACATTATCAGATAACTCACCATACTGTAGCAATAAGGTATTAGGGTGCTATAAAGAAGCAGGAGGTAACATTTCATGGACTTGAGGAATATGCTGGATAAGATTTGGAATATAGCTGATTAAATACACCAAGGCTAAAACAAACAACACTAAATAGATAATCACAAGGGATAACTGACAGATCCAAACTGATTTGTTAATTTTTCAATATTAATTAAATTAATTTGTTTTCTCATTATGCAAACTGTTTAAAAACTCAGCCTTACCTGCTGAGTGCAAAACTACAAAATAACGATTGTAGTTTAACAGATTTTTTAATTCTCAGTTACACATTGCAGCAAACTTGAGTGTAGACCACAGAACCAGTGCACATGGTGGGTTTCTGTAAAATGTCAGCTCTGTTAAAAATACACTGGTGTTGCAAATTAGATGATCAATTATTGTGATTACTATGCAATTTATCAGTGCAGTAAAACAAAAAACAAATTGTAAAGCCATCAAGTGATTAGGCAAGGATGTTCATATATAAGCAGGGAACCTAAAAAGTGCAATCCTGTAAAAGCACTCTGGGCCATCTCATGACAAGGCTCCTGGTCTGATCTGCACCAGTATTCTAAGGCTCACTTTAAAATCCTAAAAAACTGTTCTAAGCCTAAGCCCTGAAGGCCCTAAAATGTTTTCGAGTTCATTTCCCCTCACAATTTCATTTTGTCCTGATAGTCTCACTGCGTTGTCTCTCTGTGAAGCATTGAGGTGACTTCACACATGCTGTAAACAATGTATTCCCACAGCAACACACTACTGTAAGAGTTAAGGCAATCCATTTCTGTGCTTTGTCTCTGACAAAAGCTTTTCCTAAACCCAGAGCTACAAAGCTCTCAGTGCATATTAGGCTTACCTGACACACAACACAGTACCCTCCTCAACCACAAAGACAAAGCTCTTAGTGCATTCTTAGCGTACCAAATAGAATTAATAAAATGTACATGCCATGCTTTCCTTAACAGCCTGTGCACATGACCTTTAAAAGGTGCTAACTAAATCACTTAGTAAAAGATGGCTAGTCAAGTTTTTTTGAGCACCACTTCCCCTCCATTTTTTTTAAGTCGAGAGGAAATCCCCAAAGAAGGCACTTTTGAAGCAAAACCAGTTGTTTTGCCAGATGATTTGATATGGGAGTGCAATCAATCATAGAATGTATTTTGCCTCCACTGAACTTTAAATGATGCGGTAAAAAGATTGTTTTACTCACTTTAGTTTAATAAATATCCTCACAATAAAACCACATATCCTTCTACCTACACTAGGGATTTAAAGCAACTGATCTGGTGCAGAACAAACAGGAGCCTACAACTTTAAAGCGCAACAGTCACCTCTCCTAATTTGTCTACTATCCCCTCTCCTCAGTCCACCTGATGCTCTCCGCGGCTGATGTGAGACGAGAACTCGTAGCGGTCCTGGCTGCGGTGGCCACAGATGTTGCATTCGAAGGGTTGGCGGAAGCCGTGGCAACCCATGTGGATGGTGAACATGACATGGTCAAGGAAGAGGATGCGACAGTGCTGGCAGTGGAAGGAGCTCACAGCCCGGCCATCCCTGTCTAACACCTGCACAGTCCCCCTGGAAGAAAGGGGTGAGACAGGGTTCCTCTTTGCTATGGTGGGGGGCACAGGACACGCTCTCTCCCACTCCAAGTCTTTGGCCCGCCTGGGGCTGGAAGTGGGATGGTTGCGGGGCAGTGCTGGGGTCTGGTAGTGGAGGTGGTGGTTGTTGGAGGTACTTGTCGGGGCTGTAGCCCTTGTGCTCTGTTCTTCTGCTGTGCTCTCTGTGTCTGTAGAGTCGGGGCAGCCGTTGGGCGAGGCAGTGTGGCTGGGGGCTGAGCGTTGGTCATCACGGCCTTCACCTACCTCATGCCCAGCGAGGCCTAGTGACACTGCCACCAGCCCACCCCCACCACGTGCTCTGGGGCCTTGAGGATTCACGTTGCTTTTGATTGAGCCCATAACCGTGCGTAGCTCCGTCAGGAAGGCAGGATGGAGCTGAGACAGGGCAGGTGGCTCAAGGTGTTCCCCTTTACCCCTGCTGCCTTGGAGACGGGAACCAGCCAACCCAACAAGGTTCCCTGCTGTCTGAGAGCTCATGATGTCCCCCTCTTTCTCAGAGCCGGAGGACAATTCATAAGGTGCTTCAGGTAGGTCAAGGTGCATGTGCTTTTCACCTGTGAGAAGGAATATCAATAATCACTATTTCCCGCCTCGCGGTCGAATGCTTTGAATTTATTTGAGATTGTCATGATTAGCATATCAATTATTGAGGAACAGAAAATAAAAATGTTGTAAGGTCACAGTGACCTTTGACCTTTTTGACAACCAACATCTAATCGGTTCATCCTTCAGTGGAAGTGGATGTTATTGTGCCAAATAAGAAAGAAAACTTGAATGCTTTCCTGTGATATTGGGTTCTTGAGAATGGGACAAATGGATGTAAAGAATGAGAAAGTGATTGACAACACAACGCTGATGCGGAGGCATTATAACAATTAACATCGATTCTGACTTGTTACTGCAGGACAACTGTTGACATTAGACAAAACATATCAATATAACTATATAATGGACATTTTAAAAAGGATTATGCATGCATAGTATGTTATACAGTACACTTACTAATTCTGACAAACATGGATTGTCTTTATCAAAAATAAACTCACCTAAAAACTTCTGTGGCGTTGACCTCTTGCGTTTGGTGATGCTGATAGCCAGTCTATCCACAAACTGGACTTTTTCATTGGATGGCTGGAGCAGAGCTTTAGTAATTGTCTCCATATTTACTGACTCTTCACCTTAAAACAGAAAACACATAGTCATCAATATACCAAATAACTCATGTGCATAAATATGTTAAACTTTCTTTATTCAATCTATTTGCATTTACAACAATGCAGAAACGTATACATTTGTTGATGAGTTTCATGATTGCTTGATATGTTACCCTGTGCTGTCTGGTGCTCCAAACTCTTCAGATAACTATGGCAGCGCTCTAGATGTTCATCCAGTGTGCTCTGTTGTTTGTAGCTGCGACTACAATAGCTGCACTTGAAAGGTTTGCCCACGGTTGGAGAAGAGGCTGCAATTCAGAAAATTCAGAAAATATATTAAATCGGATATGCGGGTAGCTCAGTGATTATTGCCAGCGGCCCATATGTGGTCTCCACTGCCAAGTATGCGGGTTCAACTCACTATCATAGAACGTCTTTCCATCTGTCTTCCCCCTTCGCCTTTACCTATCAATGAAGGCACTATCTGGCCCAACAAAAAAACCTTAGACGAAGGAAACTGTTGATCAAACCTAAACCCATAGTGGTGATGTTTATTATTGTGTTTGTTGGAGGGGATTTTTGCAAAATATAACTTATTTATGGCTAGGTATGAGAAAATGGATTTCCCCGTTGATTGGCAATTCCTGAAATCGTTTTATATTGCTCGCCACTGATGACAGAAAACGCCTCACCCTTCACCGCAACGTTTCCTCTCCGAAAGCCGTCGAAAAGACTGACGTCAATTCGCTGAAATCCAGTTTGCAAGAATCTTTTCTTCGAAAATGAACCTGAGACCCGAGGAAATCCACCAAACAAGACCTACTGTAACTAGAGGGTGTCAACACCTGTTGAATGTGTGTTCCAAAATCTATAGAGCCAACAGGATTTCCTGTTTTCAAAAACTGTTAAATGTCATATTTAGTCATGTGTTTTACAGTACATTCTGGTGAAGATGACTTCCTACTTTCTTCACAGAAGGGGGCCGTTCTAATGAATCCCCACTGTTACACACTTTATAGCCTTCATCATAATACAAGTAATAATAATGTTATGGGACAACTGCATCCATCAGGTTCACTAAATAATTAGGTACATGAAAAAGCTCTTCATGCTTTTGATGATAGTTCCTGTTGTCTGGCACTTAAAGCTCACTTTACCTGCATGTGTGCGCAGATGTCCAGCCAGGGCGTCTCTCCGGCGACAAGCGTAGTTGCAGACGTGACATTTAAAAGGCTTCTCTCCTGAATGCAACTTGATGTGGCGCAACAAGTTCCCCTTCTGGGTGAAGGAAGCTCCACACTGGTTACACTGGAACGGCCTCTCACCTATGAACACATGGATAAATGGACAGAGGATTTAATGACATTGAAGGTAGTATTCTGTCTCTAAAATGTACTTGTTGGCTTGTCCTCACCTGTGTGGCTACGCTTGTGCACCATCAGCACGTTGGGTCCAATGCAGATCATCCCACACACCTCACACTGGAGCTTCCCATTGGGGAGCCGGATAGGTCCTGGTGAAGAAGTATTTGGACTGGCCATGTCATTGTAAATGCTTCCTCCGTCTTTTCCAGCCCTAGCGTACTCTGTGCTCCCTTCCTCCATGGGGTCATCCCTCCTGATATCGTCCCTCACAGCCTCTCTGTTCTCCGGCTGTGGAGCACCTGGTGACTCATCATCGCTGCACAGCTCGACCTTGATGGAGTTTTCTGAGTAGAGAGGGTAAGGGAAAGAAAACTCATTGACTTAAAATATTCATTTCATACAGACTATGGGGCCACAATGAAAACCGGGGTATAATAACTGACCACTAAGGGAGCGGTGTGGTGAGGACTGCTGACTGTTTGGAGATCTTACTGAAGGGCCCTGCGACCCGCTATAAAAATCCTGTTCCGTAGATGATTCTCCTCCATTACCTGAAACACAATAATGCCCATGTTATTAAGGGAAACATTGAAGCCTGGAGACTGTACCTACCAATATACAAAGTTACTTCTTTACATATAAATGTACCTGGTGCATATGAGCGTCCATTGCAGTCATCAGCATTCATTCTCTCCCCAGATGCCTACAAAAATAGGATACAAAAATCTAAATGTTACTATTTTCAAATTGTTGTTGAATTAATTTCTTAAATGTTAATCACATGAAAATAGCATATATCAACTTGGCTGCTTACCATATAAAATATCCTTACCAGCTCTTTGTTACAAGAATAAGAATAGCAAATATATAGCTCTTTGCTTTCGGATCTAAGTGTCTTAGTTCACTGTTATATATTAATTAAGTAAACTTCTGCCCTTATGTATCATGTAGATTCTTCCATGCCGTGGCCAGCAAATGAATATGAGAAGTCTCACATTTCTACAGACTTAAAGTTTTAGAGGAGGAGTTAAAACTCCAGGGTTGGACAAAATAGCTGGAACATCTTAAACCTCATTGACTCAAGGAGGGAAATTAAGCAATAGAGCAGAACAAGAAGACAGAGATTGAAAGAATACGTATGGATAAGAACATTACTTTATGGCTACAATAAAGATTTTTGCAAATCCAAGTTATAAAGCTATAAATAGTATGTTCCTTAACCAGTGTTCATACATGTATTTGCAAATCCAGCATATGTATGATATATTCCGTAATTATATAGCTTCATAAACCTTCTAATTTTTTTTTGAGAATACAGGATATATATATATTTTTTAGTTCTACTGTTCCTGTTATTTGTCCACCCCCTCTGCATACTTGTAATTGGATAATAATTATTCATTTGGGTTTTTAATTCTAGGTTACATAGTGCAGTTACCTCAAGTGGTATGCAACACATTTTCAACATTGGCGGTGTAGAGTAACAAGGTTTCCAGAGAACATGTTGATTTTTTTTGTGACCACAGTTATGGTGAAGCTAGGTTTATTTTCATGATGGAAAAAAAATGGACAGAAAAATAACACAGATGCTGCACCTTTTGCTCAAATGGATGACAACAACAATGGACAGAGGAGACTGTGAAGCGGGAAGGGGGGGCGGAGACAACGGATCGCAGGGAAAATGAATATCCTGGCATTGGCCGCGCATGGGGAGCAACAGGCGCTGATGCAGCCCGGAGACGCGCCAGTCACACCAGGGCACGGCGATTAAAAAAAATAAAGGGGGGGGCGCGCACCAGCGACAACCCTTGTCTGACAGTCCTTTCAGGGCGACTGTGCTATAAAACATACTGCTTTACATGTTCAAATAACTATCAAGCCTCTTCTTCTGCCATAAGCGTGGCTACTTGTTGTAGCTGCTTGGTGGATGTGCTCCGTTAATGTATGACACCAATCAGCTTATAGACGGTCGAGACAGCGGCTAGACAACACGACAATTTGTTGCAGGAGTTGCCCCAGTCCAAATTGTCCGCATGAAGGCGGCTGTCATCCAACATCGAGCACGTCAAACCGGCCAGGGCTATACAATGTTTCTCATGAGCCGTTGCTATGGCACCCGACCACACGACAAATGGCATTCACCCAACCAACTATTCAAAAACATGCCGCACTTCCACATCAAAACCGACGGATGGTCTTACCGAGCGCCGCGGTGAAGTCCACAAGCCTTCACCTTACCTGGCGACCGATCGGTGTTTTCCTTTTTTAATTGTCTGGATGGCTTTTTGTTTTCCCAGGCGACGACAGCATCTCCGGGATTTTTTTTTTTTTTTACCTGGGAATCCCAAACAACTTCCGGGCCCATGCTGGGATACAGACCGAATAATTGTACAACAGAGCTCTTGATTCAGTGATCGCCGAATGCATCGATGCATGTCAGCTTCGTGTACAGGTGCTAAAAATGTGATGTTATGTTTGCCGTGGCAATAACTAATAGGCAGACTTATTTTGGCTGATGAGCATACATATTTGTTTGGATAAAGACACACTGGCTGCACAAAGGCCAGTTTACCTGCTACATGTTATCAAGTTATTCAAAGCAGTAGGTTTTTTTTTTTTACAAGTTATTTCCCTTTTTTGGCATCTGTCTTTGAACTAGCTATAATAATATGAACATAACATAATTTAATTTTTTTTTTATTGAAATGCTCTAAAATTACAGGATATGTAGGCAACTTGGTGTTGTTAGGCAAGCATGTAATAGCAAGAAAGCACACAGTGAAACAAGTACAATTATTGTGATGAAATAGTTTATGGTGACATTACACCTGTAACAACACAAGGTGGCAGCAAAGTGCTGCTTGAGACTAAATATGCCAAGTACTCTGTGAAATGCTGTGTAAGTCTTTTTGTTTGTTTTTTTGATTGATTTTCAATACAGAATATAAAAAATGACTGAAAATCAATGTCATCAAGAGTCTCACTTTATTCAGGGTACTATTTGAATTTCTGAGGTTTGTGCCGTCGTAGAAGGATCTCATAAGCCTCATTGATCTTCACAAACATGGCCTCAGCATCCTTGCTGGGGTTATGGTCTGGATGCCATGTCTTGGCCAGTTCCCTATAGCTGTGTGTTATGTCTTCTAGGGAGGCCTCTATTTCCAATGACAAGACCTGCAACACAAATATGTGTACATACACAGTTTTGAGATTATGACAAAGCCAGATGAGTTGCTTTACATGCTAAAAATGCTCAGACTGATGCACAGTATACACCTTAAGGCATATGTCACCTAGCCTTTTCAGAGGTATGTGTTTACTCACTCGCAGAGCCTCTTTTTCTTTCTCAGTGTAATCTTTCAAAAGTATTTCCAACATCCTCCTCCAAGCGTCTTCATAGTAACCCCCTCCAGTAATTACACACAAGAGCCGATATGGCATTAAAAGAATGTACTCAAACACATTTCGGAGCCAAGGCAGGAACCAGAACATATCCAGCAGTGCTGCTACACAGTCAGACAGATAGTACAGTGTGGCTGTGGTGTTATGGAAAATACAGTAACCCAGCGGAGCAGAGAAGGCCAGCCAGGCCAGACCAAGCCTGTAAATCCGTGGTCCTAAATAAGACAGAAGAACATTTAATTGTAGTGAATCTTAAAGGTTTGGTGAGGGACAGTGAAAGTACAAGTAGAACTGATGGTGTTGTCTTGCGAGGTGTTCTCACCTAGTTTCTGTGAGCTCCCTGGTGGCGGTGGAGGTCTGTGCCTGCGGTACGATGCAGCAGTAACACTGGCAGCCAGGCTTATAGGGAGGGGGGATAAGCTGCTGCCATAGAATATTGGGGAGGTTATGAGACAAGTAGTCAACGTTTTCCTGAGATCGGAGGTCTGCTGGCCGATACATGACACCAGATGTACCCCTGCACCCACACATAAAGGCAGGACAATCAAGTAGAAGAAGCTGAGGGAGTTCAGTCCAATCAGAGCCACGGTGCCAAAATAGATCCCAACAAACACCTGTCCAACAAATCTGACAGGGCTCACAGGTGGGAGGACCATAGTGGGACGTATTTTTCTGTCTTTTTCTGCCTCTTGATTGGCCTCGCCAACATATGCAGGAATACGTATGAACTCTCTGACCCAGCCAAACCCGAATCCTCCCAGGGTGAGCATCCATAACAGAGCATGGCTGTCTCTTCCTAAATATACATGGTGAAGGCCCAAAGGCCCACCCATTGCCCACAGGACATAGGCTACCATGACACTTTTTGCCATCCTGTGGCCTTGGTGGATCACTTCCTGGACAGTTCAATATAAATCCTTCACCTGCAACAACAAAAAAAGGAAATAGTTAAGTCTTCATTTATGGCATTTTTTACATCTCAAAACCACATCATAGAAAACCCACCATAACAATCCCTGAACACCAGACAAAAGAAAGACATGTAATAAAATAGTGTAAATATGAGGTCTGACTAATACTATAATCGAAAATAAAAAACAAATAGACATAACCAATAAACTAAGGTGAATCAAAACACAGTACATACAATGTTAAGTACATTTGTCACATTACTTCTCCGATTCTCTGTTATGCTGCGTTGCCTGCTGATAGCTATTTTACATTATGTAAGCATTTTACCTCTTTCAAAAGTCATTGTTGTACATGTCATACTTATACTGTCAGTGTGTTTTCTCAATGGCGTGTGTGCTCCTGGTATTAATCTCTTTCCTGGTTAAATAATATATTATATAAGAGGGATTTATTTTAGCTCATGATTTTATGCCATTACATGATTGAAAATGTTGCCGGCTGTAACTGACTATGTTTTTAGATGTGTTTTTTCATAGAAAAAATCTCACATGTTTTACAAAAGGTCAGAATTTGACAAATGCCCCAACCTTGTTTATAGAACCAATCCACAGTTATTCCAAAGGTTATATACATAAAATACAACTAAGATCTATTTTATTTAGCAGATAAAACAAGGTTACTTACTTAAGCCATGATTTTAAAATCCTTATCCCCATGAATCCTTTCCTGTTCTTTCAGCAGTTGAAGTTGTTGCATGTTATTGCAACAGTTGGACTTTGAATCATGACAATGAAATTACGCTGAGGCTTCATCATCATTTAGGCAAGACAAGGCAAGTTTATTTATATAGCACCTTTCAACACAAGGCAATTCAAGGTGCTTTACAAAAATGAAAGACATTCAGACAAAGGCATTTAAAAACAGTCATTAAAAAGAAAAGATAATAAAATAAATATTAAAAGGAAAAATACATTAATAAAAAGTACATGAATAAAAAGTTACAGTGCAGTTTAAGATATGAATAGTTCACACAGAAGTTCCACTTTACTGATGCCTTTCTTTAAGGTTTCTCCGAACATGAGCTGTGTACGCTTGTATGGCACATACGTCCTGAGCAGCATACACAGAGAAAATCAGCCAGGACACTGATTCCCTGGGGTTACTAGCCCCAAATGTTCATTAACCAAAAACGAAACACAACCGCTCTTCAATTAAAAGCAGCGGCAAAAAGATAAGTGTTCAGCCTGGATTTAAAAGTAGTAAGAGTTGCAGCGGACCTGCAGGTTTCTGGGAGTTTGTTCCAGATATTTGGAGCATAATAACTGAACGCTGCTTTACCATGTTTAGTTCTGACCCTGGAGACAGAAAGCTGACCAGTCACTGAAGACCTGAGAGATCTGGATGGTTCATAATTTAGCAGGAGGTCAGAAATGTATTTTGGGCCTAAAACATTCAGTGCTTTATAAACCAGCAGCAGTATTTTGAAATCTATTCTTTGACACACAGGAAGCCAGTGTAAAGACTTCAGAACAGAAGTGATGTGATCCACTTTCTTAGTGTTAGTGAGGACTCGAGCAGCGGCGTTCTGAATCAGCTGCAGCTTTCTAATAGATTTTTTAGTGAGACCTGTAAAGACACCATTACAGTAGTCCAGTCTACTGAAGATAAAAGCATGGACAAGTTTTTCCAAATCCTGCTGTGACATTAGTCTTTTAATCCTAGATATATTCTTTAGGTGATAGTAGGCTGATTTAGTAATTGTTTTAATGTGACTGTTGAAACTCAGGTCAGAGTCCATTTAGGTCGTTTGTTCATCTGAACTGATAAAGTAAAGAAAAGGTCTAAAGAGGACACGTGTACGAGAAAGGACACTGATTTATCTTAAGTTACTCTGTACACAAAAACAATTGTTCTCCTTTGTTTATGATCTCAGAACAGTGGAACAAAGTGTATTCCATGATCATTGCAAAACATTGGGCAGATTTATTTTCAAGATTATTTTTGTTGTGTGCACCACTACCCCATGTTCCCAATAATAACAACAGCAGAAGATTAGCAACAATAAAATGAATTTTTAGCCAAAAGAAAAACATTACTGTCATGTCATATCTTGCTGACACACAGTATGCTATGTGTTAAGGTTCAAATTAAAACCTATGATTCAAACTCATGGTGAACATCTTGTGGCCGAAAGTAATATTGCAACAACAAACAATCCCCTGCTTCAACATTTTCCCCTATACCTCGTTGGAGAAAAAACCTTTTTTTTTACGAAACTTGAAAAGATTATTGGTGTCAACGATGAATCTTCCACGCAAACCAAAGTTAGCCATGGAGTGCCACAGGGCTCAGTGCTCGGACCTATTTTGTTCACATTATATATGCTTCCGTTAGGCAATATTATAAGGAATCATTCTGTAAACTTTCATTGTTATGCGGATGATACTCAACTATATTTATCAATCAAGCCTGATGAAATTAATCATCTAAATAAAATTCAAGACTGCCTTAAGGACTTAAAAACATGGATGACCTTACATTTTTTTATGTTAAACACGACCAAAAGTGAAGTTATTGTACTTGGCCCGAAGAATCTACGAAACAAATTATCTAAAGATATACTAACTATGGATGGCATGAATTTGGCCTCCAGTGAGAGTGTAAGGAATCTTGGTGTTATATTTGATCAGGATTTATCCTTTAACGCCTACATAAAATCAATTTCAAGGACCGCCTACTTCCATCTACGTAACATTGCAAAAAATCAGGCATATCTTGCCTCAAAACGATGCAGAGAAACTAGTCCATGCATTTGTTACTTCAAGGCTGGATTATTGTAACTCCTTATTATCAGGGTGTACCAAGAAGTCAGTCAAGTCGCTTCAGCTGATTCAAAATGCTGCAGCTCGTGTACTAACCAGAGTTAGGAAAAGGGACCACATTACTCCTGTTCTGGCTGCCTTAAGGCCCTGACACACCAGGCCGATTTCGGCTGTTTTCGTAAGTCGGGAGACGAAGCGTGTCCTGTCGCCCAAACTCAATTTGGTGTGTCCCGCGCCGTCGACCGTGACACGCCTTATTTGGACTGCCTGTCCCGATCATGGATGTATAATAAGAACTGGATACAGCGTGGGAGGCGGGGCCTCATTCATTCCTATGAGAGCTGCTCATTAGCGCATGATGATAAAATGGCCCAACTTTTGAGAGTGAAACTCATAATGCAGAGGGAAATAACTCTCAGAATAACGTTATTAGCACATTTTTACAACTTGAGGAACGAATGTTTTTAATAAGGGCTATAGCCTACAAGTGTTCATACTGGGTAGTTTATTTAGTTTAAAAAAAATTATCCAACGAGTTACAGACCACTCTTTCCCCATGTAAGTCAATGGGGAAAAAGTGTTTCCGGGCCTGGCAACCAAACGGAAGTGTAGTACCGCCGTTTGGCCAGCACGAATATTTTCATCTGAGTCCGGCGCACTTCCTGGGGGCTTGGTCCCGATCATAGACTGTATATATATTTGTCCCGATGCGTTAGAGGCTTCTCAATACTCAAATTTCCCCTCCTCGACTCCTCGGTCCTCGGTAGTGACCCGGAAATGAATTTCAGCGCGCCATTTTGAAGGACATCTCATTTCTCTAAATGCACACCGAGGATCGAGCGTCGAGGAGGCTCTCTGGAGGAGCTCTAACCGAGGATACACTGATGGTTCCTCCACGGATGCATTTCCGGGAACGGTGGAGGCGTGACACACGGCCGGACTTATCTCAGCCAATGACAGCTATGCATGCATCCCCTGGATATTATTTTAGAAACTGCTTTCATCGCGTCGCGATGTTTCCAGAGATAACAGCTGTAAGGTCCATGCAGAAAGCAGAGCAGTGTGTATAATATATATCACTCAGTATAACAGGCCTACTCTCTTTATTTGCTTTAGTTTAGTAGATATCTACAAACAAAGAGTCGATATTTTTCTAAGACCATTGCTTCACATAATAAAATACACAACGGCTTATGCTTTAGGAGCTGTAGGTGTGTGTGGTACAGTGTGTAGGTGTGTGTGGTACAGTGTGTAGGTGTGTGTTGTACAGTGCGTAAATGCGGCGAGAGGGGTCTCAGTTGGTTTGGTGTCCTCTGCTTGTGAAGTAAAAACTTCTTTGCAGCAATGTTGAGCGCATCATCAAATGAGGGAAACTGGATTCGCCTGTCAATACACTGATATTTATTGAGAGACAGACAATTACATACGGCCGGGAGATCATCCTAGTTTCACACTGTCCTTGTGCTCCACCAAGGTAATCTCTGCCCCAAAAGCCACAAAACATCTAACCAACACGAGGAGAGGCGGGCTCCCAGAAAGCCCGCGTATAATCAATAGCCGATGCGAGACAATGGTCTGCTTGTCTCAAAGAGATGCTGCCAGGTCAACCCCCCACGGACATAGGAGAAGCGTTTGACCTGTGACCTCAACCTACAGAGGAGTCTCTGACTGACTACAAGCAGATGTTTGCAGTATCACAGATTCTATAAAACAATAAGAAACTCTATAAACAGATCAGATGAAAATATTCTCTTACAGATTTACTCTTTTTATCAATCTATTGATAACCAATTAACATTAGTCTAAGAATATTTCAGTCAATACTTAAAATCAATAAGCGTCTTCAGAGTTGGGTGGGCTCAGATACATTCATTACATTAAAAATAGAACAAGATTGAAAACATTTCAATCACCCTGATTGAACACAGTCAATCATAATAAAAATCATCTCTCTTCAGTGCTTGGCATCTTTTGTCAAAAGGCACAATAATAAACACATGAAATACAACAATATTATAGCAAAATATATGTTTCAAAAATAAGATATTTTATCATTTATCACTCAATTAATCTCATTCATCAAACACAAATTCTAAATCATCTTCCATCTCAAAGATTTACTTTAAGGCAATTACTTATTAAAACACAATTAGAATTTAGGATTTATAATAAATCCAATTGAGGTATAAATCAGAATCATGAGAGATCCAGCTAAGGTTCCTAGTTAAGGTATAAATTCACAGTGATGAATCGATCAATCTGTAATCTGTAAAGTTACAGTGTCCTCAATCTTTAACATTACTTTACGTTTACTTCATTACGCTTTATTCAAGAGTAAGGCATGATATTTAATTAATTACATTACTTCAACTATCAATCATTATGTCATTTCAAAATCTGAAGGGAAAGCTAAACAATTCTCAAAATGTTTAACAATCTGAAGAATCAAACATTTTATTGTATAACAACCTGAAAAGGAAAAAATCAAAACATCTGTTCTTTATTCAGAGCATCACTGTAATCAATATCAAAACATCTGTTTTACCTGGTAATGATTAAGGATAGTAACATTGTCTGTTATAATATTAGAAATATCTTATTGTTCAATACCTTATAAATCTGAAAATATCAATTAATTAATTAGTTTAGTGTGAAAGTGTAATCTGATAAAATATATTTATCACCACTATTTAACACATATCTGTTCATTGGGAATACAAAAACAATCATTAATTGTACATCTGTAATCATCTGGTCATTCAATTCAAATGTTATCTTTGTACGAGAGCTAGAAGACATGTTTTCCTCCTCTCTTTATGACACAGAATGTCTGGTGTGTAAAGGCATCCTGATACTGTAGATTAGCACTGAGGTGCTGATTGGCTCAAAACTCTTCTTCATCAGAGCGCCATAACTCAATTATCTGTAGATTAGCACTGAGGTGCTGATTGGCTCAGAACTCTTCTTCATCAGAGCGCCATATCTCAATCCCCCCCAATTGCTCTGCTTTTGTGGCTCAATTCAGTGAGCACTTTATGATCTCCCAGTGAAACAGAGGCTCATCTGCCTGCATTCCTTCTGCTATCTGCTTGAGAGCAGTGCACCTGCCTATTCCAAGTGGCACATCCAGATGCCCCCCCCCGTGATGGGAGAGGTTATGAAAACATCTGCTCCTCCAAGAAACATGAACCTTGTATGAAGCCTCTGAAACCATCGCTCGTCCTGCAGAGTTAAAATGAAGAAGCATCCCATCTCATCAGAAAGTTGAAGATTAGAATCCTCTCATCTCGAACGACCTCCTTGCCCGTGGATAAGTTGCTCTCTGCAGCCGCAGAGTGTGATCCTCTCTCTCTGACCCTTGGCCTTCAGAGCTCTCCTAGTTATTGGGTTAACACTTGATAGGGATGTTTTCCTGAGTGCAGACAACTCAAGGTAATGGATTAGCACATTATCATTCAATTACAAAAATAGGATAGGCCCCCTCAGAATGATTTGGGAGCCTTCCTGACACATTATAAATGTAAGGTTTGTGTTAGTCATTTAACATGCAAGAATCATATACTCATCAGTCCAAAGCAGATAAATGTTATTTGAAGTTAAATGTGAGCTAGTCCCTGTGGAATAACCCTTTCTCAATGATTATAAATGTTATATTAATTCACCATTTACCGTTTGATCAAGGATTAGTTTATCAGAAGTACATTTCCTCTTCCATAAAACATAGGTTTGAGAAATGAATGTTCCAATATGAAATCAATTTCTCAATTTCTCAATATAATTTGACTCTTCCCCTCTTTTCTTACATATTGTCACATATGAAATAATAACTCAGGAGTCTATTTAAGCATGGTATTGTCTATATAAGCTATTAATCGAGAAAACTCAGAGTGAGTATGCAACTCGCAAATATCTCTCCTCCTTCCTATCCCTCTTTACTCACTTTCCCATCTCTTTCTCTCTTATTTCTGTTAGATATGAAGGAAAAACATACAAGTCCATGTAAGCATCTGAGTTACCACCGTTACCAAACGGTGTGCCGCGGCACACTGGTGTGCGTGAGGCAAGTCCGGGTGTGCCGTGGGATTTTGTGACAACCATACATTATTTTTTCAATATACAACTACACAAAAATAATCATTTATTTTTCAATTTACTATATCAGTACTTTGTAGGTTTATGTACGTAATCTGCGCGACTTGCGCGTCCACATCTCCACGTGCAGTGCTGCATAAACATGGCTGAGTTAGCGATAACTCGAGGGGTGGAGGTATGCCCATTATTTTTATATCACGCAGTCTATTCTTCTTCTCTGTCTTCCGGTTGTTGCCTGTATTAAATGACAAATACACACTACCGCCATGGATTTGATATGAACGAGGCGGCAGTTAGCAGCTAGCGGCTAGCTAGTAATGATCTAGTGATATCGGTAATATTAACTCCATTTAATACAACATTTACGGTACAAGATTCAATCATACAGCCCATGTAGTATGACAATGAATTACAGCAAACATGTGCAATATATCCATTATTACAGCTCCGTGGGATGGCAGTAAGACGATATGGATCCGTTCCCATTGTGCATCCATGGGTAAAGATAAACGCAACTCACATTGGTTCCTCATACAGCATCTCTGTAAACTACGTGTATTCACTGAATTTCACTCTCTGCCTTTAACGCTCGTTGTAGCTCCAAAAGCTCCAGCCAGAGCCTGGCTCCAGCACCCTCCCTGTGAGCACAGTGTGCTCTGATTGGTCGGGACACGTAACATGAATGTGCCGGGCTGCGCTGTCCCGTGGATTAGATGCGCGTTCATAATGCAGAGGGAAATAACTCTCAGAATAACGTTATTAGCAAATGTTTTACAACTTGAGGAACGAATGTTTTTTAATAAGGGCTATACAAGTGTTCATACTGGGTAGTTTATTTAGTTAAAAAAAATTATCCAACGAGTTACAGACCACTCTTTCCCCATGTAAGTCAATGGGAAAAGTGTTTTCGGGCCTGGCAACCAAACCGGAAGTGTAGTACCGCCGTTTGGCCAGCACGAATATTTTCATGTGAGTCCGGCGCACTACCTGGGGGCTTGACTACCGCCGCCTGCTGGTAAGGAAAGTTATTGCCACTCACGCATGCGCAGTTTGTACGTGCTCGGCGAGGAAAGTAACGAGTAAAGTACCGAGTTACTTTATGTAGATAGTAACGAAGTAGTGTAATATATTACATTTTTTAAAGTAATACATTTATAATTTGTAGTTCCGGACCATGGACAATGCAGCTTCCTTGCATTGACAGTTGTCTGTGCTGAATTTCTGCTGAGTTTCCTTTGCCTCATTTTCTATTTTGTGACCTGTCTGGTGTAAATGAGTGTGTTGCTGGTTTGATGAAGCCTAATTTGATAAAGTTTCAAATTAATTTCGGAAATATTTCGTAATATAGTTGTCTGTAAATAATTATGCACATTTACAGATACTTTACATAATATGAGTGATAACACGTGTTATAAGGGCTATCTTTTCACAATAGGTGTGCCTTGAGATTTTTTTTTTACTTGTCCTTTGGTGGGAACCACTGGCATAAATGATAGTGGGCGTCTGAGGGTGTCATTACTGAGAAATGTCAAAGAAATTCAAAACCTTACATTTTAAAACAGGTTTGCATTCCTCCACTTAAGGTGACGTTATCATTGGAAACAATAAAACCGAACTATTTTGATGTAGAATTTATAAATTGAATCGTTTGAGCAGAACAAAATGGTTGTATTGTAGCCTGAGTTCCGTGCAGCCCTAGTTTCAACAGGTGTAAACATGGTCCATATAATGTGAATACATGCAGAAGTAGACAGTAAGAGGCCCCTGACATCAGGCGTATTTGTTAAAATAGTAGGGGCTCTTCACTCTGCATAGCAGTATGAATAGCCTTAAAAAAACAAACAACCCACTCCGTGGTAACGAGAGTCATATTTCTGACCCATATGCCCTAAGTGAAGCCGTTAGTCTCATCTAACTGACCCAAGGGTTGGTGCTGGTGTGACAGTTCCAAGTGTTCAGAGCAGAATTCTAGCTTCCAGTTCATGGCTCGGTGGGGGGGAGCAGACCCACGTGAGACAGTGTCAATGGCTGTATTGTTCAGTGTGAGGAGCGTCATTCTCTCTGGGAGCAGGAAATGGTGTCCATTCTCGGACCAAACCATTAATGTCATGTAGAGCAGCCATAGCATCTCTGTGACTGCACTCAGCCGGACTGTAGCAGGGTAAAACTGGGTGACTCTTAGTGAAGCTGTCCAACGCCATTAGACAAAATGGAACCACGTGCTAACAAAAGGACACAGGGTCATCAATGTCTCTCTTTACCATTGGCCTAATCATAAAAAAATTAGTGGGAAAAATGTGGAACACTAATCCATCATGTGGAATGTTGAGTTAATTTAAATAATTACTTATGGGTTGAAATCAAATTAACATTAACATTAGAACCAAAGTCAGTTAACAAATTGGACTTGCACAGATCAGTAATCAATACACCATTTTTCCAGCTCCGTGATGAAAACGATAACAGGCAGGGATGCAAACTTGTCATCAATAAAATATTATTGGGGTATGGACAGGGTTGCTAACTTTGGGTACCTGGCTGGAGTGAGATTTTGATATCATGGGTTTAATTACACACATGCGCACGAAGCGACTGCTATCGTGTCCGTAGCGGGACCTTAGCATATATATATATAATATATATATACAAATACACAATATTGGACACAGACTATAAAGGGCACACAGTTTCATTAAATAATGAAAGTCAAACACATGTTTGTTTCCACTGTTTTATTGTGTGCCTGTCGCGATAAGCAACTTATTGACTTATCGGCTCCCGAGTATTTGTGTTAGATAATCTATGGTAGGGCTAACCCATACAGTGGTGGGGCTCAAATCAGTATTTGAAATGTAATTACATACACGCTATATCGCCCCCTTGTCAGTGAAACGCCACGCGTGAGGTTTAGAATATTTCCCTGTCTCAATCCAAATTGAACTGTATGAAATTAAAATAAAATAAAAACATTTGTCTTGTAGTAAATAAAAAGGCGACCTGGAGCCAATCCTGCCATTTCCTCACAAGTGAAAGAGTTGACATGCTGAAAACCCAACCCCCGCAGGGGGTCTGGGGGGATTCTCCCCCAGGAGATTTTTGAAATACTAACATAAAATACACATTCTTTCTTGAGATGAAAAAAATAAATCCATCTATTACTGCACGACATATTTAAATGAAGCTGAACCTGCTGCTCCTCACAGAGGGACGAGTCTGTTTGAATTACTTTACATTTTTGGATACGGGTGGATCGCCCCCCCTTGTTCTGTGTGTCAAAATGGAAGATAGCCCACACACCTGTCAATCATCAAACCGTGGGGTCTTATTTCATTATGTGATGATTTCTATCAACACGTAATGTTGTATCGATGTATATAGAGATGTACTACCGCAAAAGTATTCCCCGTCGGGACTTCCTGCAACAACACCACGCCGTTATAATACAGTGCTGAGAATGAACGCACTCTTGAACGCCGTTATGTACAGCGCTGAGAATGAACGCGTTCTCAATTACGTTCATCTAGCGGAAATACAGTACGTTCAGTTCACGTTCGCCCAAAATATGAACGCGTTCATGTACATTACTGCCTACGGATGTGTTCGTTAATATTAGCTGTGTGGTCCGGAGTGACTGTGGCACAGACTGGACCGCTGGAGAACAGCTGTTAGAACGGGGTGTTCAGAGCAGAGCTCCCTGTCGGAGCAGCAGAGCTTGAAGCGAACTGAAAATGTTTCTGGCTAACGTTAGCTTAGGTACTCAGATCTTGTTCTTGAGTAAACGTAGAAGTACCAGAGTGTAGGAATACTATGTTAAAGTAAAAATACTGCATTCAAAATGTTACTCAAGTAAAAGTATAAAGGTATTGTCATCAAAATAGTGAAAATAGCGACAGTAGAAGTAGTCACTGTGCAGATTGGTTTATTTCAGAATACTATATATGATATGTTTTATAATGATTGATCATGAAAATGTTCTCAAAGCTGGTGAAGGTGCAGCTAGTTTGAATGACTTTGTATACTGCAGGGTAGCTGGTGGATTTACTCCAGGTGGAACTAAAGTCTGATTCAACACTTGATTAGATTTCACATCATTCATCCAGATCTGAAAGTAACTAAAAGGTATTAATACATGTAGTGGAGTAAAAGTACACCATGTACCACTGAACTGTAGTGGAGTAGAAAAATAAAGCAGCAAAACATTTTAGATACTCAAATAAAGTACCAGTATCTCAAAATTGTGCCCAAGTATAGGACTTGTGGAGTTTATGAACTTAGTTACTTTACACCAGTGGCTATACAGATAGAAAGACTAAGCCTTGCACAGAGGCAAGAAAAGACATTTTCAAAATGCTCAAAAGTTCTGCCAAAAAAAACTGACTGCTGAAATTAGATCTTCCTTTGTGCTCAAGCTCATAAAACCCCCAAGGCACAGTGCTGTGGTCTGCTTATCTTCTCCTTCCAGAGGTCACGCCTGTCTCTGACCTCGTGTCTTGCGTTTTATTTTAATTTCTTCTTCTGCAGCACCAAGCAGAGTAGAGAAAAGGAGGGGATTTTGACTAGAAATAATTTCAAACAGTTAAATAAAGAATGTTGAACTATATTTAAAACTGTAATTGAACTTCAACTCATATCCATTATCTGATTCCAGTGGCCAGTTGGAAACAGATAATGACAAAGTTTTCATTTTGCATCAATCGTACAAAAAGGTTCAATCACCATTGTGTCTAAGTCTTGTCTTATCTGCTTTGTTTCGGAATGTGTTCAATACATTAGGTTATTTTATTTTTATTATTACCATACAATACATAGATTAAGAATAAATGAAACAAATAATACAACATTGACCTATTTGAGCAGACAGATGACCCGCAGTTATGCCTCTGAGGTTCCCGGGTGTAAAACAGAGGCTTTTTTTGCTATTTATTTACCTTTTGCGGAAATTTAGATTCATTTTACCTTGGCTGTGGACTGATTCATTTATTAGTTGTTACAAAACATGCACAAGACGGCAGGTATACAAACAAACACGAAACAATTATACAAACAAACATGAACCCGCAACAAATATCAGGTGACAGCTAAACTCATCCAGTTTAATTTTAATCCGAATTAGGGAAACTTCAGCGGGGGTAGGGAAATATCAGTACTTATTTTTACTTATTGTTTTTTTTAATTTTTTTTATTTTTTTATTTTTTTATTTTTTTAAACAAAAATCCAATTCAATAATCCGTAAGTTTATTAAACACAGTGTGAATGTAATATTCTGCCACCACCCTTCCCATTTAATAGCTCAATTTAGTTCTTGAGCTTATGGTGTGATTAACAGAAAATACAAGTCTGTGTTGTTAAACATTAATTCAGTTGATGAGCAATAAACTACCTTATTCTCAATCAAAACCACTATGCAAATGTAGTGGTAAAACTGCTCAACCGACCGAGAGCAGAGATATTAATTAATTTAATTAATTCTAAGAACGGAATCTGAGTAATAACCACATTATTCTCAATCAACAACCACTATGCTAATTTAGTGGTGCTCTGCCCTCCCCGATCCGGAGAGCAGAGACTTTTAATGAATTCAGTACCCTTTATTTTAACAACAGCCAAATTCAACAACCCCTCAGTTTATGAAACACAGCGTGACGTAATATTTAGTAACATCCTAATAAGAGTTATGTTTATTTCCAAAACTCATAATGGTGCGATTTAAGTAGAATACGACACTGTGCTTTGTTTCGTGTGCTGCTCCCCACAGGGGGGGGGGGGGAGGGGAATTACCCACACCCTGCACCCGCAGCAGCAACAGGAAAATTTCGAGGCGAGTTGATTTAACTAGTTAAACCGTTGAAATCTCCAGAATTCGGCGATTCGTTTCAGTACAAATCTTTACATTGCTTTTAAACCGAAGTTCCACATTACTGATGCCCTCTTTAAGGTCTCTCCGAATATTTGCCGTGCACACACACAGAGGAAACCAAAAATATTGCATCTATCTGTTCCACAGGTAATTTTATACCGTCAATCACAGAGTCTGGCAAGGCAATGTCAAAATATAGATTTGAAATTACACTCACCAGCTCGACGATTTGTTGGTAACCGTTCGCGACGCCAATATGTGAAGTAAAAACTTCTTTGCAGCAATGTTGAGCGCATCATCAAATGAGGGAAACTGGATTCGCCTGTCAATACACTGATATTTATTGAGAGACAGACAATTACATACGGCCGGGAGATCATCCTAGTTTCACACTGTCCTTGTGCTCCACCAAGGTAATCTCTGCCCCAAAAGCCACAAAACATCTAACCAACACGAGGAGAGGCGGGCTCCCAGAAAGCCCGCGTATAATCAATAGCCGATGCGAGACAATGGTCTGCTTGTCTCAAAGAGATGCTGCCAGGTCAACCCCCCACGGACATAGGAGAAGCGTTTGACCTGTGACCTCAACCTACAGAGGAGTCTCTGACTGACTACAAGCAGATGTTTGCAGTATCACAGATTCTATAAAACAATAAGAAACTCTATAAACAGATCAGATGAAAATATTCTCTTACACTGCTTACTTTTAATAGGCTACTTGTAAATACAACTTTTGGCCCGTAATTTCAATTCCCCATTTCAGCGACCAGAGAGAGGGGGGGATATATCCAGTCTCTGATTGTGTTACCTTATTATGAGAGTGCTCTCATACTTTAAATTGTATATATTTATATACATATATTTGTGTGTGTGTGTCCGCATCTGTAGCCTGTTATTGTCTCATTATACCGCACTCTCAATGAATTCAAAGTAAATATGTGGGGGAACAATGTTCAGCTGATCTAACAGAGTTACAGCGCTATGACAAAACACTCGACAGCTGATGCAGCTGTTGCCACGTAATAATGAACGGACGTCTCTTTAAAATGACCGCTCAGAGGAGAGGAGTTCTCATTTCTTTAAACGTCTGCTGCTTCCCCTCCTCGGTCCTCCGCTCGCATCTCCTGTGGGCGGGTCTAAGTCTCGAGGAGGGGAACCGATGAGGGGAGTCGAGGAGGGGAAATTTGAGTATTGAGTCACAGAGCTCAGCGACCTCTCTCGGCAACTCCAAAAAAGAAGATGACACTGCCTACAGCAGATAGGCTCTTAACTCGAGAAATACAATTTTTGAATCCATGGTCACCATGCCTGGCCCACACATGACTACAGTTCATACAGCTCTAGCTGAGAAGTCCTTCAAGGGTGTTGCCCTGCGTGAGAATGGCAGGCTTGTACAGATTCATACAGGTCAGTTTTTCCGCAGTATGGTAGAGAATCTGAGACACAGAATGACTTCCACAACCTCCTCTCATGTCAGCACAAGAGAAATCCCATTACATGGCCGGGAGGCCCGGGACAATCAGCTAATCCAGGACATGAAAGTTATACATCCTGGAAGTTGGCCTGAAGAGGAGTTAGACGTACAGTATGGGGACGTAGAGGTGCTACGTTTGTGCGAAGTGCTGAAAGTGGACAGAAGAGGCTCAGGGCTTTCGCGGCTCAGGGCTTTCGCGAATACAAGGAAACCAGGGCATCCCGTACACCTGCTGCCATGGAGCCTCTACTGAAAGCAGTCCGAACCATCGCTGTCTCCACTAGTGAGTGTGAGCGGGCATTCAGCTGCATGAACGATATCCTTACTGCAAAAAGGAATGCTCTCTCTGTCAGACTCGTCCACCTGGTTTTCATTAAAGTAATGGACCATCACTAGGACAGTTCAATCCGGAACAGTATGTGAGGTCCTGGCTGGCAAAGGGAAGGAGAAGTGCTGATGAAAGAGCCTGTCCAGCTCCAGCCCCTGATACTGATGTCCCCAAGGCCTTCTGGAGCCTTTTCTAACAATGTGAAGTATATTGCAAAGCAGCTCACCCAGTGAGAAGACTTTTGGCATAATGTGCCGATTTGTACAGATCCTGGAGATAGAAGGACTTCAGACCACCAGGGAGTTATCTGATCAGCTTGGTGTTCAATGTAACTTTTACCATGGCTCAGACTTTGTTACTTGCAGTTACAGTTTCTCATTTTAGATTGTGCAAATGTTGCATTTGTTAGAAGCCTCTATAGAGCATGCGCAACTTTAACCAAAATGCTCGTTCACATCAGAGCCATATAATAGAAGAGTTTTGACATCTCCGTTCACTCCAATGGACCACTTTTTTACAGCAATGGCGGATCGTGGAGCCTCTCAATCGTTCCCCGGAAGTTAGCGCCAAGGCTAGCAGAGCTGTGGTGTTGCAGCATAATAGACCGTTCGTGACGGACTTTTAAAGGTAAGAAGAAGTTTAAAGATTTATATTGCGGATATTATCAGTACATCTGATTCAAATTAACATGTGTATTAAAGGATGTCAGTGGATTATCCCTAAATTAGTAGATTTAGGGAACGTTTACAGATAACAGATCAAGCTAGGATACCGAAGCAAGTTAGCAACACACGTTGAACAGCCTTTTAATTGTAAATTCCGTTCTCTTAATGTCTATTTGGTCCAACGTTGTTGAATTAGAGAAGAGGGGCGTCTAAACGGGATTGTATGCGGGGGTGGAGGGAGTTAAATATTAGATAAATATAACTTTGGTGCGTGTAAGAGTGAGTGTTTTTAGCAGAGCCATATTGTGTCCTTGTGATTATGTTGATTATTACCTGTGTGTATAATGTTGCAGCTCAGCTGATTTTGGATTGATGGCAAAGGGAGAGGGACTTAAGTGAGAGTGAACACACAAGGTAAGTTTAATACTACTGTTTTATATAAGTAAGCATACTAAACATGTATTATATCACTGTATTATATAAGTAATCTTGTTAGTAACCTACTGTATGGCAGGTGGAGGGGCAGTGATGTTACAGGTAGAGGAGCAAAACTGCAAGACTGCAAACTCACAAGACAGAGAAATCGAAGTTTGTTCTCCAGAGAAGAGGTTGATTTCACTTCAATTTTTTTATATTTTCTAAAGATGTGGAAATGACACAAAAAAAAACTTGAGAGCTGTAACCAAGACAACTGTAACAACATGAGTAGACAGCCACCAAGGTTTTTCAAGTCCCTCTCTTACTCCATTTTGCCAACCCAAACTTCCAGGTACATGACGGGACACCTTGCTTGTTTTTGTTGTTTGCGCTCCTCTGGCAGGTGGAGGGCAGTGATCCCTTCCCTTCTTCCCTCAATCTTTGAGACTAATGTAAGTAGAAGACATGGCACTGTAAATGTTCGAACATTTAAAATATTATACTACTTAAAAATAAGAAATATTACTTTTGTTACTAAGAGTTCATACTTATTATACCTGTGTCACCTTTCATACTATCGCTGTGATCATGAGCTATGGGCTTTGTAGATACAGGTCCCGGGGTGAATCGTGGTGCAGGGGCCCTTCTCTTTTTGACCACAGGGCGATGCACGAAGATGGTGGGTATAGCCTCTGCTCTCAGCCTAGTCTTGCCCTTTTTTGTCTTGACAAACTGGTCTGCATCAAAATGTGCCTGCGGAGTGACTTGAGGTTACTTCACACACAGAACAACTCAGTTTTGTCTGCCCACATACATATTCCATAGTGGTTGAATACACAGTATTAGGAAACACTTTATACTTACTGGACATGTTATACTCATTACATACTGTATATACAATATGACCAAGAATGTGAGACAACTTTATAGAAATTCATATCACATATGTTACTGATGCCATTTGTCATACTTTGTTAAACTCACAAATAATAAAGTTCCATAACTTCAGTTGGGAACAAAGACCACACCTTATCTCCCCAAGGCAATTTCCCATCCAATAGGTGTGCTATATAGGTGTGTATAACCCTTTCTCCTGTCTGTGTATCCCTCTTTCAGCACAAGAACCAGAGGGGGATTCAATGGAGCCTGAATACCTGCACTGAGACCCTCACCCTGCACCCTGAGTCTCAACTCTCATTAAGCTTTCCCAATGGTGTGGTTTTCGTTTTGTGAAAAAGTGCAAATGCAGTGTTTGTATATAAATCACATATTTGTTTGCTGTTGGTTGTGAAATTGCTCCTGCTTCCTCCGCTCTGTGTCAGTGGGGAAGCTGTACATTCGTACTCCTTTCTCTGAGAGATTGGAGCATCCCCAGGCAGCACAGCAAACCATGGTGGCGACTAGGAGGCAGTACAGCAAACCAGGATAACAAGGAGGAAAAGGCACAGACAAACTGCATGATATGCTATTCAATGTTTATTGAATTCCCTGTATTTGCAATGGATGTTCCTAAAACAACACATTTAACATCATCATCATCATGCTGCTGCTGCTAGTCCTTTGATAGTCACCTGTCGGTCTCCTGTCCTTTCTGAAAGCCATAAAGATGACATTAGTCATTTAGATAACTTGTGTCCTCAATTACCATGGGATTACTGAAACTACCATGAATTTAAGAAAATGGTAGACATTAATCTAATCTGAATTTTAAAGCATTACTTTAGATCCCCTCCCTCTAAATATATTAATAAACATTAGAAAGTGATGCTCCTGACTACCATACAAGTTTAAGAAGATAATATTGGTTTTAAAGAATTCAAAGCTATAAATAAACAGCAACAGGCTCTTTAACCAAGGCACTGTTAGCCTAACATGTAAACTAGTTGTTCACACTAATCCTAATATTATCACTTAATATTAGCAAATTCTATTTTATTTTTTAAAACATATTGATGTAAATACATACACATCGATTTGTTGTATAAATATTGCAAATCAAAAACTTTATTCACTAATAATTACCAAAAATCGTAGTTCTATCTCCTGTTATCAATGCATTCACATTGCCCGCCATGAACTTCCGGGGAACGATCCGCTTCTACATGAACCACGTGACGATAACCGTTTTTGGACTTCCGTTGTCGTAACTCTTCTATTATATCAAGCACGTCAATTTTCGTACACGTAACAGCACCGCACGTTCATGACAGCATGGTAATGATTTGTTGTTATCATGGATTTGATATGAACGAGGCAGCAGTTAGCAGCTAGCGGCTAGCTAGTAATGATGCTAATGTACACATCAATCGTTATGTACTTATATTACGCTGTAACAGGATCTAGTGATATCCAACAGAGCTTCATTTAGCATGAAATAATTATTGCACTGTATATATATATATATATATATATATTTATATATAGCCTATTTATATACAGTGCAATAAGCTTCTTAGTGCAATACGAAGCTACAGGGACGTTAATAATGTCGGTAATATTAACTTTATTTAATACAACATTTACGGTACAAGATGTAATCATACAGCCCATGTAGTATGATAATGAATTACAGCAAACATGTGCAATATATCCATTATTACAGCTCCGTGGGATGGCAGTAAGACGATATGGATCCGTTATCCATGGGTAAAGATAAACGCAACTCACATTGGTTTCTCATACAGCATCTCTGTAAACTACGTGTATTCACTGAATTTCACTCTCTGCCTTTAACGGATCGTTGTAGCTCCAATAGCTCCAGCCCCACCCTCCCTGTGAGCACAGTGTGCTCTGATTGGTCGGGACACGTAACATGAACGTGCCGGGCGGCGCGGTCCGGTGGGTTAGATGCGCGTTCATAATGCAGAGGGAAATAACTCTCAGAATAACGTTATTAGCACATTTTTACAACTTGAGGAACGAACGTTTTTAATAAGGGCTATACAAGTGTTCATACTGGGTAGTTTATTTAGTTTAAAAAAAAGTATCCAACGAGTTACAGACCACTCTTTCCCCATGTAAGTCAATGGGGAAAAAGTGTTTCCGGGCCTGGCAACCAAACGGAAGTGTAGTACCGCCGTTTGGCCAGCACGAATATTTTCATCTGAGTCCGGCGCACTTCCTGGGGGCTTGGTCCCGATCATAGACTGTATATATATTTGTCCCGATGCGTTAGAGGCTTCTCAATACTCAAATGTCCCCTCCTCGACTCCTCGGTCCTCGGTAGTGACCCGGAAATGAATTTCAGCGCGCCATTTTGAAGGACATCTCATTTCTCTAAATGCACACCGAGGATCGAGCGTCGAGGAGGCTCTCTGGAGGAGCTCTAACTGATGGTTCCTCCACGGATGCATTTCCGGGAACGGTGGAGGCGTGACGCACGGCCGGACTTATCTCAGCCAATGACAGCTATGCATGCATCCCCTGGATATTATTTTAGAAACTGCTTTCATCGCGTCGCGATGTTTCCAGAGAGAACAGCTGTAAGGTGCAGCAGAAAGCAGAGCAGTGTGTATAATATATATCACTCAGTATAACAGGCCTACTCTCTTTATTTGCTTTAGTTTAGTATATCTACAAACAAAGAGTCGATATTTTTCTAAGACCATTGCTTCACATAAGAAAATACACAACGGCTTATGCTTTAGGAGCTGTAGGTGTGTGTGGTACAGTGTGTAGGTGTGTGTTGTACTGTGCGTAAATGCGGCGGACAGACGGGTCTCAGTTGGTTTGGTGTCCTCTGCTTACTTTTAATAGGCCTACTTGTAAATACAACTTTTGGCCCGTAATTTCAATTCCCCATTTCAGCGACCAGAGAGAGGGGGGGATATATCCAGTCTCTGATTGTGTTACGTTATTATGAGAGTGCTCTCATACTTTAAATTGTATATATTTATATAAATATATTTGTGTGTGTGTCCCCGCATCTGTAGCCTGTTATTGTCTCATTATACCGCACTCTCAATGAATTCAAAGTAAATAGCCTATGTGGGGGAACAATAGAGGCTTCTCAATACTCAAATTTCCCCTCCTCGGTTCCCCTCCTCGAGACTTAGACCCGCCCACAGGACATGCGAGCGGAGGACCGAGGAGAGAGGAGGGGAAGCAGCAGACGTTTAAAGAAATGAGAACTCCTCTCCTCTGAGCGGTCATATTAAAGCGACGTCCGTTCATTATTGCGTGGCAACAGCTGCATCAGCTGTCGAGTGTTTTGTCATAGCGCTGTATTTTATAATCTCTGTTAGATCAGCTGAACATTGTTCCCCCACATATTTACTTTGAATTCATTGAGAGTGCGGTATACCGTATAATGAGACAATAACAGGCACAGATGCGGACACACACACAAATATATTTATATAAATATATACAATTTAAAGTATGAGAGCTCAGCACTCTCATAATAACGTAACACAATCAGAGACTGGATATATCCCCCCCCCTCTCTTTGGTCGCTGAAATGGGGAATTGAAATTACGGGCCAAAAGTTGTATTTACAAGTATTAACTTGTAATAATAATAAGCCACTTACAATTTTCCGTGAGATCAGGGAGCAGATATAAGAAGTTTCCCTAACATACAAAGCCATGTTAGGGAAACTTCCATCTTATATCTGCTCCCTGATCTCACGGAGAATTGTAAGTGGCTACTGCCTGAGATCACATGCTGTGGTTTTATTAAATGTGCCAACTGCTAGGACTGTCTTAGGGAAGACAGCTTTTAGATGTGCAGCTCCTCTGTCTTGGAATAGTCTGCAAATTAAATGGAAACTGAACAATCTGGTGCCACTAAATGTTTTTAAAGCTCGGTTGGATGCTACTCAATCGGAAGCTATTGGTACCTGTTTATGTGGATAATTATGTAAATGATGCTGTATGATGTCCTTTTGTTGTTCTTTTTATGTTTCATGTGGAACTACTTGAGCAGGTCTCCCTTGAAAAAGAGATCAATGATCTCAATGGGATTTATCTGTATAAATAAAGATTTGAAATTAAATTAAATTAAAAGTAAGCAGAGGACACCAAACCAACTGAGACCCGTCTGTCCGCCGCATCTACGCACTGTACAACACACACCTACATACTGTACCACACACACACATACACACTGCCTACAACACACACTTACAGCTCCTAAAGCATAATCAGGCTACAGCCGTTGTGTATTTTATTATGTGACGCACTAAATGGTCTTAGAAAAATATCGACTCTTTGTACTACAGCAAATAAAGAGAGTAATGTAGGCCTGTTATACTGAGTGATATTGTACACTGCTCTGCTTTCTGCACGGACCTCACAGCTGTTATCACTGTAAACATCGCAACGCGATGAAAGCAGTTTCTAAAATAATATCCAGAGGATGCATGCAGAGCTGTCATTGGCTGAGATAAGTCCGGCCGTGCGTCACGCCTCCACCGTTCCCGGAAATGCATCCGCGGAGGAGCCGTGGAGGAACCATCAGTGTATCCTCGGTTATAGCTCCTCCAGAGAGCCTCCTCGACGCTCGATCCTCGGTGTGCATTTAGAGAAATGAGACGTCCTTCAAAATGGCGCGCTGAAATTCATTTCCGGGTCACTACCGGAGGACCGAGGAGTCGAGGAGGGGAAATTTGAGTATTGAGAAGCCTCTAAAGTTCAGCTGATCTAACAGAGATACAGCCAGGGCCGCCCCTCCCTACAGGCCAATCACGCAGGCTGCATGGGGCCCCGCCTTGCGCAGGGGGCCCCGCCCAGAGGGCCTCAGCTGATGTGTGCAGTTCTCCGCTCAGTTCTCCGTGCACCCCCGCGAGAGTGAGAGGTGACAAGGGGAGCACGTCTGTAACCCGACACCATTGCAATGAATCCACATCTGACCAATCACGGCTTTGATACGGCCACTAGTGCAGGTGAAGAGATGTCGGTGAAAAGACAGTTTCAGTCCGGCACAAAACATGAAGAAACTAGAGCATCACTCGAAGGTGGGTTATTGTATGAGTCAAATGTACAACTTACGAATGTTGTATAAGTCAAATTGCCAATTGCCATATTAAAACATCAGCTGCAATTCACGACATGAAGAAGGCAGTCTCTGCAGAGCATATAGGCTAATGGAGATGCAGTTATTTACCATTCATTCAAGTATGTTATGCCTTTTATCTGCTAATGTATACAGGAGGAAGAGTGATAAACTGTCTGTCTAGTTGGCTTACATAACAGTTAAAGTTTACAGCCTAAAAAACATGGAGCATTTTTTCCTGTTTTATTCATTTTTATGTCAATTTGCACATTTAATGGTGATGCTCAGCCTCTCCCCTTAACTGCTAACAGTCATCATCATGTCAACCACAACACAGATAAATACTGATAGAAATGTGTGTGTAGTTGTTGATACATTGCTGACAGAGAGAACTAGATTACAGATTTAAGAAATATCAGTTTTGAGCACGTCATAAGCATGTTTTATCTTGACTATATTACAACTATATTATAATAAAATAATATAGTATTTATATTATTGATTATGATTATTAGTAGAAGTCATTTATTTGCATTATTTATATTTTAATCTTTCTGAGGCTAGTATTTGGCAGGAAATGCAGACGTAGTCACCTGTAAACGAATACTGAACGATATACATGCACATTTACCATTTACCTCACTGTATAAAAAAGTAACTGTGTTGATAATAATAATAAACAGGATTTTTTTTTCACTCCTGTCGGTTGGGGGGGGGCCTCATCTCACAATGTCGCTTGGGGCCCCAAGTTGACCAGGGGCGTCCCTGGATACAGCGCTATGACAAAACACTCGACAGCTGATGCAGCTGTTGCCACGTAATAATGAACGGACGTCTCTTTAAAATGACCGCTCAGAGGAGAGGAGTTCTCATTTCTTTAAACGTCTGCTGCTTCCCCTCCTCTCTCCTCGGTTCCCCTCCTCGGTCCTCCGCTCGCATCTCCTGTGGGCGGGTCTAAGTCTCGAGGAGGGGAACCGAGGAGGGGAAATTTGAGTATTGAGAAGCCTCTATTGAATCGGCCATGCATCGGGTCTGGCAGTCGGACCAAACAATCACTCTGATTGGCTGTTCAGCTAGCGAATCAGTGCATGAGAAGCGAAACGGAAGTGAGGGACGTAAACAAACGATTTAAGAAGGCACACACAGACTGATATTCATTTTCATCTCATCATGGCGATCTGGAATGAGGCAAACGAAGATCTGCTCATCACATTGATCCAGGAGAGGCCAGCTCTGTACGAGATCACAGAGAAAAGGTACTCGAACCGAATAGTGAAAACCGGACTCTGGCGAGAGATTGAAACGCAACTTGGTTTCTCGGGTAAGATTATATTTGTCATCAATTGAGCTCTTTAGCAGATATTGTTGGCTTTTTATTGTTTGCCAGCGTACAGTGACGTTAACGTGAAATGTAATTTGTTATTTCAACCTTGTGTTTTGTTGTTATCTTGTTGCTAGCTGTGCAGTTTGGCACTGCATATAGATATGAATTGGACATGCTAACTAGCCACAATGGTTACATCGTTTATTTGTGTGCTTCAGAGAAAGAGCTGAGGAAGAAGTGGGATTCTCTGCGAACCCAGTACACCCGGTACAGGAGACTTGCCCCTTCGGGTAGTTGTGGAGCACCAAAGACGGGCAGACAGCAGTGGATCATAACCAGGCTGCAGTTTGCACACGCTATTTGTTGTTGTTTATATCACGCAGTCTGTTCTTCTTCTCTGTCTTCCGGTTGTTGCCTATTTTTAATGACGAATACACACTACCGCCGCCTGCTGGTAAGGAGAGTTATTGCCACTCACGCACTGAAGTCTTTGCGGTGTGTTCCCGTACGACACATGGCCAAGGCTGCTTCTCAGGTCGACTTTTTTCATTTCCTCGCTCCTCGGTCCTCGGTCTCACCGGAAGTTGATTTGCCTGAGCCATCTTGAGTACCGTCCCATAGCTCTTATTTCTGCCGGAGGACCGAGGATCGAGGAGCGATAATGGAGGAGCGATAATCGAGGAACCACCAGACCATCCTCCGATGAAATCCTCAGATACTCGCCCCGCCCCCCTTACTGTGTATCGCTCACTGATTGGACGATGCAGTGCATGCACTCCTCTCATGCTTCTTGACATGAGAGCCGTTTCCCAGCGGAGTGAAGAAAATACATGAACCTCACGGGAGTCACTCCTCAGTTTATACCGTGTTTTGTTTCAATTCCGGTTTCATTTAGTTACACATATGTGATATACAACAAAGTGGTCAAAAATCATTTTATTCATTTGTTGGAAACATTTTCATGATCGCTTTTTTCGTTTTACATTTTCATTTATTGTCATTTCCATTCAGTCAGTCATTAAGTGCTATTAAAATGTTAATGTGCTACATATCCAAACAAACAAAGTGTGCAATCCAATGAATGTTAATCTAACTGGGTTTTGATAGATATCTCTTTTTCTTCTCTCAATTATTTTATTTATTTTGTGCACTTTAATCAATATTAATCAAACTATTGTTCGTTTATACATTTTAAGAATGGCGTTTATCTTTTTTGAGAATGAGTTTTTATTTTATTTATTGAGATCTACAACAGATGATACAAATGTTTGTGTCAGTAAATGTGTACTAACAGAGGCGGGGGGGTGTGTGGAAATAACGGGGACAGAGCTGGCTGCTGCCAGACGAACAGCTGTGCAGCGTCATCACAAACGGACGTCGCTTCACGTGACGCTCCGGAGGAAAGGACATCGCATTGCTCTTAAAACTAATTTCCCTGCTTCTCGTGGTTTCCTTGCGTCCTTCCATGCTTCCCTGGTGGGAGGGACTAAACGCAGGGAAACGACGCAAGTGAGGGAAGCAAGGATTTCATTTAATCGACCTGAGAAGCAGCCGGAGAACACCGCGACGCAACAGCCGGCGTCGGCGAGTCCTCTGGTGACTGCTTGGTGTGTCAGGGCCTTTAAGGCCCGCGGGCTAATGGCGGCCCTCGGAAATGTTTCTGGCGGCCCGCGATAGTTAATGTGACACGCTGAAATGCATGCGTTATATTTTAATCCTCCATGGTTGTATCTAGTATGAATTCGAATGAGTAGCTTTTCAGCGGTATCTCCTGTGAGACTGTAACCAGGGCACAGCAGTCAATATGGCTGCTCAAAGCAGCTTGACTTTACACTGTGTGGGATTGGTGGATTTGTTTGTCCGTCAAGGAAATCTCGGCCGGCAGCCATCAAGGTCTGAAATGACCAATGGACATCGAGAAATCACTAAGGGCCTACCCACCAAGTAAAAAAAAAAAACATAAACCACGTGTCTCCTATCAGTTTACGAGAGAGAGAGAGAGAGAGACAGATAAAATGGCTAAAAAAACCTTTACAGTTGCCGACTTCGCTAGAGATTTTTTTTGCTAGCAGCAGTGAAGATAGAGCCTCAGAACCTGAAGTCTTCGACTCTTCTGAAGAAGAAGAATACAAAGACAACAACAAGGATCCATTTGGACACGGGTAAGTGTAAATATTACAGTAATAGTGTACTGGCAATGTGTGGGGAATACCGCGAAAATGAACAATAGGTTTATTGATATATATTTTTTATCGATAGTCATGAACTTTTTATTGGGACAAAATAGACTCTCCATTAGCAAACGTTTACTCTGTGTTAATGTTATTTTGGTGTGTAAAAGTGAGATTACATGTGTAGATGATTAAATTAATCATTTATTCGTCCCACAATGGAGACATTTACAGTGACATGTTTTTGCCATCGATTATTTTATCATACTGTTCTGTACAGATGAGACTTTGTCATAGATTTATTTATATGTGTGCCTGTTATTATTTTACCGTCCTGTACAGATGAGACTTTGTAATCAGATGTAGCCTATGTATATGTGTGTCTTTGATTGTATACTGTGTGTGTGTGACTCCTTCTGCAACCTCCCAAACTTTATTTTTATGTGTGCATTGTTATTTGTGCTTGAGCAACATTTTACTTGAACTTTATTTCAATGAAATTAGTTGTAATTATTGTCCTACATTTTAATTTGTTTTACAGAGATGTTTCACAGCTGTCTGGGCCTAGTGGCCCACAGGTGGCAGCGTTTATCCAGCAGCCAGAACATCCATCTGTGCCTGCCCCCAGGTCAAGATCTACCGTGGCTCAAGGGCCTTCACCAGAGCCATCACCACCAAGGACCAGCAGACCAGCATCACTACAGCTGCCTCCACCTCCATCTGCGGCTGCCACCAGGTCAAGATACACCTCAGCACAAAGGCTCCACCACAGCCATCACTTTCAACCCAGCCAGCAAGGAGGTCTCGTATAGCACTTGTACACCCCACCTACACAGCAGCCCATGCACTAGGGCTGTACCCGAATATTCGACTATTCGAATATTCGTTCGTTGGCCAACTATTCGGGTTTCAATTTCATTATTCGGATATTCGTTTTTTGTTTTTTTTTTCAAACAAATATTTTTTTTCCCCTAAATGTATGCTATCAATAAAGGCGAATTGCCATATTCTTATACTATATTTATACTTTTGAATTGCACTGTTAAAATGCGGAAATATATACAATATCAGCCTGTGCTCCTGACATCGCGTTCACTCAGTCACGAACGCTTCACCTCGCTTCACCTCGCTTAACCTCGTTTCACACACCTGAACACAAAATGCCGAAGACTTCAGCTGTGTGGGACCATTTTAAATTGGACGACGGTAAGAAGAAGGCAGTGTGCCAAATATGCGACAAGAAACTGGCCTACCACGGTGGCACAACAACTCTGAAAAGTCACCGGATGCTGTAAATACTAGCCTAGCTTAGCTTAGCTGTTGTCAAGTTGCCGTGATGAAGCTGCTTTATCCGCCGTTTAAACAGTAACGTTACACATGATAAAATCGTGCACTTACTTTGCTTGGAAAATAGTTGCAAGAAACCAAATTGTTTTTTTATATTAGTTTTTCAATTTTATCCGAATAGTGAAAATAATAGGAGCAATGTGGGAACATCTGGGGCTAAGGCAATTATTGGCATACAGTTCGTTTATTTATTTTTCGTTCTTCATTTATTTAAATACTGTTTACTGTATCGGTAACAAGTACTACACTGTTAGGCCTACTGTTACGGCTATGTTATTAAAAGTAGTGTTGTTATAACAGAAATATGTGTTTTGTATCTTCAGGTTGTAAAACGTTATAGACGGAATTTGGAACCAGATTTGGTCCCCGGGCGCTGCACTGCGGCTGGGTTAAATGCAGAGGACACATTTAGTTTTAATGTATGCGAGTACTGAGACAATAAATACATATAAATCGTAATAGTATGCTCTTTCTGCGCTTCTGCTTAACAGCGTGTTGTCAGGTGTCTCGGAGCGTGTTATGAAAACATTTTGAAAACAAATTGTTTTATTAAAAAAAAAAAAAAGATCTCTCCGCACCGAATATTCGCTGTTGATTACTACCGAATATCCGGAGCCCGAAAAATGGTATTCGGGACAGCCCTACCATGTACCATCACCCCCACCTACACAGCAGCCAGACCCACTGTCTTGGAAGACAGACAAAGACCTTGACACTGTCTTGACATTTATAATGAATAGTTGGTTGAAAGTTCTGATGTTCAATATTGTAAATAGTGAGATTTTCCAGTTTCTTATATTTATATAAATAGTTGGTTGAAAAAAAACCTATTTATAATAAATTGTTGGTTGAAAAAAAAAGGTTGAATGCTCAATTTGTATTTGTACACATCACATGAACCTTGGTATGTAATATGAAGTCATTATTCAGTCCTGATGTATCTCAGTCCCTGCTGTGGTGAAAGTAGAGTGATAAACACCTATTTTACTCAAAATTTGAATTTAATGTTCTTCATTTTAGACATGAATAACACATTTATATACAGTGTAATTCAAATATTTCACTGCTTTTGTGATCCTAAGACTTTGGTAACCAAATCTAATACACCAAAACAATTCGATCACATGAGTAAATTTGTGTTTTCACAAGAGTTTTGAAGATTTTCCAAAAATCAGATTTCACATTTTAAGCTTTTGAGCTACTTATCTCATCAAACAGTGCTCTAAGGCAGTGGTTCTCAAACGGTGTGCCGCGGCACACTGGTGTGCCGTGAGGCAAGTCTGGGTGTGCCGTGGGATTTTGTGACAACCATACGTTATTATTGCAATATACAACTACACAAAAATAATTATTTTTTAATTTACTATATCAATACTTTGTAGGTTTATATGTACGTAATCTGCGCGACTTGCGCGTCCACATCTCCACGTGCAGTGCTGCATAAACATGGCTGAGTCAGCGATAACTTTCGAGGGGTGGAGGTATGCCCATTATTTTGAGTTCGTCCGAAGAATAGACAGGAATGTGACGGTGAGGTGCAAACTGTGTCCAGGCCAGAAGCTGTTATCCACTGCTGTAAACCCCACGTCAAACCTCAACAAACACCTGCTAAGGTGAAGCTAACACACACGCTATTTGTTGTTTGTTTATATCACGTAGTCTGTTCTTCTTCTCTGTCTTCCGGTTGTTGCCTGTTTTGAATGACAAATACACACTACCGCTGCCTGCTGGTAAGGAAAGTTATTGCCACTCACGCATGCGCAGTTCGTACGTGCTCGGCGAGTAAAGTAACGAGTTACTTTATATAGATAGTAACAAAGTAGTGTAATATATTACTTTTTTTAAAGTAATATGTAATATATTACATTTTTTTAGTAACGACCCCATCTCTGGAGTTGGCGTTCTCTACTCTGATTTACATGAAGAACAACAGGAGGTCACGGCTCTCTGTTGAACAGGACTTGCGAGTGGCCCTCTCCTCAGTGCCACCAAGGATTACAAAATTCTGTGCGCCCCGACAGGCACATGTATCTCACTAATTTGTAAGTCGGCAAAATATTTACAATAGCACATGTTTCAATGCTGATTGCTGATTTTTAAAGTAATACATGTATAATTTGTAGTTCAGGACCATGGACCGTGCAGCTTCCTTGCATTGACAGTTCTCTGTGCTGAATTTCGGCTGAGTTTCCTTTGCCTAATTTTTTATTTTGTGACCTGTCTGGTTTAAATGAGTGTGTTGCTGCTTTGATGAAGCCTAATTTGATAAAGTTTCAAATTAATTTCTGAAATATTTCGTTAATAAATATTTCATGAATAATATAGTTGTCTTTGTCACATTTTATTTGGCATTAGTAAATAATTATGCACATTTACAGATATTTTACATGATATGAGTGATAACACGTGTTATAAGGGCTATTTTGCACAATAGGTGTGCTTTGAGATTTTTACTTGTCCTTTGGTGTGCCTTGGGCACACAACGTTTGGGAACCACTGCTCTAAGGTGAGCAATATGCATATATAGCAAGACCAGAGATTGTCCTGAACATTTTTGATATTTAACACATGGGGTGCCATGTTAGAAGAAATGCATTTAAAAGGTGATTTAAGAAAACATCTAAAAATCGAGAAAATACCCTTAGACTCCAGAGGGTTAAGAATGGTAAAACTGCGCCCCCTGGGTTGTCATTCCTAAATTATGAATGACAGCTTGTGGAAAGTTTGCTAGACTACTGGTTGCATGGCAACTAGGCATCTCGCGAGTTGCGGTAATTGGTTAGTACAATAAAGAAAGGATTTGTTTTGGAATTATTTTGTGTTCCGTTTTTTCTTGGGCGGCCCTCAATCCAATATTGGGTACCTAAATTGGCCCTCACTCATCAAAACTTTGAGAACCCCTGCACTAGGGCATTGCGTTCCAAGAATGCAGGGTTGTTGGTTGTTCTTAGAGTCTCTAAAAGTACAATGGGAGCCAGAGCCTTTTCTTATCAAGCTCCACATTTGTGGAATCAGCTTCCAGTTTGTGTTCGGCGGCAGACACCCTATCCGTTTTTAAGAGTGAGCTTAAGACCTTCCTTTTTGATAAAGCCTATAGTTAGGGCTGATTAGATTCAGCCCCTAGTTTAGCTGATATAGGCTTAGTTTGTCGGGGGACATCTTACTTCTTCCTTCTCTCTGTCTATACCTGTGTACTCTCATGTTCCGATTAACCCAGCTTCCCCAAATGTCTGTCTTTTTGGTGTCTATATACGCCGGGATCCGGAGTCATGGATGATCCTGCGGTCCTGCGTCCTGGATCGCGAGCCCTGGATCTTGAGTCGTGGCTGTGGTCCTGGATCATAGGTCCTGGATGGATATCCTTGTGGATTCATACACACATGCATTTCCAAACATTTGGACTACCTATGTTGCAAATGTATTATCTTTTCAATTTACACACGGCATCTATTGCACGTCTGTCCGTCCTGGGAGAGGGATCCCTCCTCTGTTGCTCTCCCTGAGGTTTCTCCCATTTTTCCCTTTAAACTGTGGGTTTTCTCCGGAAGTTTTTCCTTGTACGATGTGAGAGTCTAAGGACAGAGGGTGTCGTATTGTCATACTGATATTCTGTACAAACTGTGAAGACCACTGAGACAAATGTAACATTTGTGATATTGGGCTATATAAATAAACTTTGATTGATTATCCTTGCAAAACCTTTTTTTCACCTTTTCTTCAGGATTGAAAACAATTGAGATTGATATAGACTTTGAAAATGGATCAACAGATGTACTTGTTTTCTCACTTGCCTCTCAGTGCTTCAAAACATAAATCCATCTCAAATGCAGACTTCACTCACTGTACTTATTAAGTAGACCTACTTCAACAGTTGTTAACATTTATCAATGCCTTAAATACAGTGGTGTAAAGTTAATAAATAAATTTACTCTAAGTACTGTACTTAAGTACAATTTTGTGAGACTTGTACTTTACTTGAGTATTTCAATGTTTTGCTTCTTTGTAATTCACTACAATTCAGGGGTAAATGGTTATGGTTACTTTTACTACACTACATTCATTTAATACTTTTGGTTACTTACTGAACAATGGTGTGATACATAATCAACCCTAAGACTTTAGTTAAACCTGGAGTAAATTAACATGCTACCTTGCATTAAACAAAGATATTAAAACATTCTCCACCTTTACCAGCTATTATAACACTCTAATGCATCAATACTTTTAATCAAAACATATAATATATATTATTCTGAAATGGGCCAATCTGCATTTACTTTTACGTTTGATACATTAGCTATATAGATGCAAATACTTTTCTAGTTGTCTTTGAGTAACTATTTGAATGACTTTTACTTGTAACATGTGTAGTCACTCAGATCTGAGTATACAGTAGCCTACATGTGCACATCAAAGTGATGACCAATCCGTATCTGTGCTATTTAAATTATGTAACTTCACCTTTGTATATGAATACCATAATAAGTGTGATGATACCGATGATGCTGACGTATTAATTACACTGATGATGGACGTTTACCTTAGAGAACTCACTGCTCCATAGTTTTAGTTTCCCCCTCGACATACAGTAACCACGAACATTTTGCACAACAGCAACTTTACACAAATGTAATCTATATACTATCATATGTTTCTGCTAATGTAATATATATATATATATATAAGTCTGTCTATTTCTGTTGCTGTAGTATGTTGGTCTGTTATAGAACAGTCTAATTTATCTAGAACATTTTACACTAACTACACTGTTGCCCATAAAGTTGGAATAAAATATGTTTGACCTCTTCTCATGAAATGATTGTGACAATTTGATTTTTTCTTGATAGATAAAGTGTATATTTTGTCAAAACTGTATTAATCAATCTCTTCCAAACATATCACAGTGAAAATGAAATAGGAATACAAATAATGTGTCTGAAAACCAAATTATTCCAACTTTATGGGCAACAGTGTTTACTTGCTGTTTATTATTTTCCCTTTTATTTTATTATTTTATCACCTCTTAATTATTTTTAATTAAATAAGTTCCCAATTTGGGATCAATCGAGTATCTACTCCTAACTGCACACATGTCTGCTACCCCCCTCCCCCCCTCAGCGTGGCCCCGCCCCCTCACGACCCCTCCCTGCTTGTCTTTTATCAGAGTGACTGAGCTAGCAGCTCACGGGCTAACTCAGCAGTTTAAATGCAGCCGGGCTACACAGCCACACATCCATGGCATTACTCACAAGATGCACCGTGTTTTATTTATTTTGTAACACATCCTCTCCTCCAGCGCTTCTCAGCCTGAGGACACTGTAATGGTTTCGGAGAATGGAAACGGAAGACGTGTCGGTTAGGGAGCAACTTTTCCACAACCGTGTCCGGGAGACCATAGTAAGTAACGTTACCGCTGTGCTAATGTAAACGTCAGTTATTATGCATATGAGGGGTCTCCTCTGCTCTCACAATGCAAACCGCTGCATAATCAGGGCAGGAAAGCCACGTCGTTTAATTAGAGTGTGTTTCAGGTGATTTGGTAGCTGCTCAACGCTCCAGTTTAAGTTGACAGTGTCCCTTTTCAACGTTGTGCAACAGTATAAGTTTGTCGGGACTTTTAGGTACTCTGATGTTAATTTTATGGCAAAACTTCTGTAAACGTTAATTAAAGCACGCAGGCAGCTGGTCATTATTGTGTGACACAGGAACATCAAGGAGCTTACTCAGCATCTGGTGCTCTTCCTTTGTTTTTCTGAAGTCCTAGACCTCTTCTCAAATCTCCATTTTCTTGTGTCAATGGTTTGGATCAGCCTGCTTCACATTTTTCAGTTCGACTATACTGTTAATGATGCATCTTTCTTACTCTTAACTCTGCTGCGTTTGACACTGACTGACTGGTTTGTGCAACGCCTATTGAACTTCAGACTTGCAAGATAGATCACTACAGTGACAGCAAGGCACATGGATTGTGACCTTTAACCCTAAAAAAAGTACAATCCGATTGCAATGTATTTTCACAGCCTGGTGATATTGCTGACAGTGTTGCATAAGGTACAATGTAAACATTTTCTGCTGCATAGGATTAGTGGTTGACTTATCAATTTGCCCTTGTAAATAAAAGCTCAAATTGTACAAGACGGCCTTCTACAAGAAAGGATGTGCATAAACTGTCCCTCTGTGTAGATTAGGCCAGCAAACGGGTGTACATAATGGGTGAACGATTTACGATGAAAATGAATGATCCGATAAGGAGGTTGAGTCATTATAAAAGCAAAGACTAAGATAGAATTAAAAATAACTAGTGGAGCCAAAAGGCCTGCAGAGCAAGCCTCACCTTAGCAGCAAAACCACAGATCTATTAACATCAATAATTTCATATTGTGTTTAGGTGTCCCCATTTCAGGGTTCTGGTATTGTATTGGTTAGGAGGTTATGGTACTTGGCCATAGTAAGTGCTTAACACCTGTGATTTGTTTTGCTTTCTGACTTTCTGGATTTTTATTTTCAAGGTATTACTGAATCTGCCGACATTACATTGCATTTAGCTGACGCTTTTATCCAAAGCGACTTACAATAAGTACATTCGACCAGGAAGACACAACCTTGAAGAAAACAGAATCATATAAGTACATCAGGTTTCATAGAGCCAAACATTTCAAGTGCTACTCAACTGGCTATAGATAAGCCAATCCTTTATTAGTATATAAGTGCTTTGTTAATAATTCTATCGCTCGAAGTGGAGTTGAAAGAGATGAGTTTTCAGTCTGCGAGGCAGAACTGATTACATCCTCTAGACCAGGGGTGTCAAAGTCAAATACACAGTGGGCCAAAATAAAAAAATCGGTACTAGTCGAGGGCCAGACTGGTTCAATGTTTATTGCAAAACTTATTGAAATGAACTTATTGGGACTAACAAAGCTTAAATTATTGCCTATAAAAACAACATTAAATAATCAGTTGCATTAATTTCTTATGGCTCTATCTGCAGCTTTTCCGGAGTCATTTCTTATGACTACATTTTTCCACAGGCCAACAACAGCTCAAAGAAAAAACCAAACATGCCCTGTTGTCGCAAGCAGTCAAACTCAGTTTGCTGCTCTTCGATGCTAGTTCAAGCCAGATACTTGGCATCTCATCTTGGGTGCAAGTTCATCAATGTTTGGGGTCAGGCTCTGAGCTGAGGAAATCCTCAGGATTGAGTGAAGGTGTGTGTGCAATATACCGGCGGGCCAGATCTAATAGTAATTAGAAATTATCCTGCGGGCTGAAATACATTTTGTTATGTAATGATTTGGCCCCTGGGCCTTGAGTTTGACACATGTGCTCTAGACAATCCTACGTCAAATAGTACTCTGAGTAGCCGAGAGATTTTCATTTGTGTGTAATCAACTTTACACAAGCAGCATATAAAGTACTTATGCCCTTGTTTTGTCATTGTCCCTTTCCCCTAATGCTATTAGTCCACACATCCTTCTTAATCCCCTGGCTGACCAACAGCTACCATCTCCTCCCAGAGTGCCCTGTCATCTGCCCCTGTTTAAAATGAATATGTTGCCCCAAATGGTGCTTATCCCTGGGAAAATTAGATTAAGGCCAAACGTCTTTATTCACTAGCTAACATTGTTCAAGCACCATTGTTTATCATCTTGGATCAGAGCATCTGGCAAGTTGAACAGGTGTACATTTGTCTAGATAAATCGTCATGGTAAAATGGTGTTCACATTAGAGCCAGGAGAACACTAGCATAGCCAACGCCTGAGCCGCGAGGGATTAAGAAGGATCAGTTATCAGCAGAATATAAAGTAACAATACGTATCCATGGAACGCCCAGCATCAGAACCCCTTAAGATATCGAGTCACATCACACATGAAAGATGGTTAAGTACCATGTTATCTATGTAAAAAATTGACCCATGGATTTATTAGTACATTTAATAATCCACTACATATTTGTGTCTTTGGAATCATGTTTTTAAATTTGTATATCAATTTGGCTTCCTACTTAGTTCTATTTGTTTTTAATGGTAAGGCTGATGTATTATGGCTGTGTTTGTGGGAAAAATCTAAACACACTTTCACTGTTATACTTTTTCTGTTCTCAATAACAAAATCACCTTTTATCACTAATCTATCACATATTGCATGACGTGGTTCAGTAAAATGATCCCAACAAACTACAGCTGCCAACCACCTTCTTTTGGATTAGGATGGCTTTGCCTGTGCAACATTTGAAGTTATTTCTGGCTCTTGAATAAATCTTGAGTAGGTCTTGCCTAATCTATCCTCTTAGTTATAAACAAAGATCGTCATACTTTGCCTGAACGTGTTTAGCTGGGCGCCCCTGAAATAATACATTCTCAGAGAGTCCACTTGACATTTAGCAAAGGGGTGCTGTGTCACTGCCAGTGCCAACCTGCCATTCCTTTGAGTTATAACAGGAAATATGAGGTTATGCAAGATGTGAAATCATTTGAGCTTTATTGTGTTTTGCTTGAATCAGCACAAAGATGTTTAGGTCAGTCTGTGAATTTTAAAAGATATCCCTCTGGATGCTGGACTCTTTTTAAACTCTGTGGCCTGCTAGGTTCACCCAGCTCTCAACATTGCCTGTCAGCCAGGGTTCGAGTTATGTGGGAGCCAATGCGAGCGAGCTCCCATAAGGAGGGGTCTGAGCTCCCACGGACACAGTGAAATCATACATATGTGGGGGTCGCTAATACATTAGCAACAACCATTATTTTAATCACAAATAATGCATGTGTCAATGTAATGAGTATTATTTACGTTAACGAGGTAAATAGGCTAAAAGAAAAACATGTTTTCCAAAAGAACTACGCATCTCTTGAATGACAATATGCCTGCGCTGCACCTCCAAGGTGCGCAATACATTATTGCGCAATCTATGCCTGTGAGCCGAGATGTGTGTGTGTGTAGTTGAACCTTTTCATATTTAAGTTTGTAGCAAGAGGGCTGCTGCTGCGTGTTTGTGTGTGCGTGTGAGCGCGTTAGTTTTAAAGACCCCCATAGAGATCAGTTTATAACTTGAACCCTGCTGTCAGTGCACACGTGTCCCCATATTTGTGGACTGAAGGGGTGTTTTTCTACTCATCCACATATTTCTCACACCAAACCCATCCTTTGTTCCCTGCTTTTCCCTTTGTTTTTTAACATACCAAACTAGTCTGCATCATGTTGCAGACTGAGCTGGTTAGCTTTACAGCCATTGTTGTTTGTGTGATGCAGCTGGTATATTTCTGACGATCCAGCCCCCTTACACCGTTTCTCAACAGATGTTATGTTAGTTTTACATAAGATAGTTTATTCAACAAGTCTTTGTTTACATTGTAAAGTGGGTCAAAATCTTGCAATTCCTGGAGCCATACAGGAGGAGGGGTGTAAGCCCGCACCCCAACTCCATTGTTATTGTAACATGTCCATATGTCCCAGTGATCCAATTTGTAATGAGCGTGGAAGCATAATGTAAATGCACACTGTCTCACCATGAATAGTTTTGCGAGCCCCTCTATACCGTTGAGGGTATTTTTATTGTTTACAGTATATGTATTGAACTATTCCATTGCAACATCACTTTAATGGAAACCCGATGCTAATAAATCTGTAGGCTTTTTGTTCTTCCATGAAGTCATCTATTTAAGCATTCGTGTTACACCTGTAAGTATGTCATCACATTTCTGTCTTCCTACAGAGACACCCTCTCTTTGTTTGCTTTTGCTGTTCTGACCTCAAGGGCAAACTTCTACTACTGCTACCCTTACTGACTTCTAAGTTGCCATGTGGAAATGATTTCTGATCTGGCAACATCACTTCATTCAACTGTCAGTCCAACACTTTTGTGAACTGCTTCTCAACTATTGAATGGATCAAATATGTAGGAAAACAGTCCAGCCTCAGCTGTTCTTTGACAACTAATAGTAATACTTATAGGTAGTAGGCTACACTACATGCCATTGGTTTATTTTACTTTTTGAAAATACTTTAAATCCTTGTTTCACAAAATTGCAACTTGCAATACTAACCTACTAACATGGCTTGCAACATAGAGCTGAGTTAGACTAGCTGAGAACGAGGCTTCCCAAAATGCCTGCTGTAAAGAATTAAGATGTTGCTAACCAGGACCATGTTGACCAGTAGGAGTAATGATAGAACTGAAAAGTTATCTATGAAATGACTGTTGTTTTTGTTTAAAATAAGTGCTATGGCCTAGTGGGGCACGAAGTGGGCAAAAGGCTTTAAGTCTTGTTAAGATTGCTATTAATGTTGAAAATTAGTAAGGGGAACATTGTGCACAGGTTAGTTTGGGGTGCATCTGTGAATTGTTTTGCTCTGACGGCATGTTTTTTAAAAGGTACACAAGGTTTAGAAATATTGTATTATTAATTTGTAATCCTACAATGTGTGTCTGAGCAACAACAAGGTGTTCTACATACTTTCACCTGTGGTGCATGGAACGGACAAAACTGAAGTTAAATTGAAAGATGTGAAGATTGATTTAGTATCCAAAGGTATCTGTTCCATGTTTTCTGTTGTCATGCATGCAGTTTACTTCAGTATTTTGGGTTGAAAGGTTAAAAGCTTTGCCAGATAACTGATTACTGAGTGAATGTAGGTTTAGTCTAAATTGTTAGCAGAATTGGAGCAATGTCAGATGATGATCTTTACAAGCAGCATGGGGTCTATCTGTCACGGGTATAAACCCGTCTTTCTTCTGCTTCTCCTAATCCCCCCGAGTTCATCACTGTCACCCATTTCACTCTTTGTTGGGATCAAGTGGTAATCTGCAGCCTCCATCTGTCTTTTGTGACCCGTGCAAAATGGTGTATGTTTTGGGCTGTTTGCATCTATTACAAATATTTCTGCCTGTTTGTTTATGCAACAGAATAATCTATGAAAGAACAAACTGTTGAAGCCGACCGTGTCCTTGCCATGTCCTCTCCTCTTATCTTTTTCTACCCGAAGTGTTTGAGCCGAGTACAACCCCCTCTTTTAAGAACTATCAGAATATCCTACACCAGAGAGCCTGAATACATGTGTTGCTTATCAGAAGTATATGACTGTTTGTTTTTATTGCTGCATTTCCTTTATGCGATTAGCTGTTTAAACAAGTAAAATAAATAACGTTATCTCTTCTTTCTGTCTTTCTACAGATATGTGTGCTCCTGTTTACTTGCCTTTACATAGTGTCCTACCTCATACTTACCCACTTCAAGAAGACTGCAGAGTTTATCACAGGTGAGTTTTTTTTAATACGACTCATCCTGGATTTGAACAGGTTGAACACAAAGACTGCTCCGTGAGAAGATTTATTTCAAAGGCTTATGTAGAATAGCTTGGGGGTGAATTGATGGTGTTGACAAGTGGAGTGATTACATCTGAGTTTTGGAATTTCTTCCACAGAGTATGTTTGCCAAAGCAAGCCCAGGTTTTGTTAAAACACCACTTCTCTATTTTGTGGCTGAGTTTACGGCTACAGCAGCAGCCGGGTCTAAAGCTAGATGAATCTCAGGAAAGCAACGCAACGACTGAATAATGTTTGCTATTTCCCAAACCTTACTCAGTTTCATCCACGTTCCTGATATCGCTATACTTTTTAACCCAAGGCTCTGGACCTTGGCTGGAGCATTCCAGAGGGGAAGAATGTGTGTCTTGTAACCTGTACTGTGTCTTCAGGGGGTATCCCTGCTGATCAGGGTGGTGGAGGGGCGCTGAAAAATGTTGCTACATGGAAAACAGTTGTACTTTGGAGTTAATGTTTGAAGGCTTTAGAACAACTCAAAAGTACAACTGTGTTTCATATAGCAACATACTCTGCTACTACGAGGAGAGAAAGATCTCAAAGTACTTTTTTTTAACATGCTGTTCAGTGTTCAACTTTCAGCATCCCAAAACTGGCTTAATCTCACATTATTTTCAGTTACTGCCTTTTTTTATTTTTGACAGTTGTAACAACATATACTATGTTGTGTGATCATCACAGTAATGCCAATTAACACATTTTTACTGACAAGCATTTTCATTAATGCAACATGCCTTGCGTATTTGTATCTAGAATTATTTCTCAATTATTAAAAATAAGAAAATATTTAAAGTTCTGCAGGGGGAATGGGCTGCCAGAAACTTAACAAATCAAATAATATTCCATTATTGGAAGCAGATGTCGGATGTCCTTTGCAAGATCTCTCTGCTCGACTGAGGCTGGGCTGAGTTAAAATCCTGGGATATGACCAGCTCTTTTCTTTTTTTGAGGGGGGGAGACCTGCTATGTACTAGCCCACTGTTGTAAATGTTATCTTTGCATCAACAACAGCAGGACAGTTTTACCCTGCAGCTAAATGCCGATTGTGCAATACCTCTCTACTGACTTGTTTGTGAAAATAAGGAGCCAAGAACTGGTTTCTGCTCCTCAGGCTTTTTGTCGTTATTAGAAAACTGTGCCAATATTTGCACAAGAAGAAATGACAGTAGCATGTTCTCTGGAGCACAAGTTTAGAGATGTATAGCAGGTTTTGTAATACTTTACAGTGCTTTGGACACATAGTAACATTTACAGACTGGTCCCTTTCACACAAATACTTCTCTCTTTGCAGTTTCCTGCTCATATGTTTTGCACTTTTTACTAGTTGGTCTTGCTTGAACAAAATGTTCCTAACATGCTCGCCCCCACTAACTCCCCACTCTGAGGCCAGGGAGACCCTTTTTATCCTGCATAGGGACTGAAGCTACTACACCTTTTCCCTATATATCTATGTATATACAGTTTACACACACTGCCCCAAAAGCTTTTACTAACACCTGCTCAAAAACACATAAGTTGGCTATATCTGTGGCAACATATAGTTTTAATTATGTGTCTAGTTAAAACATAGATTGGGCACCTTTTCAAAAAATTTAAAATAAATCACACTTTTATAATATATTAAATACAACTTATTTCTCTACGCTCTTTCAGATGATGTCGAAGATGCCACCGTCAACAAAATTGCGTAAGTAAAGCCCTTTACCTGCTTCACAGCTATCTGTTTTTACTCACTCGTATTATTGTGTCCATGTGAATGATTGAGCACATGCCTTAGTCAGGGTGACGTCTGGTGGGCTGAGGTAATTGGGCTGTAGTTTTATTGCCCTGTCGTGTGTGTGTGTGTGTTCTGTGGGTGTTGGTTGGGATGAGGGCACTTATGTGTCACTTTGCCCTTTGTCCCTACACGCTGGCGCTGTATTATCTCAATCACCATTTCACCTTGGCTGTTAGGCTAAACACAAACACAGTTGTGACTTCACTAATGGCTTGTTTTTCTCCTTCTTCCAGGCTGTGGTTGTGCACGTTCACCCTGTCTGTCGCAGTGTGTGCTGTGCTCCTTCTCCCCATCTCCATTCTGTCAAATGAGGTGCTGCTCACCTTCCCACAGAGCTACTACATGCAGTGGCTCAACGGATCTCTCATCCATGGTACATCCTAATGTTTTTCTAAGTCAACAACACCTAAGGATTAATATTCATAAAAACCTGTCTAACAGCAGTAGGCATCACTTTTTTATTTTTGTATGATAATCCAACATTTATTTTATCAGGCAATTCCGACTTTCCCAAGGGAGCGGCCGTGAAGTCGGCAGCTCGAGTGTTTCAATAAAGGCTACATGTGAACATTTAAATAACAAAAATAAACAGGAATAATGCGGACCCAAAACCAAAAGCTAGAGTGCTAAAAATCTAATTTGTGATGTTATCTAGCTCATTTAGGTTTAAAAAAGCAAACAAATATTCTGTGTTCCACAAAAATAGGTCTTTGTCTATATGGAGTATCTCCAGACTTAACACCTTACAGATCACACATTTGATACTAACTTCTCAGGTTTATGGGTTTAAGAGAGAGTAGCTCGTATTCTCAAACATTGATTTCACTTTCCTAGGCCATGGACAAAACACATTATAATTTAAGTGGTGTTCCCCTTTAAGGATCACTAATAATAACCTCCAAATCAATACACTGTGCAGGCCTGTGTCCAAACAGATAATTATTATGGACGGAGTGTCTGTGACTTTGCTGTGTGCAGAGCAGTGCATGTTCAAACTGTTTCACAACTGCTCATGTTGACCTCTGCCGAGCCCTCTGACTCCGTATAATTACTGTTTTACTTTCAACTGATCCTGACGTACAAAAACTTAAAGAGGCCTGTAGTGTTGATTCATATGAGAAACAATTTAATGTAAATATTTTCACAAATGTTTTGATATTTTATTCTTTTTGGTAGGACTATACCTCACAGTGGTTGGCAGTGGTACTGCTGAAATGCCATGTCACAGCCTTTTATCACTAAAGAATGTGTGCACTGAAAACTGACGTGTAGAACATCTCTCTTTCTCTTCATCAGGATTGTGGAACCTAGTTTTCCTTTTCTCCAATTTGTCGCTGGTGTTCCTCATGCCTTTTGCCTACTTCTTCACCGAGTCTGAGGGATTTGCAGGGTCCAGAAAGGTACTGCCTTCAGCATTTACTCATCAATTGCACCTCTAGACTTGACATATTTTATCATTATTGATTACTATGTGGATTATTTTGTTGTTTATTTGATATAGTTTATTGTATAAAATCTCAGGAAAATCCAAGGTGAAGTCTTGCATATTCAGTTTAAAATAACCTATAACACGGAAATCAGTAAATCTCTATATTTGAGAGGCTGAAAACAGATTTGATTGCCTTTACGCATAACATAAGATGACTATACAGTTATCAAAAAAGTTGTCTATTATTGTTCTGTTGCACATCACAGAGTATGTGTTTTGTTTGTGTAGGGTGTTATGGCACGAGTGTATGAGGCCGTTGTGCTGCTGTTGCTGCTGGCTCTGCTCGTGCTGGGCATTGTGTGGGTGGCATCGGCCCTCCTCCACGACAACATCGCCAGGAAGAGCCTCTACGGTGAGTCACACGCATTATACCTGAAGAACCCTGCGTAACAATGGGTTTTACAGTTTTAATAAAGCTGCTCTCCTTTTCTAAATGTCAGACCTGTGGGAGTATTACCTTCCCTACCTATACTCGGGCATCTCTCTGTTTGGAGTGTTGCTGCTCTTGTGTAAGTATGTCTTAATCACAATGACTTGAGCAGCTGAAGGCTATGACGTATGACACTTTCACATCACCATCTGTGTGCTTCTCTCCTCAGTGTGCACTCCTTTTGGGTTGTCCCGAATGTTCAGTGTCACTGGCAGCCTGTTGGTCAAACCGCGGGTGAGTCACAGTTACTATACTTCCCACTTTGCATAGAGTAGCCTTTATATTAACAGTCATCTTGTGGCTGTAAACTGTAGTTTCCATAGTGATTGATGTCTCTTATATCCCTTAGCTGTTGGAAGATGTAGAAGAAACGTTGAACTGCACAACATTCGAGGAAGACTCGCTCTCCAGGAAACTGAACTGTGAGTGTGTCACCATAAACATTTGCCTTTTTCTTCACATTTAAAGCGGAGTGATTGACTGTTCGTTTTTATTATGTGATGTTGTGTCCGCTTGAAGACGGCAGATCGGCGTCATGCTGGGTCAAGCTGAACTTGGAGGCAATGAAAAAAGATCATCAGACAGTCCGGAGCAAGCGCATTGCCCTGGGTAAGACTGTTCAACCAAGCTGCTCTCTGATAGGCTTATCTCACTGATTTACATTGTAGAGCAATATGTTGCTTACACTAATTTTATTGTTGGTTCTTTCTATTTTATTATTTTGGCTTACCTCACAGAAATGCGTAGGAAAGCGTCCCCATGGCAGCGAAACCTGGGATATCCACTGGCCATGCTTATGCTGCTCGCATTGACGGTACCCTACTATTTTTTTTTATGTGTTCTTACTGCCTGTTTTAACTCTGTTTTTCACAAAGATGGTTGTTTTTAATTGTTGTATAATTACTGTTTGTGTCTTTTCAGGTGATGTGCGTACTGATGGTCTGTTTCAATGTGCTGGAGTTGCTCCTGGATGAGACTGCTATGCCCAGAGGAATGGAGGTGAGGATTTATTCAGAAACAACCTGTGAAGATGCTTGGTGTGCTACACTGAGTCATCTGTGTACACTGATGGTTGTTTATCTTTCTGTCTTTTAGGACCCTCACCTGGGGATGGCCTCCTTCTCCATGTTCGGCTCGCTGGGCGCTGCAGTTCAAGTAGTCCTCATTCTGTATCCTTTTATTCCATTCACTCAGCCATTTACAGACTACCATTCATATTTGACATGCGAGTTATGTTTACTCATGATATTCCATCCATACATTTTAATAAGCATTCAAAATGTACTTGGATATTTCTATCTTTGTAGTCTTCTTTCCAGTATTTTTCTTAACATGAATGTCAGCTATCTAATGGTGTCCTCAGTGGTGGGCTTCTACAGCTCCCCTCTTTTCACTAGCCTCATGCCTCGTGCACAGGACACCAACCTCACACAGGTAAATGAAAGCTAACCTTTGCATGCATTTGATCTCATAGTGAGGTATACGAGTGATGCGTTTATTCCTCATAGTAACTTCAACATTTCTGTTTTTTTCTTTAGATAATCGGAAACTGTGTTTCACTTCTTATCCTGAGCTCAGCACTGCCAGTCTTTTCACGCACTCTTGGTAAGGAAATGTGTCTATATAAGACTACAGATAGGTCACAGTTCTATATACCATACTGATTTCTAGCAGGTTTTGAGTATGTGGTGTCTTTACAGTAGAATATTGAAGTATACAAAATATTCAGGATGCATACAAAAAAAAATTGATACTTGAGAGTGCTGTTTTGTTATTGTTCCACAAGGCAATGCACAAAACTAAAGTAAAAAAAAATGGTGAGACAGTTCAAAGGAGATCGTTGAAAACCTAAAAAGCAGTATTTAATCTGTGGAAAAAAATTCCTTTTTCGTTTAGATTTATTTTATTTAAAAGGAATATCCTTTGAAAATAATAATAACTTTAAGCCCCTTTCCAACCGCATTTACGACGTGCTTTACAATAGAAACAAAAATATCGAAAAGCTTAATTTTAAAATCCAAATAGTTTGATTACTATTTGGATTTTAAAATGTAGCTTTTCGATGAATTGGCTTAAATGTAATATGTATTTATTTTCTATATATATATATATATATATATATATATATATATATATATATAAAAAACATGGCAACATTTTATAAGAGCTTGCTGATTCAACATTTTACTCGTAATTTTAGTAATGCCCACAAGAGGGCATCTGTATGCCATGACCACTGCAGCTGAGGTCTGGCTAAGCAGTTTAATCACAAGCAGAACATTTTATTTTGCTTATCTTCCATCAGGGATCACCCGCTTCGATCTACTGGGAGACTTTGGTCGGTATAACTGGCTCGGGAACTTCTACATCGTCTTCATGTACAACATGCTGTTTGCTGGACTCACCTCGGCCTCCCTGATCAACACCGTAACCTGGGCCGTGCAGCGAGAGCTCATCCGTGCCTTTGGTCAGTCTAAGTTTTATTTTATTCTTTCAAGCAAATCAAAGTACTCTATATGCATATATTCCTCTGTGTGGCATTGTGTTACTGAAATTCATTGCACTCGTATCATACGTTTTCCCACCTTTGGCCCCATTTCCCGATGGGCTGGTCTCTCTTCCTCAGATAGAAAGAATACAATTCTTTCAGGAAAGTGTAAAGGGACAAGAGGAGAGTCAGGTCTCCTTGGGGACCTTTAGGCACACCGCCCTAGAGCCCTCGCAGCACACACACCCACTACCCCTCCACCCAACACAAACAAGCGCATGGAGCTTGGACACGCCAAACACACACATGCACACATTCCCCTTCCTCACAGTATAGATAGCATCTCTGCACCGTGGCAGCTCTCCTGCACTTTCCCATTGCCTCCCAACCTACTTTTGTTCTGTGATTAATAGACTCCAATTCAACCGAAATCAGTATTTTTCTTAGCTTTGCAAGTAAAGTGCTCCACTGTGTGCGTGATGTTAAAGCCCTTCATTTTTTTTTTCAGGTCTCCACAGATTGCCTTTAACTGTGTCACGCTCGACCGTACCCTTCAGACTCCTCCTGGCCAGTGGACTGTCTAAAATCCAGTGACTTTTCCTCTTCACTACTGCCTTTCCTAAACTCACCCACTTCAAATGTGCAACTATTGGATTAAAGGCATTTGCAGTTCAGTCGGTTTGCCAGTTGGTACACGCGACAGGATGCCCAGTGTGAAGAAACCCAAGAAGGTGACAAGTCTCCGTGTCCAGTGGGAGCTCTGCTGTGTTTGTTGACCAATACATCGGGTCCGATATTGTGCAGTTCTTTTTTTGCGGTTAGCTGAGTCATGGTTAAGACTAGGGAAAAGGGATTTAAGCCATACTGGCAGTCTTGCCATAGTGGACAATAAAAGTGCAGTCCCCCTCACAATGCCTGGTGCGTCATAAAAAAAAGGATCCAGTGGATAGTAGTGGTTTAGTTGACACATGTGAAAGTCAGCAGAGTTATTTTGAAATATTACATTGTAACTATGACTTAATTTCCTCTTCCTGCTCCAGGTCACTTGAGCGCTCTCTCTTTCTCTGTGGCTTCCCCACGCTTTTCCCTCTCTGGTTGTACCACTATTTTAAGATTGGGAATTTTACTTCCTTGTGTTTGGTTGTCCAGTCTGCACCGGTGTTATGTTAGTAAATGAGAGGAAGGGCTTATTGGGAACAAATAGGACACAACGTACCTTGTCTATCTATGGATCTTCAGGTTACACAGGGAATATGTGAGTGGAGTTATGATCTTAGTGTTGGAGCTATTTTTATAAACCCAGTTTACGAGCAAAACTAAGCATTTGCTGCAGTGATTATTAATCAGGGTTTTTATACTTTAGTAGATGACAGTACATTTACTGAGTCTGAGGATTACTCATACATTTACAAAGGTACATTAAAAAGAAAGCTTTACACTTAGTCTTATGCAAGACTTTTAAATGTCAAGTGACACTCACTAGGAGGAACTTCTGCCTTTGACCAATCAAACTGTGAATAAAGAATCTATTGGGAGAAGTGCAATATTTCAAAGGTAAACGCACAACATTTAACTTTACCAAAAGTAATTTTTAAGTCTTCTTAGTGCTTTTATTTTTATTTTCTGTGAAGTATTTGGTCATCTCGTTCCTCTTTGAGAAAGCTCAGAATAGTTTCTAGAATATTTTTGAAAAGTGAATGTGACCACCAATGCAAGCATTTCCAGTGTTTTTATTCTTACCTAAATGCTTTTATGTTTATCAGCTGTATCTCATCCTCTTAAATGTGTTGGTGACCCTGTGTCACCGTTTGCCATTGCTGCTGTATCAGCAGGTTATTAGCTGTTGGTTTGACCAGCAGAGGACAGTGTCTCTTAAACCCAACACCAGCCTCTGTGTACGGGTAGTCTCTCTCTGGTCAGGTATTATGTATAATAAATATGGAGCACTCTGAGGTTTACTTATTTCACTTTTCTTGGGGAATTTTCTTTTGTTTTTTATTATTTATGGGCATTTTGGGATCTATACTTCACATGTTAACTCTTTTGAACAGACATTAAAAAATGTTGAATGTGATACGGTTGAGACAAAATAAATTCTTTAGAGTTGTTCTCAAAGATTACAAAAAATGGTTTTGTTTACTTTAAAAATGTTTCCGATTGATGAACATCATTTTTAACCTTCATTGTTTTAAGAGCAAAAGGCAATAAAAACCGTCTTGTGTTTTGAACTGCTTTGTGTCGAAATGAATTTCACTGCTAATGCCGCTACATTTCATTTAATGTAACACTACTTCTGATCTGCTGTGGTGGGTGTGATGGTGAAGGCGTCTGTCCTCTGTGTCCTTCATCCCTTTTGTTGCACTTCTTTAATCAGCGGCAGAAGAAAGCCATATTTTGGCCTGTCTGTCAGCAGTGTCCAGCCGCGACGCCACTACAGTCATAGCCCACGCTTTCCCCACTCTGATGCAACTGCCAGATTAAAACCTGCAAATCAGGAAGCCACATTCACTCCTCACGTCCCCACCACCCACCTCCTTTCTGCCATCCCTTTTCCTTGCCTATTGTTCATCTAATTTTTCTGAAGTCAGTTCAAGAAAACCCAGTCTCTGATTAATTTCTCCCTCTTGATTTTTGTTTGCATTTCTTGTTTTGTTTTGTTGGATGTTTTAATTAAGCTTATTTGGATTAGATTTTGTTTTGCACTGCGTTTCCTTTGCTGAGAGGAAATGAACTCAAAGGTCGCTGTAACATTACTTGCACATCTGGAGAATGGTTACCCTCTGAGGAAACATGTAAGCCAGATATAAGGTGTGAAGGAGTTTGTGCATTATCATTGTCTTGAAAGAAGAAGCAGTTTTTTCAATGTGATTATTGTTTGGAGAAACCCAGACCAATGCTGTCACAAGTTAGGTCAAAAGGGCCAGTCATTATTCGCCAAATTCCTTTGGGGAACAGCTTGGACAGCACATTTAGCCATTGCTGAACAATGCCAAGTAAATATAAACAATTACTGTAATATATAATATATTAAAATTGTTTGTATAGGGCTCTCCCCAAACTAAAAGTATCCTTGAGTTTAAAAGAAACAATGCCAAGTTTTTAAGCCAGGTGATTTTTATTAGCTTATTAGAGAAAGTAAAGCAAACTGGATTTGAGGTACATTGTTCACACAGACAGCAAGTAACAACCTGACATATTCCTTAATCTTGGATTTAGTTGGAGAAACATTGGGATAGCACCTCCCTTCAGCAAAATATAAAGGTTGATAGCAGTGCAATCAAAGTGTCGCAGCAGTCCCATTGGGTAACACGCTCTATTGGACTGGCTGTTGGGCATATCGGGGACAAGGCGGGAGACGGGCAGTGTGTAATGGGATGAGATAGGCTATCTTTATTGTCAAAACATAAGAATGAAGGGGGGAAAAAGATACAGATTAGCTTTCCTGACAGTCGGCCGTTTGAAGTCGGTGCCAAAGTGCATTAGGGGCTGTTATTCCCTCGGTTGTACACTCGCAAATACAGAACCACTGACAGGAAAAGGCGAGACTTGCCCGCTAATCAACTGATAATGGGTCACACTGTCCGTTTGTCGTAGCTGCCCGCCATCCTGCGTGCACACTCACGGCACACTTGCTTCACACAGTCGACTGTTGCAGGCCTTTGTTTCATTAGGTCAGGGTGAATGGCCCTAAATGGCTGGTTGAGGACTGTAATATCACAATAGTTAATTATTCAAGCATACACTGTCTGATCTTTACAATGTAAATCATGTTTTTTGGGTCAGGTTTACAAAACAAGGTACGCATCATGCATGACCTTTGACCTGCTTGTCTGGGGCCAGGAAGTCCCACCCTTTTTATTCTATTGTCCACTTCAGAGCAGCATCGCCTCAAACTCAGCCCTCTGGCGTTCGTTTTGAAAGGCCAAATCAAGGCTGAGCAAAGCAGCTTGAACCTGGACTTGGTGTACGCTGATGTCCATCAGTTTGTGTTCTTAAAGGTCTCCTACTATTTGTAGGCATATATTATTGGTCTCAGATATATACAAATATATAAAAAACATGTCTATGAAGTGTTTTGCTCAAAATTCCAAACAGATCACCGCCCATTCTAGCCATGCCTCATACTCCTCTATTTCAGGCCTGTTAGAGAAGTGCTGATTCTGGATAGTTAATTGAAAAATGATTATTGAAAAAAAGAGGGGAAGAGCTTATGCCTGCTCAGAATTCTACCCTAAATGCTGCCGTGATGAAACGCCATATCATGTTCAAAACCACATCAATGATTATTTCTGAAACAGTATGGAGCTCAAACGCTTATTTTCTTGTGGGTTTACTACAAGTGAGTTCCTTTTTTAATTTCCTGCTTTTCTACACATATTCTCTCCAGTACAGCATTAGCTCTGAGTGTTAGCGATGCTTGCTAATGTAAACAAAGACCATATTACTTCCAAAACACGTCGTGCATTGTTTCTGATAGCGATGTTTCTGATAGTGCCGTGAGTGTAAAGCATAGACTGGTGTAAAGCCATCCCACATTTCTGATATTACGTCATATTGGACTCAAATCTGGATCAGCTCTGTTGTACCCCCGTTTTTAGAGATTTGGGTACGGAGGAAAATAGAGAGGGTTTTGTTTTCTGACACTGTGTGAGTTCCCTGACACACCGGGGCAGGGGCGGACTGGCCATTGGGAATACCGGGAGTTTTCCCGGTGGGCCGGTGCTGTGCGTGGGCCGGTGGGCCAAAAAAAAGGATTTGTTTTGTTTTTGTTTGCCTAAATCCTACCGGCCCACATTTGTAAGTGTTCCTGCCACTCCGGGGTTGGCAGGGAAACAGGGTTCAGGGGGAGTGGCTGTTAGGATAGAAAAGGGGGAAGTGACGTCTGACTCAGAGGTCGCGCGGCTGTGGAGAAGAACGTGTTGCCCATATTCTGTTACTGAGTTTAGGCTAGTTAGCTAGCAGGTTTATTGTTTTGGGTGCAGTCACTTTTGCCTCCACTTGCTGTTCAAATAAATGTTGAAAAATTTAAATCTGTTTACAGTTCTATTTCATATGGGTGTTGAGAGATGTATCCATAGATGTAGTCCCTAATGTTGCTCTCAAAGTGCACCAGATTGATGCATTTAACTTCAACATTTAAAAAAATAATAATAATCTTGCCGGGGGAGCATGCCCCCAGACCCCCCTAGAGGAGGTGAGGTCCACCACCTGCCCACACCTCCTGTTAAATTGTCTCACCCACATTGAGGATGCTTCCTACACCCATGTTTTATTCCATGTGTCAAGTCGGGCAAATTGGGTCAAAAATATTACTGCATCAATGATCTGTTAACATTAAAATCAATAAATATATGCTGTAACTATTTTGCTCTAGGGCAACTCAAGGGCTCAGGTAATGTGATTACTATATGAATAATGGTCCAGAATAACATTAGGGTTTTTTATTAAGTAACATACTTTCGTCGCCGGCCGGCCGATACATGCCGCGCATTAAGTGGGCCTGTCTGTCAATTAATCCCGGGGCCACTTTTTTTCCCCCCAGTCCGCCCCTGCACCGGGGACACATATTTATGTATTAAAGACATCAAAAAGTGCATTTTGCATGATAGGAGACCATTAAAGGTGAGGTGAGTAACTACAGACACTCAGTTACAATACATTTGCCAAGAATCATCCAGCGTGTGCAGCCACATCAGAATGCACCACCCTGCCTCTTCCTGCACTGATAACATGGTGAGAGACAGTTGGGCGGTGTAGTGTTGGGCAGAGAGAAACGACGTGTGTGTGTGTGTGTGTGTGTGTGTGTGTGTGTGTGTGTGTGTGTGTGTGTGTGTGTGTGTGTGTGTGTGTGTGTGTGTGTGTGTGTGTGTGTGTGTGTGTGTGTTTAGGAGAGGGAGGTGGTTAGGTGTCAGTTCCTTGACTTTCCCTTTCCTCGGCCTCCATCTGAGGAAGTGAATCCTGCAGAGTGTCTATTCACTGAGAAACAAGACAAGCACTTGAGATGTCAAAGCCAGCATTATTTCCCAATCTAATTTCTATTTTAAAATGACTGTCCTTTAAAATCCTGATTTACTAATTTTCTATCCACTATACTTGCTGATTCCTTTGTCTATTTTAGTTTTCCTGCCAATCACTGATAACCCCGCAGAAGAAGAAAAACCCAGCTTGCAGGTGTGATTTGTATTGACCACGAGCTCAGGTGCATTCAGAGGCGTCCATTTTGAAAGAACAAAGCAGGGTAGGCTGACCCGAGCAGGAAATATCTCGTTTTCTGTGCTGTGTCTTTGCAGGAAACCCAAGCGTTCCCTGGGCCATGTACTCCCATCCTGAAATAGGGGAGTGAAATGCTGAAAGCCAGAAGGAGACAGGGGGAGGAAGGAGGATGGGGGCACCAAAATAAAAAACTAATAAGAATGACTTTATTCCCATCTCCAGCCCGCAGATGTTTGCTTCCTTCCTTTCCCTTTCATGTCTGATGAAAATCTCCTCTCCTGTTCGGCTTTGAAGAGAAACATTGGTGCGGGTAATTGTAGTTATGAAAGTGTTTGTTGCTTTTTTTTGATTGAGTCATTCCCTGCATTTGTCATGAAGGCTGATATCTTTCATCTGTGTTGCTTGGGCCAGACTTGAGCATTCTTCCATGTTTATCATAAGGACAGGAAGATGCAGCTTCGCCTTGCCACCCCTCCCTTCAACATCCTGGGATCTTCTGGAAAACTTCCCTAACAAGGATGCCTCTCCATGGTCATAGTGGAGCTTAGTGACCTTTGCTTTTTCATAGATAAAGCTATTTTAAAAGAATACGTTGTCCCCAAAACTATCAATTGTATATCAATGAATCCCACTGTGTTACCTTGAATTTCTGAAGAACACTTTGTTATCTCACATGCCTCCAGGGTGAACAAAGAATCCAAAAAGAGGAAAGACTTCTTGATGAATTGAAGTAAAGGGGGCCAGTTCAACATCAGCAAAACAATATCAAACCATCCATTTACAAACTCTCACATAACTTGTGCAGTGTAATCCCATTTTTCAACAAAAACATGCATTTTCACTTAAACCTTGACATTAAAAGCTCATCTCATGATAGAGCAGGCTTACTGCTCCTATGTGGGAGTATTTATGTGGAAGACTTCGATTAGTAGTTGTGTGAGATAAACACAATAAAGTTTTTTTGAAAATAAATCTTTATTGTCCACCAGTGTAGAAATGTGTCTTCAGCTCAGCAAATAACACAATAAAAGGGTAAAAGAGGGTAAAAAAAAAAACAGGTCACATTACACGATAAAACATCTCATGTCAATGTCTGTGGCTTTATCACTTTGTTCAGTTAAGAACATCGATGGGATTTGGGATTAAGAACTTTTTAAACAGGGACTCTTTAGCACTGATTAGAACAACTGTGGGTAGTGAAATATTCCTTTGAGTGCTGTTTTAGATCACTCACAGTTGAATACATGTACAGGTGTTTTATATAAATCTCTCTGTGCTCATTGGATGAAAGAGTGTATTACTGGGTATCTACTATTGAAGCATCTTATGCAATCACAGCAAACTGAGATAATGCACAGACTCAAAACGATGAATAAACATAAGTGCAGCGTTATTGTGAGTGGGCTATAGATTCTTTACAACAAAGTAACTGTAGAGAAACTGACCGTGATGCACTGAGTCAACCTCAAGCGTTCCAGGAAGCTACAGTATGACACACTACGACCTTTTAATCTGCCATTAATTTAAGCTTCCGTATGTGATTACACATGTCAGACCCCTGAGACACCACGATTCCTCTCTTTTCTTCTCCCTCATTGGAATTATCTGAAAATATTTTATGACTCTCCCAGCTATTGTTCTGAGAAAGATAAAAATAATATGTTGATGTGGACAGCGGGTGTTTCCAGTGGTGGAGGTCTAGGGTTTACAGGGTTCAGGGGGGTCAGGCTGGCTCCCCAAACACAGGAAGGGAGCACCGTAAGTCTCATCCAGGGGTGTCAAGGCTGGACACTTGTTGTGTTCCCTCATAGACCCTCACCTTCAACTGTGTCTATTAATAACATCAGGGACATCACAGTGACCCGTCCACTTATGATGGGTGGGATGAGCTGACAGAAGCAAGGGCATGCTGGTTTTAAATGATTAAATTGTCATGAGTAGTTTTTTGTAACTGTAAATATACTGCATGTTCTAGAAATGATAATGTGTTAAAAATAATTTTGTGTAAATTGGTGAGTATAATCTTGATGTGGAAAAGAGTCCAAAACTATCTTTAACTACCTTAAATATGAAATATTGTGAGGGAGGGTGGGGGGTCATTGTGTTAACATAAGTAGGCTAATCATATGTCCTTTGTAAGGTTGAATTGGAGGCGTGTGCTGTAGGAGTGGGAGCGCGCAGAGGAAGGGAGGGCAATCTTGTCCGGACGCTAATAAGACCCAATGGCTGGTGCAAGGTGGCCAGGATCTCTGAGACGCGACACAAGACGGTGGACGAAGGAGAGGAAGAGAGGCAGGGGAAAAAAATCTTAGGAGAAACTTTTCTGGATGGAGCGAGAGGATGAGAGCGCCGCGGGAGTGTCTATAGGAACTGCAGGGAGCCGTGCGTGGGGCTTTTAGCGTGCGTCAGTTCGTGTGTCACGTCAAAGGAACTGCTTGGAGCGAGAAGCGGTGAGTGACTGACCAGACACACCCGAAAAACACCTGCGGCGAGTACGTCAGGCACCTGCCAAGGACGTATGGGGATGTTTGTGGCTTAGAAGCAGCTGATAGTTGGCGATATATTTTGGACAGAAACCTTAAAGATCTAGTGAGTCTACTTAAGTTTGTAACTGCTGGGGCCAAAGTTCATAAACTCTGCATGTCAGCCAATCAGGACCTTTCTTTGAGCTATGACTTTTGTTCAAACTGTACAAACCTTAAGAAAGTCAGAACAAATATCGTTTTTGACAACTATACAACTCTTTCTTTCCAAGAGTAATACAGTAAATATAACTTCCTGTTCTTGTTGTCATATCTTCATCAGCTCTAGTACCACATGATTTGGAATGGACCAAGATTTGACCCTCATTCACATCACACACCTGGACCCGGGGTATCACTGTGATCCGCTGACTCCTGGGAGTCCCAACCCTCCCCAATGAAACAGTCCTGGTGGGCCCGCCTGGCACAGCTCTGCCTGCTCGCTGTGTGGACCTGCATGTGGCTGGTCCAGGGATGCGGACCGGGCCCTGGGTATGGTGTCCGCTCAAGGCCGAGGAGACTCACAGCCATGCACTACAAGCAGTCTTTCCCCAACTTCTCAGAAAACAACCTTGGTGCCAGTGGGAGAGCAGAGGGCAAGATCACACGCAACTCTGAGCGCTTCAATGAACTTGTGTGCAACTACAATCCAGACATCATCTTCAAAGATGAGGAGAACACCAACGCAGACCGCTTCATGACTAAGGTGAGACTGGTGTGGTTTATCCAGTTCATTTATCTAGTGTTTTAAGGATGTTGTTGAATAGGATGATACACTGGTTTGCTTGTTTGTAATAACCCCAAGTGATGCCCATTGACAGTTGTATTGCAAGTAAAATAAAATAGGCATCCAAGGCAGAGAGTAACCTGAACTTTTTCAAGCCAACCACTCTTCTGGATGATTGTTTAACTACATTTCATGAAAGGATAGGCAGCAGTTCACGGCTCACACCCTGCCACCCAGAATGGCACCTTATCAAATCATTCATTGTTAGCCATACCTGCTCTTTGCCAGGCTCCTAACACAAACAAATGTTCCACACAGTGTGTAGTTTTAACAAAGTACCCCCTCCCTTTTCTTGAGATAAGAAGATCAGGATGTAATTCAACACTACCTCTTAAAGAGACTGCCTTCCCCTTAAGGAACACTTCCTTTTAATCTTTAACCAAAGTCTTTGTTAATGGAAATCAAACTATTTCTATGACAGGTTCTCAGGGCCACTTGAACTTAAATGCCTTAATGTTTACTTGGGACAGGTATCCAAATTCAAATCTCCTACCTAGAAAAGGCTATCTTGGCATAGACTTGCTTTTTGACAAAACATTTGAAATGCCACACTGCTGAATATGACCACAGGGTTTCTAAACACTAAGATGTCGCCCTGCTCTCGATGCTGCGGCTTTCTGTGATTGTTTAAGATACAAATGTGTGTTCCTTCCCCTCCCCGTGTGATTGTATGTGATGGAAATCTGTGGTCATTTATCTGTGCCCAGTTTGAGTGTGTGTATGTGTGCCTGTGCCCCTCTTTTGCCCAGATGTGAAAGACTCTCTTTGTGTGTCATTTGGATACTCTGAGGGGTCGCCTATACAAAATTCCCGCCTGCTGAAGTAACGGCACTGTCGGAAAAGCGACTATTGTAGTTCTGACAATGAAACGCCTCTCTTCAATGGCATTGCGAGAAAATGTACCCAGTTTGTTTTCTGTCCCTCTCGCTTTCTCACTCTTGCTGTCACATTCCCATGTCATGCCCATACATTCCTCCCCTCTGCCCTCTCTCTCTTTACTCCCAACATCACCCCGCCGCTACAGCGCTTTCTTCTCACCCAACCCTTTCTCCCTCAGTCTCTCCCACTCATATCCTCACCACTTTTCTCCCAACCCTATTTTTTTTTAACTCACTTCGCAAGATTTAGTTAATCAATTTAATGTCACAAAACCTGCCATATCACAAGTCACAAGAGAAATATGCGTTCAGGAGAAGATGATGAGTGTATCACTTTGGTTGCTGACATCATCATTTTTTAAGCTTGATATTTGTGACAATGCTGACACAGTTTGTACCATCATGGGCAGCGGGGGTGTTAAGAGTCACTCTGCACATTTCCGATCAAATGTCTTGGGTGAAACCGAGAAAACTCATGCCTGGAACAAACTGGAAAAGGCAGAGAATGGCCTTGATTATACTGTCACCCTGTAGAAAAGGCCAAGGAATGTGGCAAACTGGCTACAGTAGCTTTGTTCTGTTACTCTGATTGTTGGAGCAAGGTTGAGTTGGCCTTTAGCAGAGTAAAGGAGGAATTGTGTGATGATGCCAGCAGACAAACAATTATAACTTAGGAGACAGAGACGCTGTAGAAATACGTCTTTTCTTCTGAGTTTTACTGAAATCTGTCAGTGCACTGAGGTGTAGAGTAGGCAAACATACTGCAAATACTTATTGTACGTGTAAGCTGTGCCATCCAGCCTGTTAATAAATGATTACAAGGGTTCCTTCAGCTTGTGTGAAGTTCAGACATGCCTTTCACTGTACATGGCCAAGGCTACGGATCGGTGGAATAAAAATAAAATGAGTCCATACAAATAAATCAATAATCCTTTTGTAATATGTAATTTAATGTACTTGTATATCAAAAGATACAGAGAAACACACACATCCAACATACAATGCATTGTAAAAGGCAAAATAAAAGAGACAAACGTTTAGAATGAAAGGTTAAAATTGATACAATCCACACATTATACGCACAAAGGGAATATAGATTTAAGAACTAAGGATGTTGAACAGTACATATTTGCTATTAGAAAATGGCTATATTAATATTTTTTGAAACATATTTTGCTATTAGAAAAAGAAACATTATCATATGAGATAGGAAACTTGTTAGACTGTTGTTGTGATGAATGAGTTACCTGATTTGATCCCAACACTACACCTTTCTTTAGAATAATGTTATACTAGAGCCTGATTGATAGTGGAAAACCTTTTTCTTATAGCATAACCAAACATGTTTGATAAGGATCTCTGTATGTACTGGGTGTAAAATGATGGACAATCATTTTGAATGATCTGTGGTTTGTAAAAGATCCAAAACATATTTTTCATCGACCCACACATAGCAATTTATCTTTGATATTGGCTAATCTATTCGTGAATAATTCCAAATTGAACACCTCCCCTCTGTCTCCTTCTGTCTAGCGCTGTAAGGACTGTTTGAACAGGTTGGCGATTGCAGTGATGAACCAGTGGCCCGGGGTACACTTACGTGTGACGGAGGCCTGGGATGAGGACGGACACCACCCTGCCAGCTCTCTGCACTACGAAGGCCGGGCCGTGGATATAACCACTGACGACAGAGACACAGACAAGTATGGTCTTCTCGCCCAGCTGGCTGTGGAGGCCGGCTTTGACTGGGTCCACTACGAGTCCAAATATCACATCCACTGCTCTGTAAAAGCTGGTAAGTTTAAGAAGGGAGCTTTCATAAAAAATAATGCCGTGTCAGTGTGGAATAGTTAGTTAGACCCTTCACCTAACTAAAAGTACTAAGACAGCTGGGAAAATTCTCCAGTTCAATTTAAACTCCTGCTTTGAAAGGCAATGATGTATCAAGACATTTAGGACAAAAAAAGGATAGGTTATATCATCTTGACTGTTTCTGCTAATCTTCCTGCAGATCACTCTGTTGCTGTGGAGAAAGGGGGCTGTTTCCCAGGCTGGGCCCGGGTCACTGTTGCTGGAGGGGTGCAGAAGAGCCTGTCGTCCTTGGCTCTTGGGGACAGAGTCATGGCCCTGTCTGCGACGGGCAAAGTCGTGTGGAGCCAGGTCCTCTTGTTTCTGCACCAGGATCAAGAAAGCTGGTCTACTTTTCTGTTTCTGGAGACAGAAGATGGTCATAGATTGGCCCTCACTCCAAATCACTTACTCTTTTTCGCCCCCCTTTGCAGACTCCACAGCAGTGAGTATCAGGCTCAGTTTGCTAGCAGAGCCAAAACAGGAGATTGTGTTCTCATCCATACAGCTCAGGGTCAAGTACGTCCATCGCGGATCATCTCAGTTTCAGTAGAGGAGAGTGTGGGTGTGTATGCGCCCTTGACAGAAGCTGGAACTGTGTTTGTTGATGGGGTGCTGGCATCCAGCTATGCTCTGGTGGAGGACCAAAGACTCGCACACTGGGCATTTGGACCTGTGCGACTCCTCTCCTCATTCAACCAGCTGCTTTTGGGGGAGACAAGAAAAGACCACCAGACCACAGACAGTGAGACAGCTTGCACTGAGACTCCATTTCATTGTAGCACTTTGGCATACAACGCAGGTGTGTATGTGAATAATGACACTCTGAACAAACAAGATGGTCAGAGTCAAACTCTGAGGATGGAAATGAAAGAGAAGCAGACATCAAATGTGCACTGGTATGCTAGATTACTATACCGTTTTGGATGTATCTTGTTAGACTCAAGCTCATTTCATCCTTAAAAGCCTAAAACTATACTCAGTAATCATTGCACTGTTCAATGTTAAAGCTCTAAAGCATTCACCCTAACACTTCCTTATTTTCTTCAATAAATGAAAGCACGGGAATGGCTTGCTTGCTTTTTGTATACCCGTGTTTGCATTGTAAACTATCATAATGATATACCTGAAACTACTTAATTCATATTTTGTAAGAGATGACAATCTGAGAAGGTTACTGTAAAAAATTATATTGAAAATAACTGTATAATACTCTATTTGTACATCATGTTATTTCTGTTAATTATTTGGGTTATATGTGTAAAACATATATCTTATTCTAATGTGATAGGAATTAATTTTCCCACAACAATAGAAACTTTATTTTTGTACTTTCTGAATCATAATATATATAAATGTTAAATTGTATTATAATAATTACAATCCATGTATTGTATGTCACATGTCATGCCATAAAATCAGATTAAAATTTCATTTTATCAAGCAACAGCCTGGTTTTCTCAGCTTTAGTCTAAATTGTGTCTGTTAAGCTGATTTGTCATTTGCTTGTTTAGCAGAACTGAGTGTGAAAAACCTGAGATGCATGCACAAATATATTTCCCTTGGTCTTAGTTGAGCATTATGTCTCAGTGTTTAAGAGCTCTGTGGAAATGAAGTCCAACAGGCTCGCAGGTTAATGAAAAGCCCGGACGTACTTAATATTCCCCATACTGTGCCACCACCTTGACTTTATCACAGACTTTATCACATAGCTACTTCAAGGGAGTGTTTGCTTTTCTTACAATCTTAAAGGACACAGTTTTTATTTTTTAGCAATCACTGATCAAATTGGGTCACAAGTATATCTATTGATGGTGTTGTACAGTTCATTGTTCACATAACTTTCTATGGTTACCAGTCCCTATGTACACTTTTTACACAACAGATGTGCCCTTTTCAAGTTAATATTATTGGATTTAGTCTACTTTTAAAAGGTTTATATGTATGTGTAAATGCCATATTCAGGACAGTAGTATAGGGTTATACACCCTCTTGTGGAGAAAGCTGATAACAAGCCTGAACATTTCATTTACAATAAATGCGCTTGTATGTGCAATAACAACTCTAGATAATAAACCGTAGTTCAACAAACTTTGATTTGATTTGTACTTTGTATTACTTGTATATTAGTCAATAAATACAATGAGGTGGATTAATGTGTTCACTGACAAAACAGTACATGTTTAACTGAAGTATTCAACACCACGTTATCACACCATGAACCTAAACAGGTCCACAAACGGCATTATGTTTATTCAGAGCTGTTTAAAGTCAATAACTGTTACAAATACTGAGCACTCAAACTGTATTCTCTTCTTTAGGTTTATGTTCTGTTGTAAACATATGTGGAGTACTGGAGGGGATTATCCTTGAGTTACAGGAGGCAGATGGGAAAGCACCAGCTCCACTGACCGGCCAATAGGATCAGTTGATGTCCTAATACCACCCTCTATTTACATCCATCAGCCAATCAGTCACTGTCTTCCAAACCGTCTCAGCCCCCCAACATCTAATCCAATTTTGCCAAAGCTGAATAGGGAGTTAAGTAATCCTGTCAGGGTGACCAATAATAACCTATTTTCAAAATTAAAACCTGCACACCCCACATTCAGACAATGAGAAGAACATATTTTCTGGTCTAAATATAATTCTGTGTGTACGACAATATTCATTTAAAAATGAAAGAGAAGGCTGCATCAGTGGAGATTTGTTATACATGTATTATACACTTATTGAGTGCCACAGAAGATATTCCCGAACATTATCAAATGTTCTGCTGAAATCTGGGTAGGCTTTTTTTCTATCATGAACAATAAAGAGTATAACTCCATATGTGATAATAATAATAATAATATAATCTAAGAAACCTTGACCTTGAATGACTTTAATCATAGTAACAAGTTACTCACTGACTAATCCAAAGAACAATTCTTTTTTTTAAAAAGAGGGAGAAAATCAAAGTCAATATGAAACCACATTTATTCTTCAAAAAAACTAAAGGATGGAAGGACAGGACTGTTTTCAAAAACAATATCTTATAGTATCATTAGGAATGGCTATCTACCAGAAACATCTATAAAAATGTTAGGCTCCTAACTAGAATGTGTGGGTGTGAATCAACATTTCTTAAGTCTTGGATTCTGGTCACATTTGGAAGACAATTCTTTATTTAGCTGCATGCTTTAGAAAACCAACTGCATTCATCCGGTTGAAAGAATTCTTGTAAAATGTTTTATCTTCAGCGGTTTCAACGGAGCCCTGAGGCCTTTAGATGCCTCTGCACACATGCATTACCAAAGATTTTTCACAGTGCAGGGTCAGCTGCAGATCACCCACGCTGCAGCAGGTGCCCCTGCATGTGTTATCACTGACATAACCTTTACATTTGGGACAAGTTTTGAGTTATACCACAAATAAGTAATTTACCAGCAACTTACATTTTGTTCTCTGGAGAATGACAAGAGATAACGGATGTGACTGTAACCTGTGACCTTCTCCCAATAGGACAGAGTGTTACCTAACCTAGTTTTGTATTAGTTCACAATATCATTCCAATGTCATTCAAGTTTTCCTGGATGTACTGCTTCATGCTTTTTGTTCACGGACCATGGAAATATGATATGGGGAGGTCGGTGTTGTGATTTAAGAAGCAGAAAAATAAGAGGATTTCTGAAAACTTAATTAAATGTAATTTTAGACTGTGCTGTTCAAAGGTTTTGATTGAAGCATGCATTTGATTTGGCCCTAATCTTGCAAAGTCACGCAGTCACTTGGTTAACCTAAAACCTTAAACATTTAAAATTGAGCGTTCTTGAACCGATCCTTCCGGAGGCCCCCATGCCACAGGAGGTTTCTCACAGTGATAAGGCAACAGAATGACAGAGTATAGCCAACCTCTCATCCCCACCGCCATCGGATCTTTATAATGTTTACCCTCAGTATACTTTATGATTGCTTCTTATTTTAGTTGAAGACTAAGGGTTGATAAAAGCTGTACAGTGTTGAGTGTTTTTGGGGGGGGGGGGGGTTCATTCGTATGTAGGCCTACTTCATAGGCCACACATGTCAAATACCACCTACGTGGATGGACAAAACAATGTTGCCCCCAGTCGCACGGGATACAGAAACAGCTCTTTTTGCTCAATATTATCAGTGAATGTGCTGAAAACTAGGTCATGGTTTATTTCACATCCCTGTAGTTTAAAGTAATCTATAAATCATTTCGCTCCAGCAATATGCGCAATGCATAGCAGTATGGTAACAGTAGGAGAATACAGTAACATAAACGGAATAAGTAATTAGCAACCACGATGAAGTGCACAGTACACATTGTTTATGTTAATTACAAAATGAATTTGCACTAAGAATTATGATCCTATTAGAAGTCATTAATATCGGACCTGATTTTCAAAACAGATGCATTTGTCCGTCGGCATATCAGAGGGGCTTCGGTTCTACAACCATAACAATCTGATGAAAAATGGCTTCCCTGGATCTGAAAATCTAATGAGTTGATATCATATATCCACCATATTTCAGTGGTGGGAGCTTTCAACATTAGACCCGTATGTTGTATGCTAAATATCATATTGGCACAAATAATCCATAACTACACTAGAGCTGTAACATGGTTTACTGTGATCTAGTGATACATACAAATGTTTTTATCGTTCTTTTCCATGAATAATTTGTTGACGTAGTTGTTATTAGCTAGCTCTGCTAGTACTCGGCTGAGCAGCAATGTGCAGAAGCAACGCAGTTCAGCAAAGTGAAGCGATGCTAGTGTCCCATACATGAGTACTACAAATACAAAGTTGAGCTGCACATTTAGGCAGATACATGTTTGCGGTGGACAACAACTAACAGTAAACAATATTGTCTTTAGTCCCAACAAAGTTTTGCACTGTAGTTTTAGCATGCACTATTTTGTGCAAACTAGTAAATTAGTAGCTTTAACGACCTACATTCCAGAACAGAGCAGAAGCTAGCTCCTGTTAGCATTCAAGCTAAATCCACCAGCAGGAGCGAGATATCTGGTTAGTTTCTGGATTCACAGCTTGATGCTGTGGAGCCTATGAATGGACTGGTTAAAGACTTGTGGCGTTGTTTTATAGTTCCCCGGCAGTATACGACCACTCTACACAAAGTTCGATGTGCTGGATAGCAAGCTAACCATAGCATTATCCATCTAGTTAAGGAGCTAGCTGCACTGCCTGCCTTCCGCCGAGGTGCACTTCCCCCACTCTCCCTCCAGCCGGCTAGCCGCAGCGTTAGTCCGGTACATAAAATGAAGCGACCATCAGCGTTTTGGGAAGCTGTGTGGCTGTTTGGATTTTGCTGATGTATGAGGAGACGATATTGTTTTTGTGAGGTGAGCTTGTTTTTATTATGGCCTCCTTCAACTTCTTGCAACAGACATACCTAAAGACATATCAACCCTGACCTTAGACCGGGTAATGTTAGCTCTGCTTCGGTAACACTTAGCTGTTAGCTTCAACCAAATGGAGGGGTCTACTTGCTGGAGAACTAGCTATGTTACCTGGGTGCTAACTTTACGTTGAAATATGTTTTACGCTGGCTGTGCCCAAGGTATGATAACAAAAGTAGCCGGTTAACATTTTAGAAGTTCATTAGCGTGTGTATAAGATAGGGTGTATTTCTCGTAGTTTTGCCTCTTTGGGACACTTTGTTGCTACGTCACCATTGGTAGATGTTGGCTTTTCCGTTTCAACCTCTCGCCGGTGAGACGGACACGGCTATTTGCTGGACGGAACCAACCCTTTGAAGTCGGTGTTTACATTGAGGAATAGTGCTTAGCTTTGCAGTTATTCAACTGTACAATCTTATTAGCTTCTGCCGAGGCGCTGAAAATAAATAGCTGCTGCTTTGACCGACATTACAAAACAACAACAAATACATTAAAGTTAATTTGTAGCGTTAACACTTTTAACGTTAACTTAGCTAGCATGGTGTTAAGACGGTAACTTGGCCATCATGTCATCCCTTTTGCTCTGATCAGTGCCAACTTCATTTTAGAGACAAAGCCGTTTCACTATGATTATTATACGTGATGTAGCACAAGGTTTTTGTAAGACTTGGTTTTGACGTTAGTTTGTTGTCAAGAAGAGAGTGCGTTTCCAGTATTGCTGCCACTGAATGCGTTTGTTACGAAGATGTAACGTTAATGCTTCATAGAGAAATTAATTTGTCCATCAGCTCGGTTTGCATCATGGCGTTCACGGCTTATTTCGCCATATGCCAAACAGCGTTTACATGTAGATCCAGACCTGGTGTGTGTGTTAGGTGGAAAGGGTCAGTATGTTGCATATTACCTGGGGAGTTTTGGCTGGGCATGCGTTCAAAAACACCACTAAATGATTATGACAAAGTTGCACTGTAATTGATTTGGCGTAATAAATAAATGCATTCTGAACTTCTGAAAAATAAATAATCTGTTCTATGGGTCCTCGGTTGGGATCTCCTTGCTGCTGCTTCTGTGATAATAAAAAGGAAACATGTCGAAATGTGTGTGTTGGCTCACGGGATGATTTCACGAGTATGGTGGCACAGTTTCTTGTTGTTTTAAATAACAAAACACTGCAATATTTTCAGCTAGATTTATATTTCTAAGCAACCGTCACATATACTGTCATGTGAGCCCATTTGATCAGGACATACAGCATGGCATCACTGACGGTTTTGTCGTCATCTATATTATTTTGTGACATGAGATTTAAAGCTATATAAACACATATTGGCCTTTCTGTGATATCGGCCTACTATGAGTAAAACACACCATTCCAATGGAAGCTGATCTGCTCATGTTTAATTGTCGTCTGTTAGTGGCGTTTACACGTTCAATAACATGACTGTATATAACTAACTATGTGAATAAAATGGTGATACAGCCAAGTCTTGCATAGTTTATTTGACAGTATTATTTGATAATGTCGTGAATCTCACAGCGGAACCATGAAGCGACCGATAAATGTTTTGCACGAAAGAAGCTCCGCTGCAACAGGAAGTTCTCCATACGGAAGTTGTGTTTTCTTTGTGTATCCCGATTTATGGTTGTTTTATTTGGGGAAAACACCATTTTAGTTTTATCATTGTGTGCTTTTTCACGCTGCCGTTTCACCGATTTGGATTATGCATTGCCTGGTAAATGATAACTTGAATTGTTTAAGCGGTTTCCGAACGATCTGTGTCCTGTAACACTCGCGCTATTTTCAAGAGTTTCCGAGGAAGCTCGGCTGCATTAGTGCTAGCGTTAGTCAGATTAACACAAGGAAATAATCTAAAGTGAGCACCCAACAGCCATGTTTCATTGGTTGCATTGTTTGTTCTAAATCTGTTTGAGAAAAGTAGTTTTGGATTGTTAGTGAGGCTACTGTATACTATGTTTTGGAAAAGAAAAATGCATTTTAGGAATGTATTTTCATGATGATAGACATATGTTGGCTAATGAAAAGGACATTTTATATTTCTAAGTAGTTCCACTTGGTTGTTTACTTCATGTGGGAGAAACTCCCAATCATATGACTTTTTAGTAATGCTTCTAACATAGATATTTTCTCTACATTCATTGGTCTGATAGCACACTCATGTCTTGCATAGCCAGTTATGAGATAAAGGTTGTTTGCATGCTGGGAACATTTTAGTTAAATTAATTAATTTCTGATAAACATTAACAAGTTGATTTTACTTCTGTTTCTGAATTGCAGATCTCTGTCAAGGAGGTCAACATCAATACGGGGGATGGACGAGCAGAAAACAAACTGCGATGAAAATGAATCTGAACCAACAGGTAATGTTTTGTTATTCAAATGTCACCATTTCCAAACATCATCCACTATTAATGTACACTTTTCTGCAGGAAGATAAATAATTTGCCTTTGGACTTAAAGAGAAAGGCACAGGGCTGAGAACAAAATAGATTTGAATTTGTACAAATCATTGATTAGAGAAGCTAATAGCAGGCAAATCAAATTGGGGTTAGTCAAATTCACTTATTCCCTTTCTTTTTCATTCCCTAGCTGATGATAATACCCCTACGAAGAAGCTTGTCTCCTCTGAGGAGGAGTCCAAAGCCCTTCCTGCTGCCGAGGACCTGTCTGGTGCTACCTCAGCCCCGTCCAGCACACCTGAGTAAGTTATCAATTCCTATCAAAAATGTTTAAGTCGATAGTCTATATGTCAACAAGCTGCTCATTGTTGGCAAAACCAAAAACGGAATCTCTGATGGTATTTTTTTTTACTGTACAGTGGTAGCGTCCGAGCCTGTGCGCTCTGTAACTGTGTGGAGCGGAGCCTGCACGGCCAGCGGGAGCTGAGACACTTTGGGCCGTCTTCTGAACGGCCGACCCTCAAGCCATCAGCTTCCCTACTGCCACAGCCCGGAAATGATGACCTGTCTTCCATTGGATTTTCCGACTCCCCCTGTCTGGCATCGTTCTTTGACGACTCAGGTTGAAAACAAAACATTATTTTATTATATTTTGTTTGTCTACAATAACAAATAACTTTCAGGAATCAAGCATATTATAGGTTACATCGTCTAGAAATGCAGCACACAGGTGTAGAATTGGAGAAATAATGTTAGAGATGTCGCTGACGCTGTGCTTTATATTAAACAGGGGGCTGTTTGGTTCATCACTGGTGTGCTGCGTGGTCGGAGGGGGTGAAACAGGTGGAGAATGAGGAGCTGGAGAATGTGGATAAGGCCGTTATCTCAGGGACACAGCGGGTAAGTTCACTGTCCATCGGTTTTGATTATATAATATCAGGAGAGAATATAGGAATGAACAGGTTTCCTTAATAAATCTTTGTTTCCATTGGTTTGTTTAAGCTTTGCGAATGCTGCAAAAGGCTGGGTGCAACCATTCGATGCCATGCTGAGGGCTGCTCGCGGTTCTACCACTTCCCCTGCTCGGCGGCCAGTGGATCCTTCCAGTCCATGAAGCAGCTGGTCCTCCTCTGTCCAGAGCACATAGACAAGGCGGAGGAGTTGGGTAAGAGAACCAGACATCCTTTTCCAAATGGTGATGTCTACTTAGTGCTTGCTCACAGCCAGGCTTATACTATGCGCACATGTTTAAATATAGTGTTGTACTATATGAGAAAATAAGGGGAAATGTATACAATAACATTGTTGAATTTAGCAAGAACTAAATTACTTGCAATAATAGCTATACTCTGCTCAGCTTGTCTGCTGATTTCTATTTCTGCTAAAATACAACAGATTAATTATTGAAGCAAAAACTGAAAGGAAATGATTATTGTATATTCTTTTATTGAATCGATATAACTGATTCAATGGTACGCCGAAAAAAGAATTGTGGTTACATTTCTATTGGCAGTTTTATTCTGAATTTGGTTTCTTGTCTGTGAACTCTACATTTGAATGCTTTTGTGTAAATCAAGTGTCGACTGCCTGCATATGCTGAAAGTTGAAAAAAAGCGGACTTTGGGACATGTCATCTCTTGAATGTTGAATATTTCAGGCTTAAACAAAGATAAAACTGAGGTAATGGTTTTTGGAGCCAAGTCAGAACGTATAAAAGTTAGCGCTGAGCTTCAGTCTGCAATGTTCAAAACAACAGATAAAGCCAGAAATCTAGGTGTAGTAATGGACTCTGACCTGAGTTTCAACAGTCACATTAAAACTGTTACTAAATCAGCCTACTATCACCTAAAGAATATATCTAGGATTAAAAGACTAATGTCACAGCAGGATTTGGAAAAACTTGTCCATGCTTTTATCTTCAGTAGACTCGACTACTGCAATGGTGTCTTCACAGGTCTCACTAAAAATCTATTAGGAAGCTGCAGCTGATTCAGAACGCTGCTGCTCGAGTCCTCACTAACACTAAGAAAGTGGATCACATCACTCCTGTTCTGAAGTCTTTACACTGGCTTCCTGTGTGTCAAAGAATAGATTTCAAAAATACTGCTGCTGGTTTATAAAGCACTGAATGGTTTAGACCCAGGATACATTTCTGACCTCCTGCTAAATTATGAACCATCCAGATCTCTCAGGTCTTCAGGGACTGGTCAGCTTTCTGTCCCCAGAGTCAGAACTAAACATGGTAAAGCAGCGTTCAGTTATTATGCTCCAAATATCTGGAACAAACTCCCAGAAACCTGCAGGTCCGCTGCAACTCTGACTACTTTTAAATCCAGGCTGAAGACTTTTCTTTTTGTCGCTGCTTTTAATTGAACTATTCATATCTTAGACTGCACTGTAACTATTATCCATGCACTTTTTCTTTTAATGTTTAATTGAACTATTCATATCTTAAACTGCACTGTAACTTTTATCCATGTATTTTTTCTTTTAATGTTTAATTGAACTATTCATATCTTAAACTGCACTGTAACTTTTATCCATGTATTTTTTCTTTTAATGTTTATTTTATTAGCTTTTCTTTTTAATGACTGATTTTAAATGCCCTTTTCTTAATGTCTTTCATTTTTTGTAAAGCACTTTGAATTGCCTTGTGTTGAAAAGTGCTATATAAATAAACTTGCCTTGCCTTGCCTTATAGAAACAATACCTGCTTTGTGAAACAAAACACCAGGCATCTATTCAAAAGTGGCTACTGGCTTACTATCTTGTGATTTTTGTGTTCATATGTATTTAAATTATTTTCTTTACAGCAGGTGAGGAGTCTTGGTGTGCAGTGTGTGACTCAGCGGGGGAGCTCACAGACTTGCTGTTCTGTACGGGTTGTGGCCTACATTATCATGCGGCCTGTCTAGAGATCGGTGCCACGCCTATCCAGCGGGCAGGATGGCAGTGCCCAGAGTGCAAAGTTTGCCAGACGTGCAGGTTAGAAAAACAATTCTTAGATAGTGCCTGAATGTTTTTTTATTATATTTCATCCTGTTTTTGTTTTGTTTTTGTAGCTTTTCTTTTATTCTTTTTTTTTTAAAGATGAATGTCTTTATTATTCATTTATTTTTAGGCAACCAGGTGAAGACTCCAAAATGTTGGTATGCGATGCCTGTGATAAGGGCTACCACACCTTCTGCCTCCAGCCAGCCATGGATTCTCTTCCCTCTGACCCATGGAAATGCAGAGTAAGTCACATTTGTCTTTCATCTTGGTACAAATACATTCCTCTACTTCCAAAATGTACCTAACCGAAGAAACCCCTTTTTTAAATCAGGATATTTAGGGCTTCTTTGACCATTGTGTTTACAATTTACACCTTTTTTGTCTGTTTTTTCTCAGAGGTGTCGTGTGTGTACGGAGTGTGGTGTCCATGGACTGGGGCTGCCAGGTTCGGCCCAGTGGTTTGACAACTACGCCGTGTGCGAGGGCTGCCAGCGGCACCGCAGCTCGGTGTGTGGCGTGTGCAGCAAAGCTGCCAACACATCTGTCACTCTGCAGAGCTGCAGCACATGCCACAGGTTAGTTTGATGCAGAAGCAAAATGGTGTTCATTTGTGCTGGCTTATCGCTCCTTGTCATACAATATTTCTCATGATCTCTTAATTGTCCTAGATCGGTGCACAGTGAATGTTCTTCACCGGGGGAGCTTCCAGAAGCAAAGTGCATTTGCCGGCTTTGCAAGATGGGTCAGCTGCAGCCTTTCACTAAATCATACACAGCAGAGATACAAACCAGAGAGGCGTCTGAGGAGACTGTGGATTTGGTGGAGGCGAAAATCCAAACAGATGCAGACATGGTGACAGAAGAGCACACAGACTTATCAGAGCTGGCACCAGGGCAGAAAGATGCATCGGAGAAGGTTCAGGACGAGGCCACGACTGATAAAGAGACTCCCATGGTCCTGGGTAAGTCTGCATCATGCACATTAATGCATCTTGTTTGTGCACCTTGGCAAATAAGAAATACATTTTCTCTATCTCTTATTCTTTCCAACTGCAGCACTTAAAGCAGTTCAGATTATTTTTTCATATGATCGATGTACTTGATTCTTCCAATGTTTTGGCTGTATCCACATGGTTGAATGCACTTATTGTAAGGTGCTGTCACTCAAACGTAAGCTAATTAAACGATTTGAAATGTCAGGCTGAGATGTGCTTCTGATGTTAACTACTTTTGGCTTCAGGGGTGGAGTCCGCAGTTGTTGAGACACCAGCGGTTGGGGAGAAGTTGAAGCAGGACGAGCTGCAGGGAGCAACAGAAGAATCGCCTTCTGAGGCTCCCGCTGTTCAGACTGAGGCCACAGGTAAACTTGTAACACACTGTAGACATTTTTTAATATGAACACAAAGCAGTAGTTTATTATCTGTATTATGGTGTGCCGTAACTAATGATATATTTGTAAATGTTTACACTAGTAACCACGCATTCCTTAATCTTAATTGTAGATTGTGCAACAAAAGAACAGAGGGCCTCTTGTCTACCTGCTGATGAAGAGAGGGTAACAGAGGCAGTCAGCCGTGGGACTAAAGACGCCCCCGTCCAGGCCCCTCCAGCAGAGACGCGGTCTGACAACCCTAAAGAAGAACCATCACCGGTGTCAGAGCAGGGTCCTGAAAACATGGAGGTGGAGAAGGAGGATAAGCAAGAAACCACTCTATCAGTGGAACAAGAAGTACCATCAGAGCCATTAAAAGATGGCTCCAAAGTCACGCACGTCCCACCACCATCCAGTAAGGATCCACCAAAGTTACCATCCTCTCCTGCCTCTGTGGACAAAACGGAGCACTTGCCTATGGATAATCGGCAAGAAAGAAGTCCATGCCCGGACCCTCAGTCTCCTTCTCCTCTTTCTATATCAGGAGACACACAAGAGGCCCTTTCGTCTATGGAAATGGAGCAGAGGTTACTACCTCACTCTGAGGAAGAGGATGATGATGACGAGTATGATGAGCAAATGAAAGGAGATGGACTTATTGAGGACATAAAGCGGGAGCCGGACGATCTGTCCTACCTGAGCCATGGAGACGAGAGCAGCAGCGGCTTTCTGGGCTCTCCAGGAGAACAAGACCCTCAGCTCTCCATGGAGCTCGGCCACTCGCACGCAGATAACCTGCTGTCTGAGACCGATGACTCGCTTCCCTTCGAGCCCCTCAGAGAGAAGGTGAAACGCAGAGGGTCCCCCGGCCGCTCGCGGGTCAAACAGGTTGGTCTTTCTTTACTCAAACAGCTGGTGATGGTTTTAAATTAAGTTGTTTGTAGGACTTGACATTGAATTGGTTTAACTCTGCTTGTAGGGGCGAAGCAATAGTTTTCCTGGGAAGCGCAGACCCCGAGGAGGCGGTGGAGGGAGAGGGCGGGGTGGGAGGTCCCGCCTCAAAGCCATGGCTTCCTGCATCGACGCTTTCTTGGTGAGCTTTATGAGGTGGTCATAATCACTCTTTTCATACTTTTGTTATTGATATTTGGATCTTTAACTGTTTATCCCCTTGTTCACAGCTAAGCATGACCGCAGACACTGGAGTGAGTAAAGAGGAAGACGAGGAGGAAGACGACACCATGCAGAACACAGTGGTTCTTTTCTCAAACACTGATAAATTTGTCCTGCTCCAGGTACAGCTCTTATGTCATCTTTTTAATTACCCTGTGGCATAACTACAATTTCCACTTTCAAATGCACCGCAAATAGTCATTGTTTCCTCTTTGTTATATTTTCCTTTCTTTCTAGGATATGTGTGTTGTGTGCGGCAGTTTTGGAAAGGGTTCAGAGGGGCAGTTGTTGGCTTGTGCTCAGTGTGCCCAGTGTTACCATCCTTACTGTGTGAACAGCAAAGTAAGCACAACATTTGACTGTTTTTATGTGTATTTTTTTTCAAAGTATTTATAAAGAAAAAGGATTAAACCTGATATTTCCTGTAGATCACCAAGACGATGCTCCGTAAGGGCTGGCGCTGTCTGGAATGTATTGTGTGTGAGATGTGTGGAAAGGCTTCGGATCCCTCCCGTCTGCTGCTGTGTGACGACTGTGATGTCAGCTATCACACCTACTGCTTGGACCCGCCCCTGCACAATGTCCCCAAGGGTGGTTGGAAGTGCAAATGGTAAGAGTAATGTTAACTGACAAAATGTCAACCGCATAGTTCGGCTCTATTCAAACGAATTTTAAGAACCAGTACTTTTCTCTATTTTAATTTCTACTGCCACCTGTCCATCATGAAACCAATCGGGTACATTTGCACTACGTCAATTGTACGTCAGTTTGCATGCTGACATCTCGGTCTAGTGAATTAAAACACTGCAGTCACTATTGACGGTGGCTAATAAAAATTGCAGGACTGTGTCGCACTGGAGACGTTTGACCAATCAGCGGTCTGCAGTGTTTAAACGTCTCCTGGTATCAGCTTAGCTCGCTTTTTGACCTAGACCAAGGCAGTACCAAAAAAAGGTCCAGGTGTACTGTCGGCAACTCTTGTGAAAAAACAAAAAAGACTAGTTCAGTATCATGCAGTAGAAATGCAGCATAAGAGCACACTGTTTCATTCAGCATGGTAGCTTTGAATAGGGCCAAATGGAAATGAATACATGTTAATTTGCATATTATGTAAATCACTCATGCCTCAGCCTGCATTAGCAATTCAGAGGCCCATCCCTATGCCTCTTGCTTCTGTAGCAACAGAAACAATATTGCAATACTCAAAATAGTTCCTGTACTTGTTTTTTGTCTTCAATCTTGCATATGAGCTTTATATTCAACACATAGTGCTTCACTACTTTTGTGCAGGTGTGTGTGCTGCGTCCAGTGTGGTTCAAACACCCCAGGTTTCCACTGTGAGTGGCAGAACAACTACACACACTGTGGCCCCTGTGCCAGCCTCGTCACTTGTCCAGTTTGCAGAGAGAACTTCATGGAGGAGGAGCTGCTGCTGCAGTGTCAGTACTGTGATCGGTGGGTGCTGTTCATTAGAAACACACACACACACACACACACACACACACACACACACACACACACCCAACTGAGGTATTCATGAGACCGCCGCTAATGAAGACGAGCGGGGAATGGATTATTGATGTATTTTTCATATCATGAATTATTCCGTTACATCTTTGATTCGGGGTGTGATTTGTTAAGGAAAGTTTGTGCATCAACGTGTTTCTGTGTGTGCCTGTGCAGATGGCTCCATGCTGTCTGTGAGAGTTTGTACACAGAGGATGAGGTGGAACAAGCTTCTGATGAAGGCTTTGCATGCACATCCTGCAGCGCATATGTTCCAAAACCCGTGGGTAAGTTCCACAACGACACTATTTAGAAACTAAGATTGGAAGAATTTGCTTTGAAAAACCCTCATAGGATATTTTCTTGTTTACTGATGACATGAATCTTTTTTTTCTCTACCTGCTTTTTGCCTTTGCTCGCTGTAGTAGAGTCAGCAATTATGGCTTCAATAAAGATCAAAGAGCCAGGTTAGTGGATTATGCTTACTAAGGTTTATAATCCCAAGCACATTTCCTATGGTCGTCTTTTGTTTGTTTTTCTGTTACTCACTCATATTTACAAATGTCACTTTACAGAACCCCAGTTCTACCGGTTGGAGGGTGTGTGGCTGACAGAGTCGGGCATGTCCCTGCTTCGCAGCATCTCCATGTCTCCTCTGCACAAGAGACGGCAGCGTCGCTCCCGTCTCGGCGCTCTGTGCTGTGAAGGAGGCTCTGATGGGATGGATCTGAGGGAGGGTGACGAAGGTTTGCACACTTAATTCAATGGTGTATTCAAATGTTTGTTGGGTTCTGCTCCTTTTCAATGTCAGACTCAATTTATTGTTATCTTGTTTGTTAAGGATGTGGGGAGCCCATGGAATGTGAATCCAAAATGGAGAACCCTGGGAGCCCTGACAGAGAAGGGGGTGCAGACGTAGGCCCTGATGGCATGGCCGACTGCGATGGTGTCAAAGGAGGAGCAGAGGAGACTGAGGACAGCAAAAAAAGAAAGCGGAAACCTTACAGGCCTGGTAAGCTATCAAGAATTTGCCAAAAGATTTCAAACATCTACAACATCATTTTCTTTTTAATGACTGATTTTAAATGCCATTTTCTTAATCTCTTTCATTTTTTGTAAAGCACTTTGAATTGCCTTGTGTTGAAAAGTGCTATATAAATAAACTTGCCTTGCCTTGCCTTACAAATGTCTTGAGTACTCACAATATATGAACAAATCCTTATCTGTATTTTGTAACAGGAATTGGTGGCTTCATGGTGCGACAAAGGAAGTGTCACACACGGATGAAGAAAGAGTTTTTCGCCCAGCTTGCTGGAGAGACTACATTAGATGGACAGCCAATAGAGAGAACCATTGACGAGGGTTGGTGACAATTTTAGAATTGAATGACATCCAATGCAAAAATACTTATGTATTCAGAAAACCCATTAATGTTTTTTTTGTAAATTCAGTTAAATTGTGAAACTGAATTGCATAATTATATGTGCAGGACCTCACCCTGACACAGATAACATCATGGATCCTAAACCAGTGGAGGGCGAGGAACAGGCCAAGAAGCGACGGGGACGGAAGAAGAGCAAACTTGAGGACATGTTTCCATCTTATCTCCAGGTTCAACTCTCTCTCTATGCCCACTGTTTTAAACCGTTTTAAACTCATTTGATCCAGTGAGGTAATTTTGAAATGTTTGTACATTTTTCAGGAGGCTTTCTTTGGGAAGACACTTATAGACTTGGGTAAGAAAGCTGTGCTGACACCTCCAGGGCAGAGGCCGGGCGCATGCCTGGTCCGACCTTCATTACCAGCACCGTCAGGGGTCAGAACTTCTGCCCCAGAGAGTAAGAACACTAACTTGACCTCTGACACCTGAAAACTGGAAATCATTTGTGGGTGTGGATGCGATGAGCACTTTTTGTGACCTTTGTGCTTCTTTTACTAGATGAAGATCGTGTGGTGAAAGAATATTTTCTTATCAAGCAAGAGGGGGGTGATGGCCCCCAGGCTCAGGGAGAAGGTGCAGGTACGTTTCTGTTTGTTTGCTGCTACTGGTTTATTCTTAGTGTTGTAATTGCAGGTTGTTTTTAAAATGATACATTTGTTTAGGAGTTTCTGCACCGTCCTCATCACTGAAAGAACAGGCGTCAACTGATCCTCATGACTCTGATGCAGAAAAGAGTGAAGGTATTCCCACCAGAGGTTTCTTTGGTCTATCAGTATGCAACATCAATCAGTGGGGAGAATACCTGATGTAGCACCCTACCTTACATGCTGTTGTCCTTGTGTGACAGGTCTTCCGTTAGGGGTGGAAAGTCAGGACTCTGAGCAGTTCTTCAGGAAGGTTCTGGGATCGTCAGACGGCTCCTCTTTGGGGGGCATGAAGCCCATCTTGGAGGGCAGTAAGGGAGAACTCAATCGTAGCGCTTTGCCGCAGAGAGCTCTCCTCTCAGGTGTGTACAAGGACATGTCATCAGCCAGTCTTATGAATAAACAGATACACAGACAGTATAAAACCATATCTGTTGTTTGATTGTGTAAGGAGGATTATTTACAAAATGAATGACTAAGTGAATTGTGGCTTGAGATGAATTTGAGCGTGCACCATCTCTAACAGGGTCCCTGCCCTCCGCTGGAATGATGGATGGTTTTCCTGGCCTCTCTCAGTCACCGTTCTTCGATATGCGGTAAGACCAATACTGCTTTTCCTAAGCATTTTATTTTACAACAATTTGTAACTGTTGCTGTAGATCGGTATGCATTTATACACACACTTCCTTTCTTACAGTGTAGTTAACACATGAGAACCTTTTCATTTACAAGACAATAACTTATCATATGGTGTGCAGGGAGCGAGGAGGATTGTTCAGTCCAGATGGAAGTGAGGAAAGCGCCTGGGCCAATCCCTCTACCCCAGTAACCCCTTCCTCCCCACCGACCCCCACTGAGGGAGAAAGTGATGGACTGTCCTACAACCAGCGCAGTCTCCAGCGGTGGGAGAAAGACGAGGAGCTGGGAGAACTCTCAACCATTTCCCCGGTGCTTTATGCCAATACCAACTTTCCCACTCTCAGACAGGACTACCCAGGTAAGAGAGGACGAAATAATAATATATACACAGTCTATAAGAGGACAAAACAGACCTTGTGCTTTTTTTAAAGTAAGTTTTATATCTCCGTTATATATTGGGCAGCTGTTAAATATTTCTCCTGTCACAGACTGGGCTAATCGCTGTAAACAAATCATGAAGGTCTGGAGGAAGGTGTCAGCTGCTGACAAGGTTCCATATCTGGTGAGTTCTGTTTTGATTGCTTTTAGTTAAATATATAATATAATTAAAAAAAGATCTATACCTTTTATATCAAATCAACAATTGTTTCCTGCGGTTCTCATGTTGTGCATTTTCCCAAATGGTTATCATAGAGCTTGAGTTCTTGTTATTCTGTTTGAATTGTCTCTAATGGCTTATTGTACCTTCACTTTCTATACATAAAGCCTTGAGTGAAAAATGACCAAATACAGAAATAAACAAAACTGTAACTCAAATGTTTAAATTTCTGCTGGGCATTACTACATTTAGTAGTAAGATCATCCGTATTGACATTTAAGTACAGTATATCTGCATTTAAAGGTATATTGATCACGGCTCTCAACATGGCTGACTCTTTGACAAGTAGCTAACATTGCTAACAGCAAAATATAACTTCATTCTCTGCTCAGGATGACATTACTGCACTATAACTTAACATGGCCCATTTTTACATGCTGATTTATAATAATGCATGTTTTTGTTATGCATAAGTTAAAATGGCATTTATAATATTGAAACAATCTCATTACTTTTTATAGCAAAAGGCCAAAGATAACCGAGCAGCTCAGAGGATCAACAAGGCACAGAAGGTGACTAAAGCTGAAGAATCCTTTTTCTTTTTCAAAGCAAATGCATGGTTTGATACCTTTCATTCAGTGGTGATGCATATCATTCATGCTTCCTCTGTACTCTCCTCTTCCCACAGCAGGCGGAGAGTCAGGTGTGCAGGCCTATAAAAACGGAGGGAGTGCGTGTGAAGACGGAACGGCCCAGTTTGCACCTCCAGATCCCTCCACCTTCAGGCTTTACATCCATCTCTTCCCAGCCCAGTTCTGCAGAGAGTCCATTTCCCTTCCCTCCAGATTCAGGATCCTCCTCTGTCTTTTTCTCAGACGGGCCTCTTAGGACTCCGGGTTCGGCTGAAATCCGGACAGATCCCTTGGCCAAGCTTCCTCCTCAGTCACCTCATTCTCACTCTCACCCAACCACACCGTTCCCCCATGCTGTGGCCAGCCCTTTACAGGCCTCTTCCTCAGGTTATTCCGCTTCCGGCCCACAGGGTCCTCCTCAGGGACGGCCAGCCAGCCTTGGCCCCTTTGACATGCAACCAGGAACTCCTGGAACCCCCAGACGGGCTCAGCAGGTTGACCCCTACTTCAGATCACAGCTACAGCAGCAACAGGGTCATCTACCACAATCACAGCAAGGCTCCCAGGAGTCACTCGGACATCCAGAGAGTCCTCATTCGAGAGGTTCAGGGCTTGGGGAGTCGCCAATATTCTCACCACCCCACAACACCCATTACGGAGACCCTTTCAGAAACCAGCAAGGGATGGGCCGGCCTGAATATGGTTCATCCCCGTCGCCCTCTGCAGTGACTTCCTCCCCTGCAGGGCAGTACAGGGCTGATGTGAGTGCCCCCTCTCCACGCTCCTCTGCTGGGAGGCCTGATCTATCCACTGGCTCTCCTGCTGGGATGCTGGACTCGGGGGATGGCTTGTTCAAGGCACCTATGACTCCACGAATGCACCAAGGGGAGGTGCATCCTGGAGCATCTCCAGGACACCCCTCTGAAGGCTACAGGCAGTCTCCTTCTCACTCTTTCTCTGACCCCCACGCCCAGTCACCACTGACTCCCAGGCCGCAGTCAGCCGACAATTGTCCTCTCGGGCCCCAGAGACATCCTGTTGCTCAACAGGAAATGTGCCCTCGAGTGCCCTCCAGCCCAAATTCACAGGGCAGCTCTCAGTCTCCCCACACTCCCGGGGGCCTCTCCAATGATGCTTACTCTGTCCATTCTCCCGCTACGCCTCGTTTCCAATCCCCGGACCCTTGTTCTCAGCCACCTTCAAGACCACAATCTAGAGACCCTTTTGCTACTCTCCACAAACCCCCTCGCCCCCCTTCTGTTGCCCCAGAGGGAACAGCAATTTACAAAGGCTCACCCAATCCTCACCAGCCACCTCCACCACATCCCACCAACAGTTCCATAGGGGACCCTCTCTCTGGTAAACCGTCAGCACCTCTTACTTTCAGTCGCAGCCCCAGCACGGGAGGCTTCCAAATGACCCAACAGCAGAGTCAGATGTTACAGGGTCAGCTTCAGCAACAACAGCCACAAACTCTACAGACAGACGGCTTTGGCTCCAGGGGGCCAAATCTCTCCGGATCTCAAGATCTGATGGCTGTCCGCCCTCCAGATGCACATCAGCAGCCTGCTCTGCCAAGCACTCCAGAAATGCCTGACATTTCAGCAGTTCAGGACCCTGCCTTAGTCGGCCTCAGCCCCGCTGAGCTAGAGAAGCACCGACAGGTATGAACATATTAGCCATTAACAATCATGCTCTGCACTTTTCAGGTGTTTTTCTAATCAATTCTTGTTATGTTTTTGTTTTTTTCAGCGACTCAGACTACGGGAATTCTTAATCAGACAAAAACTGCAGAGAAACACCATCAGACAAGAGAAGGAGGCTGCTGCAGCGGCTGCTGCTGGCAGTGGATCCCCTGGCTGGCCTGGAGGAGAGATGGGAGCCTTTCAACAAGACAAGGCTCACAGAGCACCGCCACCTTATCCACAGGTATGCACCTTACGAATATGCTTTAGACTTCAGATACCTTTGAATGTCACTCATTGTAATTGCACCACTTGATAGCTGAGGATGTACTTTGACCTCTCTGATGTTAGTGAAAGATGGTCAGATGAGTGCCTTGCATTGTAGCTCGCATCCATTAATGTGCGAGAGTGGATGTATGGCAGAACATTCGAATGAGGTTTGGATAAAAGTGTTCTATAAACGAACAAAAGGAATGTTACCTCTGCCTCTTTTTGCCATCATTACTTCCTTTAGGATCGTGTTGCTGCTGCTACTGCTCAGGCTTCTATGACAACAAAGATGCCTATGACTGGAGGCATGGGGGTCATTCGCCCTCCACCTACAGGAACCCCTGCCATCATGGATCCTAATGCACTAAGGTAACCACGTCAACCATGTGGATTTACAATATGCCGAATCACAATGTTTTCACTTTGTAAAAAAGAAAATTCAAGAAATGTTAAAACGTTAACATATTTTCTCTTCTGTCATTTAGGCAACCGGGGCCCCCCAGACCTCAGGGCATGTTTGTTCGTCAACCGTTCCCTCCTCAGTGGCAGGGCCAGGCTCAAGGCCCAAGGAGGTTCCCCCAGCCCGGCATGGAGTCCATGGGCATAAGACACAATCTCAATCCTGCTGTCAACATGCAGGGTATGGAAGGCATGGGTAACCCTCACGCCATGATGCCAGGACATGGAGGAGAGACCATGCAGTCAATGGGTCAAGGGCCTCCACCACAGTTCATTGAATTGAGACACAACTCACAAAGACTACCCCTACGACCTCAGTTTATGCCCCGTATACCCCAGCCGAGACAACGGCACTTTGTCCCTCAGCAAGAGATGGCAGCATCTTTTGTTCAGCAACATCCAATGGGTCAAGCTGGTGGCATTCAAACTGACGGGGGCAGCAACTCGCATCTTAGGTTACAGCAGGGTGGACTTCCAGCTTTAATGCCTCAGTCAACAGGCCCAATAACACAGCATCCCCACCTGCAGCACCAGGCAGCTACTTCCAATACAAGCATTCCTAGCACTGAGCAGCATCATCTCCAACAACCAAGCCTGGTCACACACTCCCAGCCTGCAACAGCAGTGAGTAATGAGGAGCTGCCAGAACCTGACCTTGAAGGCCTTGGGGATGCCCCAGGGGATGGAGGTGTGGATGATGAGGATGATTTGGCTCTGGACTTGGACCCTGACAAGGGAGATGATGACTTGGGCAACTTGGACAACCTGGAGACCAATGATCCACATTTAGACGACCTGCTTAACAGTGACGAGTTTGACCTGCTGGCTTACGCTGACCCTGAACTGGACCAAGGAGACCCGAAAGATGTCTTCTCAGACCAGCTCCGGTTAGTGGAAGCAGAGAGTGAAGCACCTGCATCTTCTTCTGGATCTGCACATGTTAAAGTGGAAGTAAAAGCCAAGTTGGAGCCAGGACAGAAGGTCACAACAGTTGCTGGCACTGCAAGAGGGTCTGCTACTCAACTGCCACCCTCTGCAGACATATGTGATATCTCCAAGGTCAAAATAGAGGACAGAGGTATGACTCAGACGCATCCAGGACACACTGTGGTAAAAGATGAATTTGGAGAGGCTGTGTCAATGCTTCTTGGTGGGACCACGCCCTCTTCCAAGTCTGCACAACCAGATAACCAGTCGGCTTCACTCAGTTCTGTTCGGTTAGGGGGACTTCAGTACCCCCTCCCAGGACAAGCTGGTGGATTGCCTTTTCCTTCAGCTGCTTCACATTCAAATATGAATGATGATCCACTGGGTCTGCCTGATGTTGGTGGACAGCACTCCCCTGCTGTAGATTTGGCAAAGGTAGAGAGCTCTTTAGATGGTGAGCTGCCCCTTCTTATACAGGATCTGCTGGAGCATGAGAAGAAAGAACTACAGAAGCAGCAGCAGCAGCAGCAGCAGCAGCAGCATCTCAACTCCCTCCACCAGGGAGGCATGGCGCCTAATTTTCCTGGCATCTCAAGTCAACAACAGCCGCACCCTCAGACTCCGGGCCAGATAATGCTGCCACACCACCATCGTCCACCACCACAGGGAATGATGGCTCAGCCAGGGATGGTACCCCGTTCCCCGCACATGATGCAGCAACAACAACAACAACAACAACAACAACAACAACAACAACAGCAGCAGCAGCAGCAGCAGCAGCAGCAGCAGCAGCAAAGACTTATGGGAACTGGAATGGCACCTCCCATGAACATGGCCCAGCAGCAAGCCATGGTGAGGATGGGGCCGCCGGGGATCCACCCGGGTGTCGGTCATCAACCGCAGCCTGGGATTAAACTGCCTCTGGCCAACAACTTCTTCCCAGATAAAGGTAAGCTCATAGCCTTATGACATAATGCAGCAATGGACATAGCCTTAATAATTATTTTAATAGTTAATGTTATATTTACATTATTTTTGACAAGAATGTCACCAACATTCTTACCAATAAGATCTTAGTCTTCCCTCCCATACATATTTTTTTTTAATTGCACAGGCATTGAACACTTTTTTTTAATTTAGCATTTTGTTTTACATTTTTCTAAGAGATGTACTTACTAGATGTACTTACTAGATGTACTTACTAGATGTACTTACTCGATGTACTTACTAGATGTACTTACTAGATGTACTTACTAGATGTACTTACTCGATGTACTTACTAGATGTACTTACTAGATGTACTTACTAGATGTACTTACTAGATGTACTTACTCGATGTACTTACTCGATGTACTTACTAGATGTACTTACTAGATGTACTTACTAGATGTACTTACTCGATGTACTTACTCGATGTACTTACTAGATGTACTTACTAGATGTACTTACTAGATGTACTTACTAGATGTACTTACTAGATGTACTTACTAGATGTACTTACTAGATGTACTTACTAGATGTACTTACTAGATGTACTTACTAGATGTACTTACTAGATGTACTTACTAGATGTACTTACTAGATGTACTTACTCGATGTACTTACTAGATGTACTTACTAGATGTACTTACTAGATGTACTTACTAGATGTACTTACTATGCGATCATTTCATCATTCTTAGTGGCATAAAAGGGCTAAAATCACATTAACATCGTTCATCTGAATTATTTCTGGGATCAAATATCTTCCATCCATGTCACTGTATCATCAGACCTTTTTCCTATTTCATTGCAGATTTGGACACATTTGCTACCGATGACATCATGGATCCAATTGCCAAGGCAAAGATGGTGGCCCTTAAGGGTATCAAGAGAGTGTTGGCACAGGATCCAATGGCTGTTCCCCCTGGCATTAACAGGTATTTATTTTTACTTCAATTTGTTCGGTAGATTTTTGGAGGGCCTTACGTTTGAGTTTAATAAACAATTTTAAGTTGATTTTGAATAAAAACTAGGGCCGGGACTTTAACGCGTTAATTAAGATTAATTAATTACACAAAAATTAACGCGTTAAAAAAATTAACGCATTTTAATCGCACTTATTTTTGCACCGCGGAACGTTTCTCACTGGATGAGTTTCAGGCGTACCGATTATACTGGAGCACCAACTAACGTTCATGACTTCAGACAACAAACCACAGTGAACAACAGTGGGAAATGTTTTAAAAAACGGACGGATGGAAGCGTCGATAAGAGCACGGTTGTGTGCAAATTATGCAAAAAGGAATTCGCATACCACCGCAGCACATCAAGCCTCAAGTATCACCTCAATGCAAAACATATAGCAGCTAGCGTGGACGTTAGCCTCTTTTATCGCGTTCACACCAAAAAGAGCCGGTACTAAAATTAGTTCATGAAAGTCCCTGCTAGAGAGCAGAGAGCTGCTAGAGAGCAGGGACTTTCGTAAGGCTCTCTTGTGAGAAAATAGCTATATTTCTGATTGGCTGGGCGGATTGCAAACCACGCCCCGTAAAACTCCCAAAAAGTTTTGTGAAGCCGCCATTTTATTATCCTCGCATTAGCATTATTAGCATTAGCCCAGCGCAGAAACGCAGAGAGACTAACTTATGGCAACACAAAATAAAACATGGGAGCGGTGGAGATGAGGAGGTGTCGGCGTTCTGGCGATTTACTCGGAAGGCTGCAGTAGAAGCTGCTGGGAGTCCCAGCAGCTTCTACTGAAGCCAGTCCCCAACTCCGGGGACTTCCGGCCGGGGACTTTGGGCGGCAGTATACGCCGTGAAGTGGTTTGCGTCCTGCCAGTAAACCCAAAGCAGAAGAAGAAGAAGTGACGTCAGCGGCTTCATTTGCCTAATCCTCCCCCAGGTTCAAAGAGTTCTCATGAACTAAGTTCTCATGAACCTTTGTGGGAAAAGTACTGCGGTGTGAATGCGCCTAATGGTATACTAAAATCCATGTGAAAAAAATTGCTTCTCACTGTTCTCAGGTCAAATATTTATATGTGATTAAAAATGCGATTAATTTCGATTAATTAATTACAAAGCATCTAATTAATTAGATTAATTTTTTTAATCGAGTCCCGGCCCTAATAAAAACAGAAACATTTAAATGAAAAAAACAGAAATGTGTAAAGAAAAGAAATCTCCAATATTTAAAGATTGCTAGTTTGAGTAGGATGTGTTGTGCGAGGGACTATCCCTGTAGAAGAGTTGCAGATAAAGCATGTTGTTTTATCTTCAAACTGTTCTCCACTCCTAATTTTAAAAGACAGTGAATTGGTATGTAGCAGTATCAAAGTTTAACTGTCCTATCTTATTCAATATAACAAAACACTCATGGTGATGAAAACATCTTGATCATTTTAACGTTTTCGATGAATGATTTGGAAACAACTTTCCATCCCAGACAATTGTTTGGTATGTTGCAGTTATAGTTGTATGTTTTATGTTTTGATTCCTTTTCAGGCAACAAGTGTCTCTGCTTGCTCAGAGGCTGTCCTCTGCCCCCGGCACAGATCCAAATCAGCCTACACTTGTACCTCCAAAGGTATGCTGTCAGGCTTGTCAAAACTGTATTGATTAACTTTTATTTTCACTCTTATGTAGCTTAATTAATAAATGTTTGTTTGTGTTTAGGAGGGAGAAACAAGTGATCCTACAGTGTCGAGACCTAACCCGCCTCAGTTTGTGCAAGGAATCATCAGTACGTTCTACCCTTACTGCCGATAAAAATACATTTCATAATTTGAAAAAGGTTATATTGCTGTTTCCTCTTTTGTGGTTGTCTTAACTTAATCTTTCTGTTACAGATGATGCAGAACAGCACCAATATGAAGAATGGCTTCTGCACACCCAGCAGTTACTCCAAATGCAGTTAAAATTCTTGGAGGAACAGATTGGAGTTCACCGCAAATCACGCAAAGCACTGTGTGCTAAGCAACGCACTGCTAAGAAAGCTGGCAGGGAGTTTGCTGAGACAGATGCAGAGAAACTAAAGTTGGTAACAGAAGAGCAGAGCAAAATTCAAAAACAGCTTGACCAGGTGTGTAGATTTTATATGAACTACATTAACAGTTTATGTATAAAAAGGTGTCCACAGAAACGGCACATGGCATCTAGATTTGCAAAATGATATATGTTCATAATTGTTCCAGGTACGCAAGCAGCAGAAGGAGCACACCAATCTCATTGCCGAGTACAGAAGCAAGCAGCAGCAGCATCAACAAAGCTCAGGTATTCTTACCCCAGGTCATTCTGCACAGGCGGCCCCTCCTCACATGTTTCCCAAGATGCCTGGCCAGATGATGATTGGCCAACAGGGAACACCAGTAATGGGCCAACACCCTGGTGTGATGCCCCAAGGTGGAATGCCTGTCAGGATGCCTCAGGGGCAGCCTTTTGTTGGTGGAGCCCAACCCCAGCTTCCTGCAGCCATGGGAGCCAGTGTTGCCAGGGCCCCTGGTCCACCTGGTGCTCCAACAGGATTCTTCCCACAGGGGCCTAGAGTTCAAGGTGCAGACCCCAGGCTTCTCCAAGAAAGACAGCTTCAACATAGGATGCAAATGGCAAAGCTCCAGCAGCAACAGCAGCAACAACAGGTGATGATGGGGCAGCAACCGATGCCACACCCAAATCAACCGCCTGGCTTAGTCCCCCAGCCACCGCCCGGCATGATGGGGAGCCCACTTATGGCCCAACAGCAAGCAAACCCTCAACAGGGAATGCTAGTCAACCAGGCCAATCAGCAGAGTATGGTGCATGTCCCACAAGGAATGGTTGGAGGCCAGTCTGTGGCTCCACTTCCACAGAACCTCGCAGGAGGCCAGCCTATGAACCATGCTCAAGCCATGATGGCAGTTCAACCAGGGGTTATGGGAAACCCCACTGTTGCACCATCACAGCAACAGAGGCCTCAGCTGGTGGTGGGTCAGCAGGGAATGGTTGGTTCTCCGGGTCATCCTGTGCTCAGGGCTCCCCAGACCCAATTGACTCCACAACAACAGAGCATACTGGCCCAACGCATGGCTGCATCTCAGCAGCAACAACAACAACAACAACAACAACAACAACAGCAGCAGCAGCAACATGTTGCAAAGAATATGGCACACCTTCAGCAGCAGCAGATGGCACAGCAGAGACAAACACAGTTGATCAGTCAGTCCAGCCAAGAGCAAGGAGTCCTCTCCCAACCCTCTACCCCACAGATGGGCTCCTCGCCTTCAGCAGGAAGCATCACACCGCAGCCACAAGCAGCTACTGACAACCAAAACTCAGGCCCCAAAGAGGGCGGGATCCTCAGCCCTGATTCAAGAACGCCACCACAGCATAGTGGACCCTCAACACCCAATCAGATGTCCCACCTAGGCTCTGCAAATGATCATCAGAATGACTTGGGACGACAGCAGTTACAGCAGCAGCAGCAGCAGCAGCAGCAGCAGCAGCAGCAGCAGCAGCAGCAGCAGCAGCAGCTGCAGCAGCAGCAGATGTATATTGCTCAGCAGCAACAATTAAATCCCCAGTCTGCCCCTGAGCAACAAACAGGCTTGGTTGAAAACCAACAAGCTGTTGTGCTTCAGCAACATCAGCAACAACATCCTCTCACTCTCCAGAGGCAAGGGTCCCTCGGTGGTGACCAGCCTATGATGATGATGACCATAAAGGAGGAAGTCAAACCAATTGAATTCTTGGCTCATCAGCAACAACAGCAAGCAGGTCAAAATGCCATGCAGCAATCACCAAACCCCAACCTCCAGCAGCAGATCATAGGCCAGAACCATCCTGGCCAGCCACAGCCTGTTGTGATGGGTCATAATCCACAACAACAACATCAACAACAACAACAACAACAACAAGCCCTCATGGCCCAGCAGCAAAAGCAACAGGCCATGATGGGCATGATGAGAGCCCAGCAGCAAGGGATGATAGCACAGAGGCCTGTGGGTCCACCTGGACAGATCCGCACCCCCATCAACATCCAGGCCATAATTGCTCAGAATCCCCAGCTTCGTAATCTTCCTCCAAACCAGCAGATTCAGCACATCCAGGCCATGATTGCCCAGAGGCAGCTCCAACAGGGACAGATGTTGCGGATGTCCATGGGACAAGGTCAGTTAAGGCCTAACATGCCACAGGGACAGATGCCACTGGGACAGATGCCACAGGTTGTGCAGCAGATGCCATATGGAGCCATCGGGAAACCAGGAGTAGTGGGCCCTCAGCAACAACCGGGCATGTTGGGCCAACAACCTGCTGTGGCTCCCCAAATGCAGCAAGGGATGATGGTCCCCGGGCAACAACAGCAACAGGTGGGAGAGATTATGCAGCAACATATGATGAGAGGCCAGGTGCCAGTGCCACCTTCCCCATTGGACCAGGGCCGCATGGTAAGACCAACATCTCCACGTCAGCCAATAGCCAACTCTCCTGGGCATCCATTTAATCCAGCTATGGGGATGCGTCCACCCACTCCCAACCAGAACCAACAAGCAATGATGGCAGCTGCAGCAGGCCGCATGCAGGGTTCTCCATCCCATGCATACTCACCTAGAGGGCCCTTCGGCATGAGCCCAGCCCACCCGGCCTCACCTCACTCATCGCATGTTTCCTCACCTTCTATAGCTGACAGTAGGGCTGGAAGGGGGAGTCCGTACAGCCACGTCAAGGCATCTCCACTCAGGTCACCTGGAGCCAAGAGTCCACTTGATTGTCCAGGAATGAAAATGGAAGCTCAGATATCAGGCAATGAAATGTCTCACCCAGGCTCAGTTATTCCCAACGGTCCACAGAAAGTCATGAATATTCAGCAACATGTGCAGCAGGTCTCAGAGAGCCACGGTCCTCACACACAACATGGCTCTAGAGTAGGAGAGATATACAAGATGACCCTACAGAACATTAAACAGGAGCCAAGGGAGTTTCATTGTGATGGTGCACCAGAGGCTCATTCTGGGGCTATAAAGAGAGAGGCAACGGGGGAGGCAGTTACTTCTGCTAACAACACTGGATTCATCAATGCTGGAGATCCTGGGAGTCAAGGCCCTCGCCCTGAAACTGGACAGCAACTACTTCAGAAACTCCTGAGAACCAAGAACCTTCAGCTTGGTGCCCAAAGGCCCTCTGAAGGAATCCACAATGAAATAAATGGCCACATTAACAGTAAACTAGCAATGCTGGAGCAAAAACTTCAAGGAACTCCACGAAATATGGAGGTATGTTTTTCTTGAATGCTTTCTTTTTTGCATAATGTTTTTGGTGGGGAAAGAATCTCTCATTCCTTTTTTATTTATCTTACAGGATTTACAGTCTATAACCAAAAGGTCTCCGGTACAAAAGCCAAAGCGCAGTAACAAGGCAGCTGGAGACCGAGGCCCTAATGCACGGAAGAAGAATAAGAAGGAAGAAGTTGGAAAAAGTGCTGAAGCCCTGTTAAAGCAACTCAAACAGGTAAAGGGATAGCTAAATTAAGTTTCATGAAATGTTTCAAGTGGTTCATCCTTGTGTAACCTAACCTTGTCGCTTTGGACAAAAGCGTCAGCTAAATGCAATGTAATGTAATGTAATGTAACCGATTCACCCTTCAGGGTCTCTCTCTACTGCCCCTGATGGAGCCTTCAATCACTGCCAGCCTGGATCTGTTTGCCCCTTTCGGAAGCAGCCCAGCCAACGGCAAAGCCCAGCTCAAAGGATCCTTTGGAAATGCAGTGCTGGACAATATCCCTGACTATTATTCACAGTTACTCACAAAGGTAAAACGAAACATGTAATGGTTAGCTGTTGCAGGCTGTGCCAACATTTGCTTGCTGATTTGCTAGTAGGACAGCATATATTATTATACTATATATATATTTTTTTCTTCTTTTTTATAAATACTCTTTATTGAGTTTCACACATTTAACACAAAATACAGAACAATACACAACAACCCCCACCCCCCCACAGACAGCCACACAGCACATCCACAATTTGACAACAATTGAATAATACTAATAATCCTCATTTACATAATCACAATAATCTAGATAGACCACAAAGGATAAATAAAATATGTGTATACACACGCATATACATACACATCATGCTGGAATACTATACTATATTTTTGTTATCGACAACACATCCGATTATTTTTTTGTTTTATCGTTGCACCTCTAATTAAAGCAATTCAAAGGTTGGAAACTTTAAAAACAAAGTTGTTTTACAATGAAACTGTTGTTTGCCTTTACAGAGTAACCTTAGCAACCCCCCAACACCTCCATCCTCGCTGCCACCTACTCCTCCGCCTTCAGTCCAGCACAAGCTGCTGAATGGAGTGACTTCTGGGGAGGAGCTGTCTGAGGGTCAGAAAGACACCGAGACAGCAGAAGAGCCAATGGGTAAACAATGAAGGATTTGGCATGAATGAATGTTTTTCATGAATATAAAATGTGGTTCTAAATACTTTATATTTTCCCTGCAGATTCTGTGAAAGAGGAGGTGAAGAGTGTAGACATCCTAGCAGCTCTCCCCACCCCACCACACAACCAGAATGAGGACATCAGGTACCACAGGAGAAGTCTGATGTCTGCTTGAATACGTGGATTTTTTGTTGCTGAATGGCTTTTAATGTAGGAAATGTCTCTCTTACAGGATGGAGAGTGATGATGAGGACGCTCCAGAAAGCATCATTCCGGCATCTTCTCCTGAGAGTAACGTAGGAGATGAAACGCCACGTTTCCCTCACCTACGGGAACCCAAAGAGGAGGAGACGGAGAGAGCAATATCCCCAATCATCCCCCTCATACCTCGTACTGCCATCCCAGGTATTACACAACATTCTGGACGTTTTACGTATATATGTATCTAATATCAAACTGTTATATAACTTAAATGCGAGCTTTTATGCAAACTGCATATACAAATAATGTACTCATTTTCTTTTGTAGCATTCCCAGAAAACAAACCATTTGAAGCATCCGATAGCAAGGTGGTTTCCACCACCAACAATTGGGACAAGGCCAAAAACAACGAAGTGGCCGTCACCTTCACCCTGTCCTCTGCTGCAGCCAAGGTACAAAGCTATGATATCTTTGACTCTGTTTAACCTTTCTCTATTTTCACGCAGTTAACACAAATTTGAACTGACTTTTTTCCAGAAACTGAACCACGTCATGTTGGCCATGGCCCAGCTGCTTAATATACGGATGCCAGGTTCTTATGAGGTGACGTTCCCAACCCAAAACCCTGACATGTCTGGAGTGGAGGGGCCTGGAAAAGGACCAGAGCAGTCAGGTATGAATTTAGAGATTACTGTTCATGTTGTCTCATAGGGTTCAGACGATCACGATAACATACTGTGAGTGTGGCTCATACAAGTGGAAATCTCCGGTTTTGAAAAGTGAAGCCAATGCTGGAAGGGCCCTAAACTTGTATTCTTTCTAATGGCCAGCAAGGGCTAACCTAACCTAACCTAACCTAACCTAACCTAACCTAACCTAACCTAACCTAACCTAACCTAACCTAACCTAACCTAACCTAACCTAACCTAACCTAACCTAACCTAACCTAACCTAACCTAACCTAACCTAACCTAACCTAACCTAACCTAACCTAACCTAACCTAACCTAACCTAACCTAACCTAACCTAACCTAACCTAACGAGTTTTAGCTTGAGCATGAGAGTTGTGGAAAGTTGCTGTTGTAGAGTGACTTCACTGCTAGAACGACCTGTAAGTCTATCAAACCATAAATAAAGATTCATAATAAGATGGTCATGTTTTCCAGGGGCTTTGTGTACAAAGGACGGGGCTTCACTCAGTCAGGATGAGTGGCTAAGGCAATTTGACGTGTCTCTACCAGGCTGTACGTTGAAGAAACAAGTGGACATTCTGGCTCTCATAAAACAGGTACGTCATCACAGTTTTAAAGGTCCCATGTCATGGCCATTTCTACTGATCATAATTCCATTGTTGAGGTATACTAGAATAGATTTACATTGTTCAATGTTCCAAACTCACATTGGTTTCTCATACAGCATCTCTGCATAGTATGTGTATTCACTCTCTGTCCTAAACGGCTTGTTGGAGCTCCTGCCCCCCCCCCCCCCCCCTCCCTGTGAGCCCACTGTGCTCTGATTGGTCAGCTCGGCCACTCTGTTCTGATGAGTCCACCACCGTTACAGCGGAACATCAGTGATTATGTGTTACAATGGCGTTTGTTAGCAACCAGAAAATGACACCAGTAATGACAAACAGATGAGAATGCTGCGTGGGGTCTGGGTGCCGTGACATCGCGAATGGACGCAGTGCGAGCATCTGCGAGGCTTCACTAGCACCCGCACCCCCAAAACGCGGCGCACCTACAGTGTAAGCGCGCCTGTTTCCCAGCTGCGAGGCTCCACTAGCACACACCCCTCCTCCCCCCCCCCCCCCCCCCCCCCCCCAACGGGTCACAGTTTTGCCGCTGAGAGAGAGTGTGTGTGTGTGTGTGTGTGTGTGAGGAGCTCCACGGATTGGTCCATTTGGGTATGGGCACGTCACTGTACCCAGGAAGAAAACAATGGAAAAAGAGAATTCTCCAACGAGGCGTTCTGGGGCAGCATAGACAGGTTTTTTTCTGTGTTAGAGTTTTATTCGCTACAGGGTGTACTTTTAGGGTTTGTGACTTTGCAGACCGTTTACATGCAGAAAAACGTTCATAGCTCACAAGGTGACGGGTAATAACTGGAAAAGCAGGACATGGGACCTTTAAGAACTGTGTGAAATATTGATTTGATGTAATACAATCAAATGCAGCATACGGTATATTCCCTGAAGAGTGTTAACCTCATATGTTCATTTTTCTCTCAGGAGTTCCCAGACGGAGAAGACAAACCGGCTCTGCACTGTTACACCACCAAAGTCTCCGACTTAGATGTTCGCCACCTTCCGGCTATTCCAGTGGAAGAATCTCCCCCTCCATCGCCTTCCCCTCCATCGCCTTCCCCTCCACATCCTCCTCCATCGGTCCCAGCTCCCACTTGTGAAGCTGAACCCTCCAACAAATCAGCTTCTCCATCTCCTCCTTCCTCCAGTCCTACCCTTCAGATCAAGATAAAGACTGAACCTGAACTGGGTGATGGTCCTCCTATTGATGCTGCTCAACCAACTGATGTCACAGAGTCTGGTGTTGCTCCTCCAGAGTCTCAGAAGGCTGCACCACAGTCGGAAGATAACACACCAGAGTCTAAAGATCTTGCAACACAGTCTAAAGATGCTGCTCCAGGATCTGAGGTTGCTGCTCCAGAGTCAGGCTCTGATCCAGCATCTGCCTCTGAAGCTCCAGTTCCTACTGATCTTGCTCCTTCTGAAGATCGTCTGAGTCTTGCTATCAAGGAGGAGAACTTGGCCACAGATCTGGATCAACCAACTAAAGATTCGGCACACATCATGGAGTCTTCCCCAAAGGCTATCAAGCAGCGCAGGCCGCTCTCCCCTGATGAGGTGATACATCCCAAACAGAAGAAATGGAAGGGGATTCGCTGGAAGCGCCTACAGATTGTCATCACGATACGTAAGGGTGGGTCTAAGAAAGAGAGCAGCCGCGAGGTGTCGGAGCTAATGGAACGCCTTCGCATTACTCTACGACCAGACAAACTTCCTCGAGATAAACGTAAATGCTGCTTCTGCCACGAGGAAGCTGACGGAGCCACAGATGGGCCGGGCCGGTTGCTCAACATTGATGTGGACTTGTGGGTGCACCTCAACTGTGCCCTGTGGTCCACAGAGGTGTATGAGACGCAGGGCGGGGCCCTTATCAATGTGGAGGTAGCCCTGCGTCGCGGATTGCGGACTCTTTGCGCATACTGCCAGAAAACAGGGGCCACAAACGGCTGCAACAGAATGCGCTGCCCGAATGTTTACCACTTCGCCTGCGCCATTAGGGCACGCTGCATGTTTTTCAAGGACAAGACCATGTTGTGCACCCAGCACAAGCTGAAGGGCCCCAGTGAAGATGAACTCGGCATGTTTGCTGTTTTACGGCGTGTGTACATTGAGCGTGACGAGGTGAAGCAGATTGCCAGCATCTTACAGCGGGGTGACCGTATCCACCTGTTCCGTGTGGGTGGTCTCATCTTCCATGCTGTTGGTCAGTTGCTACCATCCCAGATGGCCAACTTCCATTCGTCCACTGCCATCTTCCCTGTTGGCTATGAGGCCACACGCATCTACTGGAGCACACGTGTGCCCAACAAGCGCTGCCGCTACCGCTGCCGCATCAACGAGGACGATGGTCGCCCTCTGTTCGAGGTGCGTGTTTTGGAGCAAGGCATGGAGGATTTGCAGTACCGGGACACTACTCCAGAAGGTAAAGACTCCTGAAGTGCTTTCACTTGCTTTCAAGTTGCATTGTGAATCTGTTATACTTGTCCTCTTGATATGAAAGTGTTTAATTCACCTCTCTTGTCTTTAGGGATCTGGGAGCGGGTGGTTCAGCAGGTTGCTAAACTCCGAGATGACTCGGCCATGTTGAAGCTGTTCACTGAGCATGTCAAGGGAGAGGAGATGTATGGCCTTACAATTCATGCTGTCATGCGTATCACTGAGTCGGTAAGGAAATGTGTCAGGAAACAGTATCAGTATCACAGTTAATTGGTCTTTGTCTCCCAGTTGTAATTCAAGCACTTAGAAAACCAATATCCACACATACTAGGGGTTGTCATCTCCTTATATAGTAAACTTGTGACAAAAAACAAACAACTTTAAAGTTTACCTGCCAAATCAGTAGAGTATTGGATCTGTAGATCAAAGTGCATGGATAACATGATGTGTGTTGGAGCAGGATTTGGAAAAACTTGTCCATGCTTTTATCTTCAGTAGACTCGACTACTGCAATGGTGTCTCCACAGGTCTCACTAAAAAATCTATTAGGAAGCTGCAGCTGATTCAGAACGCTGCTGCTCGAGTCCTCACTAACACTAAGAAAGTGGATCACATCACTTCTGTTCTGAAGTCTTTACACTGGCTTCCTGTGTGTCAAATAATAGATTTCAAAATACTGCTGCTGGTTTATAAAGCACTGAATGGTTTAGGCCCAAAATACATTTCTGACCTCCTGCTAAATTATGAACCATCCAGATCTCTCAGGTCTTCAGGGACTGGTCAGCTTTCTGTCCCCAGAGTCAGAACTAAACATGGAAAAGCAGCGTTCAGTTATTATGCTCCAAATATCTGGAACAAACTCCCAGAAACCTGCAGGTCCGCTGCAACTCTGACTACTTTTAAATCCAGGCTGAAGACTTTTCTTTTTGTCGCTGCTTTTAATTGAACTATTCATATCTTAAACTGCACTGTAACTTTTATCCATGTACTTTTTCTTTTAATGTTTAATTGAACTATTCATATCTTAGACTGCACTGTAACTATTATCCATGTACTTTTTCTTTTAATGTTTATTTTATTATTTTTTCTTTTTAATGACTGATTTTAAATGCCATTTTCTTAATGTCTTTCGTTTTTTGTAAAGCACTTTGAATTGCCTCGTGTTGAAAGGTGCTATATAAATAAACGTGCCTTGCCTTGCCTTGTGTTTGTTGTGTTTCAGTTGCCTGGAGTGGAGAATTGCCAGAACTACCAGTTTCGATACGGCCGTCACCCTCTGATGGAGCTCCCTCTCATGATCAATCCCTCTGGCTCTGCTCGCTCTGAGGCCAAAGTCCCCACACAGATCAAGAGGTAAAGCAGCATCATTTGAACAATTAGCCAAAACAGGTTTACAAAAAACTCTGCTGTACACATGTTCTGGTAGACATAACATAACTGACAAAGTAAAACCTGTGTGATAATGCTAAAACTGTTTATTATTTAAGTTCTATAAAATGTGTACTCCAACTGGCAACATTCACAAAACTAATTGGCTTGAATCAAATAGTTTGACGTGACTTTCAATGTTGGATAAAAGGAATTGCAGCTCATTTAGAAACCAAGGCACAGCATTTGAAACTAATAATTTGTTGTACTATTGCTGTAGACATTTTATTTACAAAGAACCACACATTTCCAAATATATCTTAGAAATGTCTGGATACCCACTCACACTCTGTTTGTCTGAAGGCCTCACACTCTAAACAGCACCAGCGTGTCGAAGGCGTACCAGAGCACCTTCACTGGAGAGCTCAACACACCGTACAGCAAGCAGTTCGTCCACTCCAAGTCGTCCCAGTATCGACGGCTGAAGACTGAGTGGAAGAACAACGTGTATCTGGCACGGTCGCGCATCCAGGGCCTGGGGCTGTACGCTTCCAAAGACCTGGAGAAGCACACGATGGTCATCGAGTACATCGGAACCGTCATACGCAACGAAGTGGCCAATCGGCGGGAGAAGATCTACGAGGAGCAGGTACGCCAATTTAGCAATAGCACTTAAATGCAAAGCACTCTGTAATTCAAGGAATGCACAAAAAGGGAAAAATAGTTTGGAGGTGCGGGAACAATTAATTGGATGCGATCCAAATTTATTTTTTAAACGTTTTCTGTTTTTTTTCCCCCCCCAACTTAGAACCGTGGGATCTACATGTTCCGCATCAACAACGAGCAGGTGATTGATGCCACTCTGACAGGAGGTCCAGCTCGGTAAGTGTTGATTTGTGATTGGCTTCCTTGTTTTAAACCATAGCGTCAAGAAAGTTTTTTTTTTAAAACTGCCATTTATCTCTTTTCCAGGTACGCCAACCATTCCTGCGCCCCAAACTGTGTTGCAGAGGTGGTCACATTTGACAGAGAAGACAAGATTATCATCATTTCCAGCCGCAGGATCCCCAAAGGGGAAGAGGTACGGTGCATTAGATAACCAACCCCTACAGACTTCTACACATCCAGATACTACCACCTATTGCATTTGTTTGCAGACATTAACTGCCTCCATTTCTTATTTCCAGCTGACCTATGACTACCAGTTTGACTTCGAGGACGATCAGCACAAGATCCCTTGCCATTGTGGAGCCTGGAATTGCCGAAAGTGGATGAACTAACCAGAAGAAAGAAAAATGGAGAATTCCCCTCTCACTGGTGCCAGAACACTCCTGCGCCAAAGCCTTTGAATCCTACATAGCCAGTGCATAAGCTGTTTTGAGAGATGTGGAGGAAGGCCGGCCTTCATCACTGAGAGACTAAAGCGTTGACACCTGTAGCCAAAGGTTTGAAGAGCATTAATCAATAAAAGCAACCGACCTCCTCCATCAACAGCAGCTTGATGGTGGGACTTACTTTCATGTTTGGACTAGTGAATCACCTTTTCCTCAGCCAAAACCCTTCCCCCCCCTCGACTGTTCTTAATACTCTTTACAGTGGCTGGAATACAATCCTCAACATCTACCAAATGATTCTGACCCTCTGGTATCAATACTGGTAATGGAGAGCTCAGCTGGAGCTTCGACAAAAAGCCATTTTAAAATACTAAGAATGAACTAATGATGCATTTTTATGTTTTTAAGTCGGACCTATTTCCTGTCCCACCTGACCACACCTCCCCCTTATCTCCCAGAAAAAGGCACTTTCCCATCAAGTCATCAATGAAGACAACACGGATATTGGCTAGCTAGACAATCTTGATGTGGCTCTGTGTTAGAACTACATATGATCGATGGAAAAAAAAGATGAAAGTTAATATAAAATTTGAGATGCTATTGATCTGTGGCACCAGATGTTCGGACTGTGTGGAGTCCCATGGTGGGTTAGTTGGACCCAGTCTACCTCATTGATTTATCGGGAAGCAACTGCTTTGTATAAAAACTGTTAACTGCTACTGTGGAACGGGGGGGAAAGGGGGAATGTTTTTATGGGCCTTCTCGGACAAGCAGGGAATCTTAAGCAGCAGGTTTGCTCTATCTACTCTATGCTGATGATGATTTACAATAATGAGCCAACATAATTATTATTCATGAATTGTTTATACAGAGGAAATATATGACAGTTTTGATAAGATATTGCATTAAAAATCACAATCAGAAGCTTAGCGGGTGTCCTGTATGCCACCAAATCCTCCTGGATGTAGCTTTTTCTTTTCCTTTCTATTTATGCGTCTCAGAAAACGATGTTATGAGCTGTGTGAAAGCACAATAATATCCACCTTTTTTAAGTTGCTGAAAGACAGTAATGGTGTGAGTGAATGGCTCTAGGATCATGGGATAAGCAGTCTTTGAAGAAGACTCCGATGTCCGAAATTAACCAATTACACATTTGCTTGTTGCTTCATACATTGAATTTCCACTTGATGAAAACCAGCTGGTGGATGCATGACTACTGTCCCATGAAATGCTTTTTATTCTCCCCAATCTTTTCACAACTCAACCTTGAACTTTGAATCATGCCTCTTCCTCTCTGTATGATTTAGTGGACTGTTGTTAAACATGACTGTAGTAAGTCTTCCTCTGCCTGAGTACAGCCTGCAGTGTTTCTACTTCCCCTGTAGTGTGCTGGTACTGTTCTCTTGAGGCTGAACTGACAGCAGGGAAAGACTTATTGGAAAAAAGGGCATTTGTTTTCATTTCTATGTAAGATGAATGAAAAAGTCTTTAAAGGGAGCTTTACTAAAACTTCCTACCTTCCCATACTACTTTGTTTCCTCCTCCCCCTAACCTAAGACCTCACATGATTTTAAAATGCAAAGTTGTACAAACTGTATATATAGTATATGCATTAGGGGACAGCAACTCTTTATCAAACCCCTTTGTAATCAAAGTCAAAAGTGTAGAGAAATAAAATTGAAAAAAAATCAACCACTGGATATCATTTTAACAAAGATAAAGCTGTATATAAATATAAATATATGTAAAATGGCAAACTAATATCTTTATGTATATGAACCAGAGTGTTTTGCATTTACCTGTTTTTCTATTAGTGTTTTTGCTATAAGCTCTCAGAGACAAGTTTGTTAAAATAGGTTTGAGAATAATGTCTTCTCCAATCAATTGTGACGAGAAGCTGGTGTGATTACAGAACTGTTTGGATTCATGTGGAGGTCGGTAATTAGACATGAAAATCCCTTCTTGCGTAAAGCAGTACAATGGTGCATAGCATTTGTATTTATGTAATATTGTTTGTGTTTATTTTCTTTTTATTTATGCTACTGCTTGTTGATTACCAAAACTTGTCCCTTAATCGGTCACAATTGGATTAATATACTCTTGAATGGAAAATCTTGAATCCCTAGAATATTGTTAGTGTTTCGCTTTTTTATATCTTCCCTATAGAAGTGAATGTGTTGGTAAACCTTGTGAAATGGTTACTTGGCCTAATGTATGTTATGATGTAATACTCAAAGTTAATCCCATACTTATTCTGGTAATGAATTGCACTCTCATAGTATAATGGAGAATTTCTCTAAAGTGGTAGATATTGATCCGAAGCAGTGATATATATATTTTTTGGTATGTTTCTATTTCAAGGGAAGACCATGATGAGACATTATGCCGCTCACTGGATTTTAGCCTGAATCATTTTTAACTTCTCTAAATCTTAATTTAAGTTCTCTGCATATCTTATAATTTAATAAAGTTTGCTCAAATTGAAGGTTTTTTTTAACCTCACCTACTTTTTAAAAAGACGTTGCATCTGTACAGCAGAGATACTTTTAGGGAATATAAATACATCTAATGATCATTTTTATTGTATGTGGCATGTTTTGTATGGATATTATTTTGAATTGTACATATTTTTTTCAGGACGCCAGAGGTTGCATCTCTTTATATACAGCTGTCCCACTCCCCTTTCCCTTCATCTTATTTCTTTGTCAGCTTTTGTTTCTTGTAAAGGAAAATAAAATGCATTTTAAATATGTGCCATTCTTATTTTAATTAAGGACTCAAACGTCAATTACGATGAAGGAGCTTGATGGTTTATTCCTGAATTTATATTATATTATTATAGTGGACCTTTAGTCATATGAAAGCTGGTGGTCAGTGAAACAACAAGCTCTCGAAAAAAATATATCAAGTGAACCATTAGTGGTGAATTTCGTTAAAGCACTGACATCTATTATAGCCTCTGGATTAAAACTGCTAGCTAAAAGACCAGCTGACTAGAAACACAAATTAAATGTAAAGACTAGCCGCAAACAGCATTAAGCCTGCTATGATGATCTTTAAACTGTCGCGCAATGCATCATGGGTGAAATAACACTTTATAGAAGAGGAAAACAATGGCCGTTGCAACAGCGACACTTAGCGGCAGACTTTAGATTACAGTCTGCAACACTAAAATACCGTGCACTATTTAGTAGTTTTCTATCAACTGGACGGAAATAAAGAGAAAACAAAAGAAAAAAGGATAACAACATGGAGCCGAAACGACGTCCCGAAAATATATGGTACAAGAATAAAAATTGAAAGATAAACAGTTGAAATAGTTAGCTAAAAGTAAAGGATACACAGATAAAATATTAAGGTAGCTATAAGTAATGGATAAGCTTACAGTCATGGAAACAAATATTGTAATAGTTATCTTAATTCAACTGTTGAAATAGTAAGATTAATATAAATGGATAAACAGTTGAAAACCTTAGCTTATAGTAATGGATAAATAGTCTTAATAGTTAGCTAAGCTAATTGCGTTAGTAGAAATAGTTCGAAGATCGCTGCACGACATTTCGAATAAGCACCAAAGTTGAAGACACAGATAAGAAAAAGAGGAATTTATTGTATATAATCTATATACACTTTTCAACATGTTCTGAAAAGATTTGCACAACATGATTTTTTTTAAGGACAGGATGTCTGATGGTCATAATGGCAACAAACCAAACATGGAAAGTAGTGTTTTGACAATTTTGGTTCAACTGACAACATGTCTCCGTTTTCTCTGCCAGCTTTTCTTCTCTGATCGTCACGCTGAACTTCCACCCATGTTAACAGTAGCAGCAACATGTCTGGGGTACACAGCCAACGACCCGAACAAAAAGGAAGAAAACAACAGGTAGGAAGAGGGGTATTTTTTAAGTTCTACTCAGTGCAGAAGACCCAGTGTTTGAGACAGCATGCAACAATTGATTCTAACATGACACATGGATTCTGGATAAAGTGATGACACTACTAACATTAACTCAAGTCTATGTGGACATAACAGTGCAGAGCCCAACAGTGACAAATGTCAGTGTAATACTTTCATAGTTTTGTAGCAGATAGACAAGCTGCAGAAGTATAATGAAAACATGCAGTTACACTTAGAGCATGTCAGTCTTTGAAGGTAAAACGTCTCAACTACTTTTCACATCTAACCGTATGTTCCCTGTGTGCGAACGCTCAGCAGCCTTGTTTATGTCTGAATAAATAGCCTTTGGCAGTATCAGAATTAAAGGTTACATGACGCTCCTAAATATTCCAGTGTCAATGAGAAAGAGATGTCACCCCGGAGTACATTATGCAGACACAGATCTGCATTAGTGAACTCCACAAGCAATTCCAACACTTGTACATACAAACATAAAAACAGGTTGCAGCAAATTATCTGGGATCAGTAGTACCACCAAACTGCTATGAAATTCCAGCAGATGAATGTCTATTTTCTGGCACAGTTAGGAACCATGCAGACAGATCAAAACAAAAGAAAAAGTTCAAATGTCACATTGGTGCTTCTGGCATAAAAAGGGGGGGAAAAAAGCATATTTTATAAACAAATCATATGTACCTATTATCAGTAGTTTCTAATGTCAACGTCAAAAGAAAAACACCCATCATGATTTTTTTTATACACAAAACTAAAAAACAAATATTTAAAAACACAGCTCATGATCACAATGTCTTCGCCTGTCACCAACAGGGGTTATGGCTACATCCATGTTAGCACTCAGTATCGTATTACAATGAATGCAACAACCCCTTAATCTAAGGTCTGAAAGATGGTCAAACCTGGATTGAACTACAACAGTAGTTTTCATATCATATTAGATTCTGGCTTGTCACATCTCACAGTGTTCATTAATATCAAATAAAAAATATGCACAAATAAATAAAAAGTAAAACCATCCCAAACATTATCCCTGCCAAATGTATAACTGGACTGGACCACATCTGTTATGCGATACCTGCAGGTGTCACACAGTGTGGAAGCTACAGTAGAGTGCAACTCCTTTCTGTGGGATCAAAGAGAAAAAAATTGCTTTTCATGCTTAATTACCAAATCTCCCATTACAGGATTTGTCTAACACGCTACAGCCTATACCAGAGGGCATCTTGGTGTCTTTGAAACATGCTACTAGTCCAGACACCATTACACACCACTAGAAACAGTGCTTTGGCGTCCTTCCCCCTTACACACACACATTCACAGCAACACAATGTCTCGATGCATTGCCGACAGAATAAGAAGTGTCATTATTCTTAAACTTAAAACATTCCCGGCTTTTGAGGACAAGGTAAGTCCATCATGGGACATATTTCAGAGGTAAAAAAGAACAAACAAAAATATCCCGTCACTGTACAATAGTAATAATTCCTGCCATGGGAAATGAAAACTAAAAAAAGTTTGAGTGTGATGATATTAACAGTGGTAGTGCTGTGGCCCATGGAGTAGGGGTGGTAGAAGGGGAACAGGGAGGAGACACGAGGAACAAAAGGAGGCAGGGGGAGAGAAAAGTCAGACGGGGGAAGGATGACTCAGTAGTTTTGGCTAAAAAGGTGAGGTAGGCCTCGTCACAACTTGGAGTGTGGCTTTAAAACTGGCAGGGTTTTCATTTGCAGTTTGTCTTTAGTGTTTGTTTCCTATGGGAGTGTTTTCTGGAGGTCAGCGCCAGGCCGCTCACATCTTGACGTCTTCCTCCACGCTGAGCTGAGAGAGGGTCTTTTTGATGCGCAGGGCCGTCAGTCTGGCTGCTCCATTTGCATACCAGCACTCCCTCATGATTTTCCCCATCACACGCAGTGACTGCAGGAAAGGGAACACATGATTGGTGAACAAACGTTTTCGAAACATAAAAAAAGGAAAATGACACTTTATTTGAAAGGTTGCAGATAATGACAACAATCAGTATAGTTAACCAATCAAATAAAACACTGCTGTGAAACATGTCAATTTTCTGGACTAACACCATTTTAACAGTGGAAATAACATCAATACTACGGCACAACATTGATAAAGAAATGAGCAGTCCCTGGTTATCAGGATCACATGTTCAGTCCAACTGCCTTTCCATACAGCCACTGAGAGTATTTTTAGAAAATAATCAGCTGTTATTGTATAGCTGATACGAGTGTGAAATACCTCGTAGCTCTGCCACCAGTTGGGCACATTGGGCCTCAGTTTCTGGTCACACACCAGCTTCCTCATCTCCTCTATGGAGGGGTCCGAGGGCACGAGGTCGTAGTAGGGCAGCTGGTACTCCTCGTGGATACCTGCAGAACACAATGAGGAGGCCTTATCAGTCTCTGTTCGCATGTTCATTAGACCGGATCATTTGTATAAATACATGTGTAATTGTACACAGCTGTTGGTGGTGGTCTTACCTCCTGCATTGCAGCGACGCGCAACCTCCCAGTACACCAGGCCTAGCGCATAAATGTCAGCACACTTGAAGGAGTCAAAGTGTTTCATGTTGATGGTTTCGTCCAGGACTTCTGGAGCCATATACCTAGAGGCAGCAATGAGTAAGAGCAATAATTAGCATTTTCAACTATCTTATTTAGTGACATGAAATCTTAACTTTTTAAAGCCATTTTCTCATTTAAGAATAATTATATTTTCAAAAACTTCTATGGATTTACAAAAGGATAATGTTGGACACATTCTTTATTGTTCAATTCACCATGAGAGACAGTAACAATGTGTCAGTCGACATTTTGTGACTATTCTACCCTGTTTGTTGCACTCGGACTCAAGGCCATTGGGTCCTCCAGAAGACGGAAAAATGTGCTCAAAAATAAATCGTTTTATTTTGTAAGGAAACCCATTTACATAAACGGGGGGCTATTTTCAGCTCAACATTCGCAGATTCTACTAAGAATTAACAGCAACATTACAGTGTTGAATGTGGGATTTATGCTTGAATAGTTTTTGGACACAGTGAAAGTCAGGGGCACAGAGCAACAAGCCGTATACTTTACTGCAGCTTTTAATCCTTTTGTTGGATTTGTAAAAGATTGAAGAAAACTTCCTGTTGCCAGACTTGGCTTTAACAAATCCCTAATGTATGCCTCCGTCTGTTTGCTTTTAAGTGAATGAGTATGGAAACATTTACCTCTTTGTGCCCACGCGCTGGTTCGGAGCTATATCGATTGTGTCTGTGATGGACTCGTGGCGGACTGCCAGGCCGAGGTCAGCTATGGCACACATGCCATTCTTCTTAACCAGGATATTTTTAGACTTGAGGTCACGGTGAGCAATGCCAGGCTTACCTGCAGGAGAGAACACATCATTACATTTGCATCAAAAGCAGAAATAGCAACATGCTTGCTGACTGTAAATAACCACTGTATTGTGCATATGAATTCATGCACCTGCAGTGTTCATTTGGTTTATTAATTACATGACAGTTCATCTCACCCTGAGTGCCGAGGATTTCCATGTGTAGATGAGCCAGTCCGCTGGCTGCCGACAGGGCCAGTTTGATCATGCCCTCGATGGTGACAGAGTAGCGGTTCAGGTAGTCGAAGAGAGAGCCGTGCTCATGATAGTCTGACACTAGCCACAGCTGTGTCCATGTACCATTGTCTGAAAGAGAGCAAATAACAATTAGAGAACAAATAACAGGGAGTATATACACACTTACATACACTACAATTCAATTGAATAATGAATGTTGCCAATAGCCAGGTGTTTTTCTTTAACCAAGCAAGACAGGAGGCCAATAGTGACCTTGTTTACCCCAGTAGCTAACAGAAGCCATGCTCAGTAAGAAAGAGTATTAAAAGAACATTATTTTCAGGTACTTTCCACAGGAGTAGAAGTTACATTGAAAAACAAAATGCATCATGTCCGTTGTTGTTGTTGTTGGTAGTTGCTGGTCTTGTTGTTGGTAGTTGCTGGTCTTGGGAGGAAAACGGAAAGTGATCCCATTGTCTTCGCGAATGGGGCGCCAACACTCTCTTTGACACGCTTGGTTATAATATAATGTTTTCCTCTAAAATAGGGTTTCAAAACTTCAAAAGATGACATTTGGTGCCCTTTAACTGTCTGTACTTCCTTTAGTTTTTGACTTGTTCCTTGTGGGTGGTCTAGGAATTGCTCCAAGTTGTACACAGCCCACAACGTTTCTCACCTTTATTGTCTGCTGCAATGAATCCCAGGATGTTCTCGTGGCGCAGCATGATTGTCTGGTAGATCTCAGCCTCTCTGAACCACGAGCGCTCCTCTCTGGAGGAGAAGATCTTCACCGCCACATCTCCTCCCCTCCACTTCCCCCTCCACACCTCACCAAACCGGCCCTTTCCTATGATCTCCTGCAGTACGATGGTCCTAGCCACCGTCCTCTGCACAAACAGGGGCAAACCTGTAAGCAGAAGAAAAGAGAACAAATTAGTCAGACAGAATGTTGTTTTACGACGACTGGTTCAGCAGTTTGTAGTTCAGGATCATTTCCCTAAGTGTTGCAATTACATTTACAGATTCAAACATGAGAGACTTGTCTGCTACTGTTATTGTTGAGAAGACACATAGGCTGTGAACATATAAACGGCATGTACTGACCAGAGCCTGATCCAGAAGTGGACATGTCGTAGATGAGGTCCTGCAGGGTCTTGTCCTTGGCCATGTACAGATGATCACAGGACGGGTCCTCTACCTCTAGCCTCTGCCTGTGGCTATAGGCCCTCTGGTGATGCTGGAACAGGAACACTCCGACCATCAGCAGCACACAGAGAAGGAACACCGGCCCCGCAATGACTGCCACCAGCTCCACCGGCCCCCAGGAGGCTGAGGCGGACCAGTCCCCCTCCTTTGTTGGGACTAGGAGAGCAAAAAGAGGTTACACTCAATTGAAACAGTGCCACTGTCAAACTGATAGTGATCTGATGTTGATGATGTAGACTTACCAGGGACTTCAATACTGTTGCAGTAATCTGAATAGCAACAATGTGTGTTGAGCAGGCCTTCAGCGCTCAGACAGTAGAAAGGCTGTCCTGGGGGGACCAGATTGTCCCGGTTGATACAGATGCGTACATGTTGCTTCTTCTCCTCGATGTAGTATGTGGAGGCCATGCAGGCGCCATCTGTTTCGCATTCAAAAGCGGTCTTTTCACAGTTTGTGCAGTTACAACGTAACGCTGTGGGAAAGGAAAGTGAGAGTTAATATCAATTGACACTGAGGTTTTGAAAGCACCTACATTACATCCAGCAGGGGGCGAGCTAACCCCAGACATTCATCACAGGATTCAGTCGAGGCATTTTGTGAGATGCAGACAGAGCTCAGAGTTGAGAAGCAGCCAGGCGGCCCTGAAATCAGATCCTTCACTGCAGATGAACCCAAACACGCAGGGTGGAGACGGACCGGCTCAGTGGGACAGACAAAGTGAAACCCAACAAGGGGAGAGAGATCCGGCCAAATCCCCAATGCAGCATTCTGCTCCATTACGCTTCTCTGTCTCTCACACAGAGAGCTGCCACTGTTTAAGCTAATGAGACAGAAGTTTTATTGAACACAGCACACTCCTGCTCGGGGACCTATTAAAAGCAGACACAATGGAACTCCTGCCACCGCCATAATAAAACTTCTGTGCTCCATCTACACATTTAAATAAGGTCAGTGCTAGAAAGTCCACAAAAAAAGCTGCCACGTCAAGAAACAGAACCAGAGTTGGTTGGGAAATGTAGAAAGCAAGAAATGACCAACTGATTAGATTTGGTTTAATGTGATTTTGAGTCATTGCACATATGCTTCTCATTTAAAGTAAGGTCAGCACAAGAGGCTTTTTCCAAGGTTTTCTGCAACCAAACACACTGCAAAGCATGTTCAGGCTACCGTAGATGAACGCGGAGCTAGTTTCAATGTGGGGAAAAGATAGGGAAGCAGCTAAGCTTGATTGAACCCCCGTCAGTGGCAGATGACAAACTGTCTGACTGACAACAGAGCTGTGCATGAGGCATGACAGGCCATGACCTGATCCATCGTTCGAAAAACAAAGACGACACTATACTCAAAACTAAACACTGTATACTTGGCAGGACAAGACGATTGCACCCAAAACAACACAGGAGGAGACACAATGCAGAGAAGAATTTAAATCCGTATTCTCCCTCATAAAGGAGGCGGTTGGACCACGGACAATGTCTGGATCAGAAGAAAGAACAGATTTGAAGAGTGGCAAGCTTTCACTAATCCTTGGTGTCTTATCCTGAGGGTTTCTTTGACCAGATGAGCTCACTGATCTCCGCTGTTTGCAACAACTTGGGGTCCCTGTCAAAAGGTGTTAGTTGGTTCAAGAATGTGCTGAATTCAACTGAGTCGTCACACAATTACTCTTCTGTTCAGTTTTTTTTTTTTTTTTTTAAAAATACTCCAAATGAATGGTTCACTGATTTCGCCATCTGCATGCAACATCCCAGTGGCCAAAACCACAAACCCCTGTGTCATAGGAATACTTTCCATTTATCTGAACCTTGGGAGGTTGCTTTTTGTTTGAATGCATTCTTTGCATGTAGCGTGTGAGCTATGCGTGTCCACTGTGCAGTAACTGGAAATGTGGAAAAAGTATATTCCTCATCTGTTTGGGTTGCTCTCCAGGAGGTTATCGGGAAAATTGCAGGAAGTCTTGGCGGAGAATGTCCAAATTCACCACAGTGTGCGTGTACATGGAATTTCCTGCAGATTACACAGAGGTAAAGCTGGAACTTATAAAGAGAGAATAAACAAGCTGTGTGACACATCACTCTAATCTGCAGCAGTAATAGATCAAATAGTTTATCCGAAATAAAACACATGACAAGAGTAACGGATTTACAGTTGCAAGAAAAAGTATGTGAACCCTTTGGATTCTCCACACATAGCGTTGTGTGTTCCTTCCAAACAACTCAACTTTGGTTTCATCTGTCCACAGAATATTTTGCCAGCAGTGCTGTGGAACATCCAGGTGCTCTTTTGCAAACTTCAAATGTGCAGCAATGTTTTTTCTGGACAGCAGTGGCTTCCTCCGTGGTGTCCTCCCATGAACTCCATTCTTGTTCGGTGTTTTACGTATCGTAGATTCGTCAACAGAGATGTTAGCATGTGCCAGAGATTTCTTTAAGTCTCTAGCTGACACTCTAGGATTCTTCTTCACCTCATTGAGCATTCTGCACTGTGCTCTTGCAGTCATCTTTACAGGACGGCCACTCCTAGGGAGAGTAGCAACAGTGCTGAACTTTCTCCATTTATAGACAATTTGTCTTACCGTGGACTGATGAACATCAAGGCTTTTAGAGATACTTTTGTAACCCTTTCCAGCTTTATGCAAGTCAACAATTCTTAATCGTAGGTCTTGTGAGAGCTCTTTTGTGCGAGGCATGGTTCACATCTGGCAATGCTTCTTAAGAATAGCACATTCAAAACTGGTGTGTGTTTTTATAGGGCAGGGCAGCTTTAACCAACACCTCCAATCTCGTCTCATTGATTGGACTCCAGGTTGGCTGACTCCTGACTCCAATTAGCTCTTGAAGAAGTCTTTAGCCTAGGGGTTCACCCTGCACTGTGAATGTTTACATGGTGTGTTCAATACAAACATGGAAACATATTGTTTGTGTGGTATTAGTTTAAGCAGACTGTGTGTGTCTATTGTTGTGACTTAGATGAAGATCAGAACACATGTTATGACCAACTTATGCAGAAATCCAGGTCATTCCAAAGGGTTCACTTTTTCTTGCAACTGTAGGTTAGAATGCTGGCTGACGCTGAATATCCACCATTCAATTCAGACAACTTTCGCATTTTTCCATTAGGCTTCTCTCTTTTAGGCATGACATCAGCTGGTTTTAAGGGAAATAAATCATTCAGCAAGTCCAGAAAGGAGACGTCATCATAAAAAATAAAAGAAATGGTTCTTCAAAGGGCATTTTTGTGAGTATGTTCTCCAGACTACACCGCATTACATCCACACGAATGCAAGCTGGATTTGATGTCCTTCATGTTTCTCATTAGACTCAAACTGAAGGCTATAAACTACTTCTTATGACTTACACATTGCGCAAATATGCAATGACGTTAACAACAGCAATCTAATAAGAACACATGATTTGAAATGAACAGGCTCATCCATCATGGAGACTCAGTCTGTGGTAAGACAGATGGTACACAGACTTACAGACTGAAGCTCAGGAAGGAAACCAAACATGGCTGAAAACACACACATTCCCTTCTCCGATCTGCAGTGGATGGTTTGTGGTCTACCAAGAGTTTGGTTTGGTGAATATAACATATGTAGCCTGCTTCCACACAAACAAGCAGTATAGGTGGCCAACATGGAGGACATCTATGACAGAATCGGCTGTTTTATTAATAGAGATAAAACATTCTTTAGGGAAAAACATAATGTTAGTGTTCCCTAATAAATAATTGGGGACATTCATCACATTGAAGCAAAAAGTCAATGACAGTCCTGCTCATTGATTTGCTTCTTATTATTATGACCCAATACAACCGAACATACGAAAGAAAAGGAATATATATATAATATATACCATATCATCTGGCCATTTGTCTTTTTTAAATAATGGCAAACTGTTAACACAAATCCAACAATCCAAAATGAACATCATGCAAGACAGGGTACTAGTACAAAACAAACTCAACCCATATCTAAGAAAGACCTCCTGGCCCACTAGCCTTCAGCACAACGCTCTGCATATCTCACTGTATTCAGAGCAGAAGTGTTACAAAGCTAGACTTGAATGAATATTGTCCAGCCTAAACACACATGGATCTGAGTAGAGGCCGTTTCTGAGTGAACTCTGCTCTTGTATCCACATAATTGGTGGTCTTTACACTGGTCCTTTGTGCTGAGATTAAGGCGACATGAGGAGGGATTGGACTGGCCCTGCACGAACAAAGAGCAGAGTGGAGTGGGGGAGCGCACTCCTGCGTGGAGCAGCGAGGGGGGATGGGTGGCACACAGGGGACAGACCAGGGTTAGCAGCAGCAACAACCCCAATGTTAGGGGGCTGCTCTGGGTCAGACAGGATGGGGGCGGGCCCCACGTTGGTCAGGACAATACGGAGGGAGGGGGCAGCGGGGGAAACGAGCGGGCTTACAGGGCCCCCCAGCTGCGGTCGGGGTTTGCCCAAGTGACCAGCTGCGACCGTCATTAAAACCCAGTCTAGACTTTGACTTACGGGAGGGGGTGAATAACAGGAAAAGGGAACATTGGAGAAAATGGGGAGAACACTGCTTTCGCAAAGAGCAACTCCTTTGAGCTGTTAGTGTGTGAAGTTCCTATCATTCCGTTCATGTTGAGACAGGAAATGGCTGACAGTGAGGAAGGGATTAATAAAACATTGTTGCCATAACCAGCATCGCCTTAACTTGGACCCAACTAAAAACCACAGCATAGTCCCACTCCAAACACCTTTACACATTAACCTTGATGACCGCCTTTTGTGTGCTTGCTCGTATGAGGAGGCGTTCACTCCACTCACGCGGAACAACCCAGTCAAAACAGGAGGTGAACTTCCTAGTATGGTGAGATCATAATAAAGTCTGTGGAAAATACACGTGGTCGCCGCAGGGCATCCGGGGTGCTGGGAGCTGAGCGACGCAGACAGAGACAGTCGGGTACTTGCGCGTGTGCGTGTGTATGGGTAGAAGAGCACCATTACCAAAATGCCCTGGCTGAAATTAGATCCATACAGATACCAGACTGAGAGCTGATCAAGACAAGCAGACGCCACCAGACAGTGTGAGTGCAAACACACACAAGGGTGCACATACACACACACCGCAACTGTGTCCTAATCAATGCTAGGGGATGGAGGAAAGTCATTACCTTTGTCTGCATCTCGGGGTCAAATGACTGATCTGATTCTAAAGTGAAGTCTCTGGGGCAGATGATGCTTCTACTATCTCTAGCAACCACCCTCTAGGCTACATCCCATCCTGTCTGTCTGCTGTCCTGGATGAGTTCAAAGGCACAAAAACATTAGCACAGGCCTACTTTGGATTTTATGCTGCAGCTCAAATGTCCAAACTGGTCCATTTTGCCTCTATAATGCAACAGTATATTACAGCACTGTGAGCTAATGCATTTGCCATGTGACTTGAGATTAAACCCCTTTCTGAGTATTAGCAGACCGGAGATTTAGCAAGTACTCCTTTATCTGTTTTACTTACTAACCGTTATATTGAAAAAGCTCAGCTCTAGCTAGAGTGTGGGATCTTATAATAAAATCCTATTTCATGACACTTATCTTTGGTGATGCATACTTTCATTGAACAAAAGAAAACTAATAGAATTTAAAAAAAAAACTCTTACCAAAGACTACAAATAAATAAGATGTATGGAAAAATAATAATGATAAGGTTATTTTGCACAGAACGCATAATCAGATAATGTTCCGACACCAAAACAGCTTCTCTTGTTCTCCTCACCAAATGTTCCAGACCTAATGCTAAGTTAATGTAGTAAAAGTGCCCTTTTGTATTGAATTGTTTTACAATTCACTTCAAGCACTAGTTAGACAATACACACTAACACTATATCCCCCATCAAAAGATTCCTTGCCAACTACCATTCTCCGGATCGCACACCTTCAAGCAGAAAACAACGAGGCAGGGTAGGTCTAATCTGCATTCCAACTGAAGCCAACAAAAACTTATTTAACACTTCTTCAAAGAGACGTGTAATGGAGGACTGGTATCAGGTTCAGCCCTTTAGACATGAACTCACATAGCTACCGGGTCTGTCTGGGTGTACTGTGACAATAACAACACTCCAAGTAGACTTTCAAGTTTGGCACAAAAAGCAGATGTACATTTAACCCGAAACATACACAACAAAAAAGGACAAAGTGTTCTGGGTAAATTAACAGCATGTGAAGTGGTCAGCAGAAGGTGGAATAGCTGGCTCTGCAGTGCTAATAATCCCTTGTGGTCCAACATCAGTAATGGCCACGCTGGGTCAGTCAGAGGCTACGCTGTCTGCTGTAGCAATTAGGGCCCCGCGCGTCCGGGCCATCGGAGGTCATTACCAACACTGGTCATTATGGGGGGGGGGGGGGGGGGGGGAACTATACCCCCCCAGACCTGACTTGACCCCATCTGAATCAATGCCACATTATAGAAACTCTTGGTAAACACAGGTGTGTTTTATATTTTTTTTGAAAGAGAGGAAGATTCCAGCCCAGGGAATAACCTTACCGTTTAAATATATTTAAAGCTTTATGCAATCATAATTTGCTGCAGGGGTTCTGCAGCCGAAACATCCGTCCGTCTAGAACAGGTCCCGACAATCGCAACATATTTTAAGATAAAAAAATATAACTTTCTCATTTTCAAATCTGAGTCTGGAAACACTACCACCACCCCTCCTCTGGCCAAACTCTCTGCTCTTTACTGAAACACACCTTTGAACTCATTTCATTTCAACCTTTCTTCGTACATTCCCTTGGCTGTGATCTATTGGGCAGGTGTACACATGTTCCAGGCTGAATCGCTCATGTTTCCTCCACCTGAACTCATTCACATGATGACATTAAACAGCACCTGTGGCTGAGTTTAGCCCCGCACAGGCAGTTTCCCTAAACAAGTTGAGAGGTAGAGATTTCATTGTCTCCCGTTACCTTATCTTTGATTTTACACAGAAGCAATACAGAGATGTACAGGAGTCTCTAGATAGCTTGTAGAAGGGCTACTAAAAGTGAGTGTTCAAGAGATAACCAGCGGCCTTCCTTTAACCATAACCCATGATAAAGCTTGATTCAGGACTCAATGGTGGTCAGTAGGTAAAACAGAAATGGGACCGCAGATAAAGTACAGACTACCTTCTGATAAAGCACCAGGCCTATTTATATGACAGAGATGGAGAATAAAGAGGGCGTGGGTAAATGAGAGAGAGGGACGCGCCCTACCTCACGGCAGTGTGGTCGACAGTGCCCATATCACATTGCTATTTTGCTCAGTGCACCCAGGAAGACTGCGTCACACAGGCATGAAATGCGGAGAACACTAGTGACTCCTGAATACACATGAAGTCAACAACAGGTGACGCATCCATCAAACCTGTGAGTAAAGAGTATTCTCACAGAAACATACTACACTAACCACAGGCCTGGAATCTGCTTTAGCGCTGCTACTTTCAGGTCTGTCTGGTTTCAGCCCATGTGTGGTGTAATCCATTATAATGGTGTGAAACTGTGGCTCCAGACAGACGTGTGGGGCCCCCTAAACGGCAGACCTCGCCAGCTGGACAAACCCATCATCGCCTGTCTGCAATGGCCACACATTCACCCCCACTTTCCCCTCACACATCACTGATAATATTGGAATAACCCAGCCAAACAAACTGACCACTCAGGTGTGAAAATATTTACAGCATGCCTTTAATTGAGCAATCCACCTTTGTGTACTGCACCCTTAACTAAGCGGGGGAGAGATATTTATGATTCTTGGAAACATGATTCAACTGTTTGAGGCTGTGTGGTTGAGCAGTGTCTCAGCTGCAGGAGCAGACGGGGTATTCAGACTGAAGCAGCCCCATAACTGGCGCATCAAAAGACCCCACTTGCCACATTTCCATCACAATGAACCCAGACTTCAACTCTGACTTCTGTCTGGGTATCTGAAAGCACGGCTGTTGTCACCCTATGCCAGCATTCACTTTCTGCTGGAGGCCACTAAGCAGCCTTTTCACTCCTTACAAATGGACCCCAATAGAAGGGCTGCCAGTGTTTACTCTCAATAACACATTTCATGCACAAAGTAGGTTAGGCCTTCATTCAGCGACTCCACTCTATCCAGTGCAAACATGTGACGACACTGCCACTGAGCACATTGCATGTGTTTAACCAGTCCGCTATCAGCACTGAGTGTTGTCCCATTGCAAAACACTGATAAGCGGTCACAATCCAACAGGAGATTGTTTTGTAAATATGTTAGCCCAGCAACAGATAACTTCGACAGTAGACTAGATATAATATACTACACAACAGTAGACCGCGTTCATACAATTGTTGGATTCAAATGTTTTGTTGACTAAGGAAAAAAAATTAACAACATTATTAAACTTTAAACTGTTCATTATCCAGTTAGCTAGCCTGCGTTAGCCTTGAAACAAACACCACCATGTTGTTGTTGTTGTGGTTACTTGCTATGTGTTCAATAACGACCATTCACACGGCGGATTTTTTCTCAGTTGATACAAATCTAAATCAGACAAAACGAACAACCCAGCGGGACTTTTGTATCGGGCAAACAGCAACCGTGGTATTGAGGTCAACGCTAGCTTGATACGGTTAGCCAAATCCCCGACACAACGCGCCATGACGAGGAGCGACAACAGGCGATGCCCAGTCCGGGAAAACAAATCGAGACAAAAGCCGGAGAGGTGCTCAGATCAAACTTACCTTCACCGACGGCCACTAACCCGCACAGGGCCAGCAGCGTTAGGGCAACTTCTCTTAGAGACATTTCTTCAACATTCCCATCTCTGCGCGATGAAATGCGTCCGAAGAGTGTCGTTATCAACACGAGCAGAGCTGAAACACAGCCACAGACCGACCGCACACACAGACACACCGCCAAACACTAGCCAGCCAGCCCGGGGAGTGACGCGTTTAAAGGGGTGTGCGCGCATGTTTAAAGGGGAGGGCTGCCGCCCGCTGCATGTCCCCTTCTGCCACCGCCGAGGTCACGGCTGTGTGTTGTAAATACAAAATGTTGAATGGATTACAAACTTCCAGTCTAACATCATCAAAAGATTGTGCACGAGGAAAGTTTAGTTTGAGTGAAAAATGAACACATCTTAACGTTATGCTGTCTCAATGTATGTAATGTGATTTTCGACACTGGTCCATACATGAAAATGGCCGAAATGCTGCTTCTAGCCTCTTTATGTCAAATTTAACTGAGTATCTTTGGATTTGGACTGACAAAACAAAACAATTAAAGATATTACCTTGGACTTTAAGGAAATGGGATGGACATTTTTCTGAAATTTTATAGACGAAAATATTACGCTATAGGCCTACTAGATAATAAATAGCATGTTAATGATCATGAAAGTAATTGTTGCAACAAAGTAATGTGTAGCCTACCGATTTAAACCTGATTAAACACTTGTGAATTCAGTGCTGATGCAGCCTTCTATAACATATTCCTGAATATGCATTTTATTTAGTTTTGATTGCTAGATACAAGCATTTTGTATCTTCTGTAATCAGTATTCATTTTGATGGGAGCAATGTGTTTTCAAAGACTTTATGGATGAATACATTCAACCTTTAATATTGGTTGGGGTTGTGAGAAAGATCAATTTGAACTATAAAAATACGAGAGCCTAACTCCATGGTATTACTAGAAATGTTTATCATAAATTAACAGAAACTTTTCTGTTTTTAAAATCTGTCAGGTATATCTCACATTTTTAAAAGGATCTATATAAACTAGTTTTGATTGAAACTCCTTAGGAAAGGCCTGAAACTATTCCATAAAAAACCCAAAATAAAACAAAAACAATTGGAAGGTTATGTTGAATCATGAAAAGCCTCTGACATTTGAAATGGGTTTAATCATTAAAACAGATCTATGAAATGATAAGTAAATTGGGAGTCAGGTTGGATTGGTTTGGCCTTCTTGACTTATGTGGTGTGGTGGGTCTGTTTGAAGCAAAACATTTATTTCGGGTGTCTTCGTTGGTTTTATTAATGAAAATGTAAATTCATGTTATTTTTAGGAATTAAGAAATAGATTTAAATCTTAAAGATAATGGTAAAGAAGGTCAAACTGACACTTAGCCGATGACATTTTTACTTGAAAATATGTATTCAGTCAGCATTTTATTTTTTAAACACTAAATGATGACTTGTTCTCCACATCATGATTTTATTTTTATGATATACAATGTTTTTTTTCAGATCATGCCAAAATTAACATTATGGATTCATTCTGTATTTTTGCCTAAATTGTTTTTTTGTATTTCAAGACTTGAAACAAACTGCAACAATATGTAGTGAACATACATTCATCTGCTCGGGTCAACATTGTTATGCTCGATTTATGCAATCCTGATAAGTCAAAACATACATTTTAAAACAAAAATGTATTCAGAAAAAAACTTGGTCAAGCTTCCTAACTTCCACTGACATTATTGCTGAATACTTACATTTGAAATAATCAAATGTCATACATTAGGACATAAAAAGAATAGTTTTGAAAACTAGTGAAACAATGAGATGAGTAACATGTTGTTTCTTTGAAATGTATATGCAACACAGGCTCAGTCACCAAACTCATGACTCTAATTTGAACTGCCTACGCCTCCCATTCAAAGTAGACATTTCAAGTCCAGCCTGACATATTCCTCTTAAGCAAACGGAAAACTGATCCATTGTAACTGTGACTGTTTACAAAGCCTTTTCTCTTATCATGGATGTAAGTGAGGGACTTTCTGCATTTGTCCTTGCAGCACCAGTATTAAGCTAGTCAAACTATGACACATGTGTCTATCCATCCATAGTCAGTGACTGATCAATTATCAAACAAATCCCTTATGGGATTATAGCTTCAGGGCACTGCAGCTGTCTAATCTGTACTTCCATCAGCTGTCCTATCAGACCAATTTGGCTTGCATAAAAAAAGACCTGCCATATTTTTTCTTTACAGTTTCAGTTGATCTCAGATCACATATCAGCTGCTATATCCGATTTGGAGAAAGTTACAGCTTGTGAAACAATCAGTAAATACCAGTAAAGCTCCATTGGTCCAGACCCGACCTGGGTTTTCTCTCAGCTGAGAGTCCCGACCTGTCCATGCCCCACTAACACACCGAGCTGTAGCCAGGGAAGAGGTGGATCAGATACATGTGGGACTTTATCTGTTCCTGCTTTATGACCCGTACTCTTGCTAGCACTTTCACTGATCCATCCTCAAGCCTAATAGTGTCTGCATAGTGTCCTCTGTGGCGAATCATCTGTCCATTATCAGCCCTGTCCAATTTATCTCCACATTTCTTCAGTGAACAGTGTCTGCTCAACAAATCCCTCTGTCTCTACAGAGCCAGTTGGAATGATCCCACTGTGAAAAAGGATACACAGAGGGAGAAATGAGATGGGCTCCTGCCCCCACAGACAGGGCGTTTGGCCTCTCTGACACTTGAACAACCCCCCCTGCAGTGTTAAAAATAACCAGCTCTTCATGGGACTGACCAGACAGACTGGGGCTTTGAGGGAGTATTATCTCTCCGAAGTTTGTTCAACAACCAAGCAGGCAGTAAACATGCACGCACGCACACACCCTCCCCCACATGCACATACACCCCCACACACCTCCCCACGCACGCGCACACACACATGCACACACACACACTACATGAAGGAGCTGATACAATTGTTTTACCAACCACTTGAAAGATTCTTGGCTATTTTGATCCATTTTATAAATATTGTATTTTTTCTGACAGTGTGGCATTCTTCATCTTAAAATTGTCGAAACTAAACATATTTCTGACTCATGTGAGGAGTACACAAATGTCATTCACAATAATTATGATTTTTAGAACAGGCGTTTCTGTTTTTTAAATTACAGATTTGTCGACCCTTTTAAACAGGATCTATAAATCAGTTTAAACTTAAACTTGGCCTGAATGTTTGCATTACCCTTGAATAATTATAAAATAGAACGTTATGTTAGTTTCATCAATGTGTACAGCATATACCAGCAGGAATAATGCACACAAAATATATATTAACCAATTTGTCCATGTTTTTTTAGGAATTCAGTCAGGCTTGTCTTAGGTGAATTTATTTATATTTTCTAGTTTAGCATCTCATTATGTGAGGAAAGTGTGACTGAGGGAAAATGTAAATATGTTCACATCTTATCTCAATGACATTCAAGCTGGTGACAAATGGGCTTTAAAACTTGATGATGTATAAGTTGTGTAAAATAATAAGTCCTACTTTCCCCTGATAGTAGTATATGTTAAATATACTTGTTGTTGTGATTACTTATTTGACTTAACCCTTTTTTTTAAGAAATCACAATCCAAAATGACACCTTTAATTTTCCAGTTGAAGCTGCTCTTCTGTAAGCAACATTAGGTTCTCTGATTTCTGATGACCCCTACTGGTCAAAGAGAGAATTGCAAACATTAATTGGTAAGCAAACTGTTGAAAAATACAATCCTTTATTCAACATAATACAATATTACATATCTGTTTGTGGATTTATTTACTGACCATAGTAATGGTGATGATACACTTTTGGCCTACAGAAATGTAAAAAAAAATAATTAGAAAATGTTTCGTAAGAAAGTATATAAAAAGTGTCTCATTTTTTAATAAAATAATCCAATGGAGATAGAAGGCAACAGCTTGAATGCAGTTTGAATATGTACAACTAAATAGCTCAATTTGCCCATGTGCAGATAATAAATGCTTATTTTATACAAGTTAAATATGCTACCACAACAGGTAATGTGCTTTGGTATTTTATTACTTACATTTATTTATTTATTAAGACAAGGCCTCCATGTCTTTTTGGCTTTGGTCATTATATGGAAAAAACAATTTGTTCAATTTGAATGTATTTCAGAGAAAGTTCAAAATGACATGCTCCTCCTCTTCTCGATAGAATGATGAGTAATTGTGCAATGCCAGATTTCCCTCTCTGTCATGCCCATAGGGGGGATTTAGACAATTATGGATAAGACTCTATGAATTTGTGGGTTTTTATTATTCTTATTATTTAATTAGCTGAATATGATAAAAGTAATATAACATGTCCCAATCGTTTTCTTGTTGGGGCCTTTTGGTTTAAGGCACCAGAGAAATGGCAGATGGAAATTAGGCCACAGAGAATAGCCTCAGGAGCCAGTCTAGACGTTGCTGCTGAAAGTCATATGGTTTCAATATAATGCAGTGACTATGTGAGTTATTATCTCGAAATGATGCTAATGATATGCACCTTGTGCTGTCGGATTGTAGAGCATTTCCCCTTCAGGCGTTCTCAATTGTTTGTCCCCTTTAACTCCCGACTTTCTGGACTAGATGTCCTGCTTGAGTTTCTCAATGCTGAAGTCACTGTCAGTGTCCAGTTTGGAGAGAGTCTTCCTCACCCGCAGGGCAGTGAGGCGGGCTGATGGGCTCTGGTACCAACACTCCTTCATGATCTTCACAATGGCCGTCAGGATCTGGAAAAACAGGAACATATGAATTACTTCTTGGCCATCACAGTAGAATAAAACATGTGAGGCACCGTAATTATGTGTCCTACAGGGTATGTGCTTTACTTTGCACCAATTTGTGAGATATGAAAATGTGTGAACATCTGCTTAAAATAGGGGATTTACTCTTTCCCATTGCCAGCAGACAAGTATTCTTTTCTCTTTTTTCCAGTGTGTAGCGATTGATGTCACAAACACGTGGGGAAGCATAGTAAACAGTTGAAAGCAGCTACGGTGGATGCTTTTTAAAAATGCTCTTACTTATTCAGCCTGTCTTTCAAACTTTTAATCCTGAGTTGGTGCTTGTTGGAGCACTGGAAAGCCTATCAAATATGTTTTTGATGACTTTTAGATGAAGTGTATTTTATGTCGTGTAAAATAACTGATTCTGTCTATGGAGTCTGGTGGCTTCAAGGAGATCTGATCCATTACTGATTTGTTTGAGTTTGCAATAAGTTAATATATTAGTTCTGGAAATAATGCTGATTATAACCCTTCCAACTATAGACTAAAACCAGGTGTGATAACTTGTGCAGAGATTTTTACAGCCACATAAAAAACAAGTGTACCCATGTGTGCATGGAAATGTGTGCACGTTTCATCAGATGGCTTACAGGATGGGAATGGAGCCTGTTGTGCAGACTGGGCCTCTGCTGATCCACACACACCACTTTCTTCATCTCCTCAAAGCTGGGATCTACAGGCACCAGGTCAAAGAAGGGAGGGCGGTACTCCTCCACAATCCCTAAAACAATCCAAAAGAGAGACAAAAACAACACTCAGTGTGCTGTTCCTTTTCCAAATGAGCTGAAGAACAAATGCCAAATAGTCACAACAACTTTCTTTGTTGTGGGATTCAGTAAGTGACGCGTAATGTTTAAAAACAAACTAACTTTTAAACCTCCATTCAACCTCCCCCGATAGATTTTCACAATATAAATATATTTTCATGCACACTTGGGAATTGTGATAATCTGTAGTGGGAGTTTTTTAAAGCATGTTTGACTAAACTAGAGAGCAGGGAAAGATATCAAATCCCTGGCGACTTCACTGGGGTGGATATCTGCAATGCCTGCTGTGTGTTTATGTGTGTGTGTGTGTGTGTGTGTGCGCGTGTAAGAATCGAGACGAATACACACACGAAGTTCTGTGTGTGCAGTCGTCTTAACATGGATGCATGCTTGCATCTACAAATTGTGTGCGTGAGCATCTGGACTATGTACAATTGAGTGCTGACACCAGATAAGACTGTTTATAATTACTGCAGTGCTAATCATGACAGAGGATAGTAGAGACAGACACAGAGTAGGAAAACATTGGAGTGCTGAGAGACATGAGACTTACTGCTTCTTATGTATGCAGAGCCAGATAGATATGACAGAAAAAAACACATGATGTGCCTGAGCAGCCTCAACTTTTAAAGGTACATGCATACATACAAATACTGTGTGTCTCGTTCTTCCTAAAGATGTAACAAAATCTATTTATATCTCTTTAGATGACTGTAAAGGCGCCCCATTCTGACAGCCTGACTCCTCTTACCATTGACAATGGTCCTGCGGCTAATTTCCCAGAAGACCAGGCCCAGGGCCCAGATATCAGTTTGCTTGTAGGACTCGAAGACGTCCATACGAATAGTCTCATCCAGGACTTCAGGGGCCATGTAGCGCTTGGTTCCAACACGAGGGTTGTTTCCCACATCGAGGTAGTCCTGGGACTGAGAGTGTATCACAGACAAACCTGAGGAGAGTAGGCACAGAGAACACACACTTTATTATTTTTCAAAATCATCATATAAGATAAGATGGAACTTTCTATTACTATTTATCCCCTTGTGGAAATTAAGACGTTTATAGCAGCAACATGGTCAGAGTCAAAAACAGGATTCACACAAGGTACAAATAAAGATAACATTGAATTAAAATGTATATAATAATAAAATAAATATTTAAAATTAAAGTGATAAAGTAACTGTTGAAAAAATATATCACAGTAAAACGTTGAGCATTTAAATGAACATGTTAAATATGTTTACATAAGTGTGCAGATGTGAGTGCAGGTTAAAGTCTTGTAAAAACAGTGCTGGTTTTATGTATGCACAGTCCTGGATACTATTAACGGGTTACAGGGTTTAGCCCTCGATTGTGCAGCCTGATGGCTACAGGCACAAAGATATATACACATATATATAACAGCTGTTCAGTCTCAACATATTATTCACAACCAACAGCAGAAGTTGGACATGGATACAACAAGAAATATAGAGGATTTATTGTGATTTTGCTGTCCTTTTTCTGCACGAAACTCACCTAGGTCAGCGATGCAGCACTGCCCATTCCTCTTTACCAGGATGTTTCGGCTTTTCAGGTCTCTGTGGGCGATAGCTGGTTTTTCCTGTGCGCTGACAATTTCAGTGTGCAGGTGGACCAGACCGCAGGCCACAGACAGGCACATCCTCAGACAGCTCTCAGGCTCCAAGCTGCTGTACTGGAGGAAGTCATAGAGGGAACCCAGCTCGTGAAAGTGGGTGACGAGCCACAGCTGAGTGCTGGAATTCTTGGATGTCATGTCAGAGGCTATGAAACCTATAGACAGAACAGGACATGGTTAATTTAACGTCAGTCTCTCGGATGATGCTTTTTTCAAATTACCCTACCCCTTTTTCTTTGACAGAAAATAGTATGACCAAACCGATTTTTTGGGAACTGCAATATGCTACCTTACCCAGGATGTTGTCGTGTCGCAGCTGTACAGTGTTGTAGATCTCTGTCTCTCTGTACCAGGACTGCTCGTCCCTAGAGGAAAATATCTTGACAGCCACACTCTCCCCCATCCAAGTTCCCCTCCACACCTCGCCATACCTGCCTTTACCTGCAAACACAGTGGCACAATGTCACAACTGAAAAGCTATAAACCAGACTAGGCAAGGAAGAGTAGCAGGGATGAAAAAAGGAGACTGACCGACACACTGGACCAGTGAGATCTGTCGGGCCATAGTCCTTTGGACCAGATAGGGCAGTCCGGTCCCGCTCCCTGATGTACAAAACTCATCAAAGATATCCTGAGACAGAAACAGAGAAATAATCCAAGTATGAGAACTCAAAACCTTTAAACATCCTGTGATTGTGTCTGATGTCAAATGTCTCTTACGCCGTATGTTGGGTCCTCTCCATTTGGGACCTTGAGCATGGTGACATCATGGTCTTCCAAATTTTTCAGTCTACCGTGCGCACGTCGGAAGCGCAGGCACAGCACCAGGCCACACACGCTGGCAGTCGTGATTAACAGGAGCAAAGACAACGCGATCCACAGCTCCAGACGAGTTGTATCTTTCACCTCTCCATCATCATCTGGATACACAAACCCATTCAGGCACAAACAGACATTTTTGAGTTTGTGGAGCTAGTTGAGAACATTTCAACAAATTGAGGGCTTTTGAATTTTTTAGATAAATGCGTCAACACATCATGACATTCAATGCAGCATCTGTCCAAATTAAAGCGACACTCTATCAATGTTGCTCTTACTGACCACAAGGGGGAACCAGCTGCTATCTAGAGTGATGCTTTGAGTCCCATCAGTACAAAGCAATGCAGGATGTGCACTGAACTGTAGGGGGCCCAGTTCCACAGTGGTCACATTAATGGATATGATGTTAAAAATAATGTTAAAATAATGTAAAGAAAAGGGTTTGGGTGCTGACCTATGGTTGGAGGTGGCGTGGAATTGGCGTTGCAATAATTCTCTCTGCAGCAGGAGATATAGTAGCGTTTGAAAGAGGTGAAACACTGCTCTCTGTAATACTCTTTGGAGAAACAGCCCCACTCCTCATGCTTGTGTACCCAGGTATAGAAGCAGTAGTCGCCTCTGCACGTTCCATTCACGCATGTGCCTTTATCATTCTCGCATGTACACAAACGCTTCCCATCGTCATCTGTGAAGAACACACAGACAGTGTTAACAGAAAGGCCTTTGAGTCATTGGATACTGGTTCATAGAGAAATAACACAGATGAATGATCTGGGAAATGTAAAAGAAAAGTGAATTCTAGGCCAGACAAAGTTAACACAAATCATTCATTAAAGATTAGTGGGTAAAGTGATACATTATAGTGCTGAAGACACCTAGGCTTCCTCAAGGGAAAACCCCTTTGGTAATAGAAAGAAATATGTAAATGGTATTTCTTGGCAACCACAAAACATCACATGGATGTCAAAGGCTGTATGTTTAACCAGGGGAGGTGTTTTGGGATACAATAGAAGAATAACATGTCTGAATGACTAAATGAAGGTGTGATATTCACAGTGATACTTTCATACCCTCTATAAAGTATTTGCATAGACCTCTGCGGAAAGGACATTTAACCCACAAAGCAGGCTGTACATCACAAACTCTAAAAATCTTTAAAGGTCCCCAATTATACTGTTTTTCATCAATATATAATAGGTCTCAGATATATACAAAACATGTCTCTGAAGTGTTTGGCTTGAAATACCAAACAGATCGTGCATTGTAGCATTCCATAATGCCCTCTGTTTCAGCCCTGTTTCAAAAGTGCTGATTCTCTGTCTTTTACTTTAGATGAAAAATAAGGAGCCCCTCCCCACGCCCCTCTGAGAGATATTTGGTTAAAAAGAACACAATGGGGTTCTAGGAGGAGATTCAGGAGATAAGGTGTTGTTATGACATCATAAAGTGGCCAAAGTCTGATCAGCTCATTTTCAGACAGGTTTTTATATAAATGGATCAGGACAAAAAGTGAGCGAATCTTTTTTCATGAAACTTTCAGAATCTCTTTACACAGAGGGGTAGGTATTGTGCAATCGGCCTGTCTGAGCCTGTTTGATGAAAACAGCCACCTATTGTTTGATGCAGGAGGATTGGTGAGAACCACACAGTCTGTTTTGATTCTCTAGCTCACACAAAGAACAAAAAGCTTCATACACACTGACTTAATCCGTGCTAGTGAAGCTTATTTATTTGAGTCACATAATTTATTTTCAGAATCAAATCGTCCCTTTTATGGAGCGTTTATTCAATACATCCGATCATAAACTCACCTGCATGGATAGCAGAGATCCACAGAAACGCCCCGAGCAGCACCACTGTAAGAAGAGCAGAGCTTCCCATCTCTGTGAATAAGGAACAAAAGAATAAATAACATTTATTAAGATCTAAATATGAAATTATAAAACAATATAGTCACTTGATTAGGAGCTGTCATAAGAAAAATCAAAGACTTAATCTGGGGCATTTTGGGAACACAAGGAGGAACCAATAACGGCAATTTGATTAAAATGTACAGACTGTAACATAATAGTGTCTGTGAGGAGTCGAGCTGTGGTTAAAGCACGGACTCTTTGGAGGAGGAAGCTATGAGGTCAGAAACAACAGCCGAGTGCCCAGCCTGTCTGCCTGCGTTGTAATTACATTGGGTGGGGAAAGGGGGCTTATGGGAAGGAGGCTGCAGCACTGCAAAGTGTTTGTGTATTTGTACTGAGACTGCGTGTGGCGCTGGCTACCCGACTCCAGGCCTGTCGACTCCTCCGCTGACCTGCTTGCAGAGTAAATATTGATGGCTACGCTTCCTGCCATTGAGTGGCCCCACCCGGCTGGCCGGCGAGACTCAGGTCTGCTCATTGTTTAGGGCTGCACAGCAGAGGGTCACGCAAACAGGAGGGCCGTCATACACAGCTCGGCCATTCTCACTGCTGAAGCACACTAGTCTGTTACTAGTCACAAAAGTAGTTGAAAATAATGTATAAACATACTGTAGCAAATTCTATTGGGTTTTTTCTGTTGCCGCTGTGCTAATGAAGTACATCAAATGGGTGAACCGTGTTTCCTAATAGCCTCGAGTTTATGCTCTGTGTACAGTTTAGGCAACATTATACATATTTTTCAAGTGCTTTGTCACTGAGGATGTATAAAAAACTGAAGAATTTGGATGTATTTACCATGCTTTAGCTTTCTGTCTTAAGGAAGCACATAACACAAGAAACCACATAAACCAGGTATTTAAACCGCCAATTCGGCTGTGTATTCAGATACACTTGACAGTTGCCACTGAGAGTAAGGTCCACAAATTGATACAAGATGGTTCTTAAAGTCTTCCGCCAACAACTCGCAATTTTGAGTCTTTTCTGAACAAGGACAACATGTGGCTTCAAAACTGTACAGGTTAGAGTTTGCCTTAAATCAAAGCGAAATATCTCAATATAAATACATCTAGACGCACTTTGAACGTCTTTAAAGACCAGTTGGGCAAACCGTGATCAAGAGAAACCAATTGGTTTGCAATACAGGAAGCTGTCCCGTTACCTATGGCATTGTGTAAAGTCGTGTAAAATGTCACTGAACAGAAACTAGAGTAGGAGGTGTTAAGCAAGAATATCTGTATCTTTACTGAACTGATACTTTTGTCAGCTTTTTAGATATAGTTCAGCTGCTGTCATGAGAACATGAGAACTGAGTTTTTAATGTGTATCACAGTGTCAAATCAAAGGTGACATCTCTGCTTAGTAATATATCCATTTCATATGAGAAAGCTGAACAAATGTCTGACAAACTATCTTTAGACTATCTTATGCGGGTAAACTGTGAGGCTCTAGCTCAACAGATGAGAACCAACTGCACTTTGCTCTGACTTGCTATAACCACAAGCCTCATTTTAGCATACAGAAAAAAGCACTTCCTTTGTTAAGCAGACTTCATGTCAGGGGTGGTTATTCTGTGGGTCCATTGGAGGAATAGCCTAAGCAAAACTCCACCAGCTGCATTAACTTATTCCCAGTGGAGGAGCAGGAAATATTTCACAATCATTTTTATCATCCTGACATAGAAGAGTAATCTTGCCCTCCATCGTAGTCAGTCTGATTTAAGATTCCAGTGCACTTCCTCTCTGGGCAATCTCTTGTTTTTCTGTTGAACACGACTCCCTCGTGACCCAAATCCATTGTCATCTCTTCCTCTCATCTACAGAGGTTTAACTCAGGGGGGCAGATCTCTCATTCCATCTGGATGACTGTGCGGTTATAGCTAAGGATTGAGGGGGAAAGCCATAGCACAGCAGCCTCCAACAAGCCCTCCACTGGGCCTCAACACACCAAAAAGCCCCATTACTCTGTCTCTGGGAAGAAACTTTAAGCGGTGTTATTGTAAAAGCTTCTCTTGTGGTGTAAATGGCAAGAAAACATTGCATTCAATCTTTTCTTTAATAACATAGCCACACATTTCAAACGTTTTCTGTCCTGTGTGTTTGTAAAAAAAACTCTTGTGAGTGACTGTCTGCTTGTTACAGCGGCATACTGATTGTATCTTCATTTCACAGACAAAGCTGGCTTGGCAGGCTTTATGGCTCAGTTACTGTTTGCATGCTCTCACATGCATTCCTATGATGAATGCATGTCTGGGGAAGAAAGGGATGAAGACAGGAGTATGAGTGACACACACCTGAAGTCATACACCTACAACAGCAGCACCCTGGAAAGATCCAATGTGACTTCCATCATGACCTATACACATAAAGGGCAAATGTCTCCTCTATGTGGGTGTGCATGTGTAGGATGGGTGAAGGAGATGGAGGCATAAACGATATGCAGGGAGGAGAAATTCAGCTATGATTTTAAAAAAAATCAAGACCACTTCTCCAGTAAATATGCAAATTCTGCAGATTTCCAAAAGTATGAGCTTTTCAACTCAACATGTTTTGAAATAAGGATTGGCCAGTGATGCAGGAATAATTCAGATCCTTTACTTAAGCTGAAGTATGTGAAAGTCTTATTTAAGTAAAAAATACATATCATGACAAAATGTACTTATGGTATCCAAAGCACACATTATGCAACAAAATGTCACGTTAATATTTAAACATCAGTTTAATTATGTAACTGATTGAGGACGGACGTATTTAATCTTCTTTAAATCCTGTTGGGTTGTTTAAACTATACAATACTATAGAATTCATATTTACAAAATGGTATTGTGTTTTATTTTGAATCTTAAAGTGTAAAAGTAGCTTCTTATTATAACCCGACCAAAACTAAATACTTTTAATGGATGATAAGAGGATGATTCATCAATATTTGATAGTTAAAAAAATATATGTTTAAAACTATCACATGTAATCAGGATGCTGCTGCCACCTCATACATACAGTATGTAAATTTTCATTTACATAATGATATATCTTCAATAAAATAATATCGGCCAAATATCGGCTTAATCAAGTAAAATGTAGTGTCGTAAAAAAGAGTGGAGTAAGTGTTAAAAATAATTGTTAAGTCAAAGACACCTTACCATTGTTGGCCTACTTTGTAGACTAGACTAGTGAATATAGCGTCCAGTATCTAATTTATTATGGCTTGTCATTCACAGGAGATGCATTTAAGGACATCATTGACTGTTGTTAATTTGACTTTTGGCCAAGTAGGCCACTTTCAGACACCTGTTGGTTCACATCTGTAAACACGTGGAGTAATTTATGGCGCTGTCAAAGGTGATACGCATTCACGTGTTAGCTAGTATATACTTGTTATGGTTTTAATGATCACAGCAAAGCACAAGACACACACAGGAGAAACAAAACGATGCTTTTTACATCATCAGCCTACCTGTTGTCTTCACGCCTATTATCTTAACAGACATAAACGCCGCACGTCTCCCATATCCAAGTTTGCGTCAAGTGTCCCTCCGTGGCCAACGTGTTTAAAGTCAAAATAAGGTATGTTTAAAACACAGCTGGCTCCATTTCCAGAGTGGAGTAAACCGTGTTAGTTTTCGTCTCAGTTGCAGATGTTCACATCCTTTCCTGCTCCTCCGGTGACGACGAGCCGCCTTCTCTGGTAAAAGTTTGCCCGCAGTGTTTCCTCTTGAATCCAAAACTAAAATCTTCCCTCTCGTTTAACAACTAAGCATTTTCCGCTTTCCGAAAAAGTGAAACATTAAAAAAAAAAGAGCTGGCAGTTCCACCAAAAGCTATCTCATCTCGGTTCAAATCTGAGTTGATAAACCGACAACATCGTCGTTGGTTTGTGACCAGACCAGACTCCTTCCGCTCTGAGAACCTCAAAGTGAATTCCTTCAGTAAGTCGTCTACCACTAAGTATGAAGGTTTTGTGTGGTTGTCAATAAGTCTGATCTAAATGCTAGATAACAGATGTCTAAATAGAGCACAGCTTTGTCCCACCCCTTATTGTCCCGCTGCACAGGGTCGGCTCTGCCTGGAATGTGTTCTCATAGCGGTTTTCCTGTTTCTTGCTAAACCTCTCATTTTCCTTTTCCCACTGTGGACTGCTGTCTGCACTGCACTGACAGGAATGTGCTTCAAATTTATGGGATTAGTTTTGTTTCATAAAGATAAAGCAACACTTTTTCAGAATCAAGCAAAACTAAGAGTTTAAGAGAAAAAAAAACTGAGTCAAGCAAAATAAATTTAATTTCAAAAATAAAACTATAAGTTGCAAACAAATCATTTGTGTAATCATGTAAACTATAAGTATTTTTCTTTGTTCTAACATATCCTTTTGTTTGCAGTTCTCTTTGCTTCTTTCTCAATTATCAGACTTTTGCTCTCGCTGCACGGCTGCAGCGTTCTCGTTTGCGCTCCCTCATTTTTTGTTTTCGATTCTGACACAAACGTCCCAGATGGGCGGGACTTTCAGGGGTGCGTCCCCATTGGCTACTCAGTTTTTGAGTGACAGCCCATTACACCACAGATCATACAGTGCAACTCATGCAGCAAACTCCGGAGTCCACTCGGCCACGTTAGTGTTGGTGCCTCCTGGGGAGTTTTCATGAACATATCGGACTTATCTTATGGATTGCTGTGCATTATACTTGTGTTGTGTAGTTTATACTTTATTCCAACTTTAAATATTTTAATACCTGAACACACTGCTGCTGTAAAATAATTTCCCAATTTGGGATCGATAAAGTGTCTGTCTGTCTATTTATTTATTTTATAGATAAAAAAAACACATCTAGGCCTATGTATTTTCAAGCTAAAGGTGATACACAATATTAACTGTGTACTGTTATATAAGCACGACCAATCATTTTAGCCGGCCCGGCTAAAATAACTGGATGGCCTACCTGCCTGTCAGCCTTCCATCTGTGCACAAACTTATCTCGTGCCCTCATTGGTCATGTACGCGTTCGTGTGTGTTGGAGGAGGGGCTCTGTAAGGAAGTGGCAGATTTTTCCCGGCTGTGTATTTTCAAATTCTAGCGCACTCGAGCTGGTTTCTCCAAAATTACCTACACCACCTTTAACACAATAAAGAAACAGACCGTATAGTACAGCACAAACAACACAAATGATCAATACTTACATATATTTTTACTTGTAGTATTATAATAATTGAAATGCTGGTTCTTCTGGGGGTGTTCTATCCACGCTCAACTACCCAGGCCCGGTTCCAGAACAAAATGACTCAGGGTGCATCTGAGATTAGAGAGGGTGCAGTGGTAAAGTGCTATTTGTATAAGTGGGGAGTGGACCTAACACCCTCTAGGGCGGTCCTCACCTCCTCTAGGAGCATCCTCACCTCCTCTAGGGGGGTCCGGGGGCATGCTCCCCCGGGAAGATATATTTTTTTTATATTGAAGTTCAAAGCATCAATCTGGTGCACTTTGAGAGCAAAATCAAGATATCTATGGATCTATGTGCTCTTTGCTTCATTCATGCCTTCCCAGTCCCTTATCACGTACAACAGCATGGCGCCAGTTGTTGTAGCCAGTTGTGGTGAAGGCATCTGACGTAGGCCTACTTGAACCGAAATGTCTACATGCATAGCAGAAGATGGCATCTTTTTTTTAACATGAATATTCCAGCCAATCTCTGTTTTGAAACCATGAGTTGCAAAATGAGCGCCTTACCCCACTGTACAGGCGAGTTGGGTACTTTTTTAAATATACCTGGGCAGGCTCTGTTTTGCCGAGGTCCTCTGGCACTTGCGGGCCGCTGAGGGGTGGCGGTGTTTGGTGTCTCCAATGAAGACGGCTGCTCCGCCTCCGTGGGCGAGGCGGGCAAAGCCGGCGAGTCGGGCGGGAGGACGTTAGTGTCCACGACAGTGGCCGCGGGTAACGTAATGTCCCTGTTGTGTTCCGTGTATAGAGCTGTGTGTTTGTGGGAGCCCCCAGTGGCGAGTGATAATAGCGCAGCTTTATCTACAACAGGAAATAGTCATACAGGAAGTTGTGTCAGTCAGTTGGGAAATTACATGTGGCAGTCCAGTTTTTGTTAGCTCCACAATCTGGCTTCATCCATCTTCTGGAGACTCGTTAAGCGCATTGTCTGTAAGTAAATATGTTCGTCGAAACTATATTAATGTAGAACGGTGTTTATTTCATAATTTGATCGTATTTCTTACCTTTTATTATGCAATGTTAAACTGCATCTGCACCACTAGGCCTAAGCTAACGCCTCATGTCAATGACAATGTAACAGTATTCCGCTAGCGTATTAGCTCGTTGTTAGCTTAGCCTCTTTAGCATATTAGCTCGTTGTTAGCTTAGCCTCTTTAGCATATTAGCATTTAGCTAAACTCTTGTTTTCTCTTCAGTTATAACATAGATTTGTTAGCCTTCTAAGTTGTCTAACTAGTCTAGCATGACTATAGCATGGTAATTTATGTTGTGTTTCCGTATACCTGTCATGTATACTTATCCCATTGCAACTGTAAAACAATGTCTTTTTCTTGTGTGTTACAGTTTTACAATAAAGAATATAAGAATATTCAAGAGCTTCAGTAATCTCCAATTCAGAATCCCGTTCTCCTGGAATTATTCGAAGTTCATGTTTATGCTGACTGAATAGCTAGATTCCAGGAACATCTAGTGAGAACAGTACAGTAAAAAGACAGCATTACAACAAGCTCCACACATCGGAGAGCATCTACGTGGAACCTCAGCTATCTTAAACAACATTGAGCCACCTTTCACCTCAAGATGAGTCATGCAAGTTCCAAGACTGTCGGGGACAAAGCGGAACCTACGAACGACAAACTCAACGAGGAAACCCGGTCTCTACAAACCCGTTCAAGGGAAAGCGGTTCATCCCTCAGTTCAAATGCCATGCTTGCCGTCGCAAGAGCACGAGCAAAAGCCGAAGCAGCTGAAGCCAGAGCATCCTATACTCAGCGGGAGATAGCTTTAAAGGTTGAACAAGCCCGTATACAAGCTACACTTGAAGCACTTCAGGTAGAGAAAGAAAGGGACGCTGCTAAAGCCGAATTGGAAACCCTGGAAGCTGGCCTAGTTGAGAGTGATCTAAGATCTGCAGCCAAAAAACCTATCCCTCTCTCACCTCTAAAACGGCTGCAACATACGGAGGAATACGTGAAGGAGCAGTCACGTATTAAGTCATCACACCATTCCAATATGGACGAAGCCCCATTTCACACACCATATGTGACACGCCAATGGCAAACTGGACTTCCACGTGATGATCAAGGCAGCCTTCCCATCAAAAACAAGCACGGGGTCTCACACATAGGCGAACAGCCCTCCAATCAACACCAGTCTTCTACTCACCCACATGGGGCCTTCGGCATAAATCCACGTATTTCAGAGTACGACAGAACACCTACCAACCACGATCTTGCCAAGTGTCTGGCTCGCAACCAGCTCCTCACAACAGGCCTAAGCACCTTCGACGACAAACCAGAGAACTATTGGGCCTGGAAATCGTCTTTCAAGAGTGCCATTGCTGGATTAGACCTTACAGCAGGAGAAGAGCTGGACCTCCTCAGTAGATGGCTTGGCAGAGAGTCTTCAGAGCACGTTCGCAGGCTCAAAGCAGCGAACATCAGATGTCCGCCAGCTGGACTAAGTATGGCCTGGGAGAGGCTGGAAGAGACGTACGGCTCACCTGAAGCCATCGAGCGAGCTCTCTTCTCCAAATTAGAGCGTTTCCCAAAACTAACAAACAAAGAACCACAAAAGCTCCGTGAACTCGGAGATCTGTTGCTAGAGGTCAAAGCAGCAAAGCTGGATGGCTACCTACCTGGGCTAGCATACTTGGACACATCCAGGGGAGTTCATCCCATCGCCGAAAAGTTGCCCTATAATCTCCAGGAAAGGTGGATGTCATACGGGTCGAGATACAAACGTGATAACAACGTCAGCTTTCCTCCATTTCCTGTCTTTGTCGACTTCGTGCGCACAGAAGCTATGACACGTACAGATCCCAGCTTCAACTTCGCTGTTTCTCAAGCACCGTCAGAACCAAGAAAGGGCTCAGACAGGTTTACCAGAGCATCTGTATCCGTCAACAAGACAACTGTGTTCCCATCCAAGGAATACGGAGGTACAAATAAATCAGTTAACGACAACAAGCTCTGTCCCATACATGGGAAGCCTCATCCGCTGAAAAAGTGCAGAAGCTTCAGGGAGAAGACCATCGAGGATCGCAAACAATTCCTGAAAGATCACTCCATATGCTTTAGATGCTGTTCATCCACAGAACATCTCGCAAGAGACTGCAAAGCGGAAGTACAATGCGGAGAATGCCAGAGTGATCGTCATCCGTCAGCCCTCCATCCGGGTCCCCCCCAATGGACATCCAGGCCCTTCACCTCTTCTCCAGAGCATGGCGGGGAGGAGGACAAGGTCACCGAAGACGTCACCGCTAAGTGCACGGAGGTATGTGGAAGAGGAGTTAGCGCAAGAGCATGCTCAAAGATATGTCTTGTCAGTGTTTACCCTGAGGGGCACCATGAGAAATCAACGAAAGTCTATGCTATACTCGACGAGCAAAGCAACAAATCTCTGGCGAGGTCAGAGTTCTTCAGTGTCTTTAACATCCAAGGTGGTGAATTTCCATACACGCTGAAAACATGCGCAGGGCTCAAAGAGACAACTGGACGAAGGGCCCATGGTTACGTTATAGAGTCAATCGACCAGAAGATCAGTCTTCGTCTCCCTACACTCATTGAATGTAACCAGATCCCCAACAACCGTTCAGAGATTCCAACCCCTGATGCAGCTTTGCACCACAATCACCTGAGGAAGATGGCGGACGAGATACCATCCCTTGATCCGCAAGCAGAAATACTCTTGTTGCTTGGCAGGGACATCCTTAGAGTCCATAAAATCAGGAAGCAAATCAACGGGCCACACAATGCTCCATTCGCCCAGAAGTTGGACCTTAGTTGGGTCGTAATCGGCGACGTCTGCCTAGGAGGGGCTCACAAGCCATCTGTAGTGAGCACGCTCAAGACTGCCATCTTGGAAAATGGCCGCCCAAGCTACCTGCAGCCCTGTGGCAGTCAAGTGCAAGTAAAAGAAAGATTTGGTCACGACACTATGCACCAAGCTTTCCCAGTGACTTCTTCAGACAGTTCACCCTCAACAATAGATGAAGAGAATCTCGGTCAATTCATCTTTCGTCGCACTCCCAGCGACCACAAACTCGCCCCCTCAATAGACGACACAAGGTTTCTCCGCATCATGGACAGTGAGGTCCATCAAGACAACTCCAACAGCTGGGTTGCTCCCTTGCCCTTTAAGACACCCAGACAAAGGCTACCAAACAACAGAGACTGTGCCTATAATCGTCTAATCTCACTCCGTCGGACCTTAGAGAAACGTCCCCAGATGAAGACACACTTCCTGGAATTTATTGAGAAATTGTTCAAGAACGAACACGCAGAGGTAGCTCCTCCACTGCAGGAAGGCCAAGAAGTCTGGTATCTCCCCTCCTTTGGAGTCTATCATCCGAAGAAGCCGGAGCAGATTCGAGTTGTCTTCGACTCTAGTGCAGCCTATCAGGGCGTCTCACTCAACAACGTGCTTCTCCGAGGCCCAGACCTGAACAACACCCTCATTGGTGTACTCATGAGGTTCAGAAAAGATCTCGTCGCAATAACAGCTGACGTCCAGCACATGTTTCACTGTTTCGTCGTGAAAAAAGAGCATAGAGATTTTCTGCGTTTCCTGTGGTATCGCAATAACGATCTCGACAGCGACATCGTGGAGTACAGAATGCGTGTCCACGTCTTTGGAAACAGCCCTTCCCCAGCCGTTGCCATCTATGGGTTGAGGAGAGCAGCGAGAGAAGAAGAAAACGACTTCGGCGGCGATGCAAGAAGGTTGGTCGAAAGAGAGTTCTACGTTGACGACTTGTTAAAGTCCTGCCCCACTGAGGGAGAAGCTATCAGTGTCCTCAAGCGAGCTCAAGAAATGCTCGCCGTTTCCAACCTTCGGTTGCATAAAGTGGCCTCTAACCGACAAGCCGTCATCGATGCTTTCAGCCCAGAAGATCGGGCCAAAGACATCCAAGAGCGCAATCTTTTCAGCGACGATATGCCACTGCAACGGACTCTAGGAGTGACATGGAGCATAACAGCAGATACGTTCATGTTCCAAGTTGCTGCTGAACAGAAACCCTTCACCCGGCGAGGAGTGCTTTCAACCGTGAATAGTATTTACGACCCCCTTGGTTTCCTTACCCCAGTAACTATACAGGGAAGGCTACTCCTCAGAGAACTCTCCATACAAGCTGAAGAATGGGATTCTCCCCTTCCAAAAGGCATGGAAGTAGATTGGGACAGATGGAGGGAGTCTCTTCAAGACCTTAAAGATCTCAAAATACCAAGAGCCTACACGACTATCTCAAGCCCTAATGCTCAGCGCAGAGAACTATGCATCTTTGCGGACGCATCAGTGAAGGCAGTTTCAGCTGTGGCATACTTGAAAGTAACCAACAATGATGGACGAGTAGAAGTCGGCTTCGTCTTTGGAAAGGCCAGACTAGCTCCAAAACCAGACCTTTCTATACCTCGGTTGGAGCTTTGTGCGGCAGTTCTCGCTGTCGAGATGGCCGACATGATAGTGGAAGAAATGGATCTGAAGTTTGACAGCATCGAGTACTACACAGACAGTAAGGTGGTACTTGGCTACATCCATAATCAATCCAGGAGGTTCTACGTTTACGTGAACAACAGAGTTCAGCAAATCCGTCAGTCCTCAGCTCCAGAACAGTGGCAGTATGTGTCCACCGATCATAACCCAGCAGACCATGGGACTCGATCCGTGCCAGCGTCACTTCTGGGAAGTACAACATGGCTCACCGGGCCAGCCTTTCTCCGGAACCCGTCTTCACCAAAACCAGAACGTCAAGAGATCTATGACCTAGTTGACTCCATCTCAGATTCCGAGGTTCGCCCACAAGTTGTTGTTAACATCACTAACATCAAAAAGGACACTTTGAACACAGCACGCTTTGAGCGCTTCTCTGACTTTGACACTCTCATCAAGGCAGTAGGACACTTAGTCCACATCGCTTCGTCTTTCTCCCAAGCTAGACAGGTGGACACCTGTCACGGGTGGCACATCTGCCACAAGGGGCTTTCCAATGGGGAGACGGAGAAAGCTAAGATACTGGTGATTAAAAGTGTGCAACGTGAGTGCTACGCAGAAGAGTTCAGGTGTATCGAAACGTCAGGCAACCTTCCTATCAACAGCAGTCTGCAGAAACTACATCCCTTTGTCGACAGCACTGGAATACTCAGAGTGGGAGGTCGCATCAAAGAGTCTCAGTTAAGCACAGACGAAACCAACCCCATCATTATTCCAGGCCATCACCATCTAGGAACCCTCATTGTTCGTCATCACCACCATGCTGTGAAACACCAAGGCAGGCATTTTACAGAGGGCGCCGTCAGAGCATCTGGAATCTGGCTGGTGAGAGCTAAACGAAGCATCAGTAGTCTGCTCTCCAAATGCGTGACCTGCAGAAGACTTCGAGGGAAAACAGAGCACCAACAGATGGCAGATCTGCCAGCCGAGCGGCTACAGGCAGCACCACCCTTTTCATATGTGGGAGTAGATGTATTCGGGCCTTGGGAGGTGGTCTCTCGCCGTACCAGAGGAGGGCAAGTCAACAGTAAACGCTGGGCAGTGTTGTTTTCATGTATGTGTACACGAGCCGTGCACATCGAAATCATCGAAGCCATGAGTGCTAGCAGCTTCATTAATGCACTCAGAAGGTTTTTCGCTATCAGAGGGCCCGCAAAGCAGCTGCGCTCAGATTGTGGGACCAATTTCATTGGCGCATGCAGAGAGCTCGGAATGGATGGATCCCTCCCTGACCCGCATGGCGTGGAGAAGTTTCTGGAGGCACAGAAATGCATCTGGGTTTTCAATCCCCCTCATTCATCTCACATGGGCGGTGTATGGGAGAGGATGATCGGGATCGCTCGTCGTATCCTGGACTGCATGCTTCTGGAAGATAAGTCACGCCTAACTCATGAGGTCTTGACGACCCTAATGGCCGAGGTCAGTGCTATTATGAACGCAAGGCCTCTGATTCCTGTATCTTCCGATCCAGAAGCTCCCGTTATCCTCTCTCCTCTGATGCTCCTGACTCAGAAAGTCGGCGCTCCTCCACCTCCACCAAGCGACTTCAAGAAAGGAGAGCTTCTCAAGGCAGAATGGAAGCGTGTCCAAAGTCTGGCGAACACCTTTTGGACTAGGTGGCGCCGAGAGTATTTGAGCACCCTGCAAGTCCGGCATAAATGGGTAAACAAGAGGCCTAATCTCAAGCAAGGAGATGTAGTCTTAATGAAAGATGCTCAAGCAAAGAGAAACGACTGGCCCACTGCAGTCGTCACAAAGGCTTTTCCGAGCCAGGATGGACTGGTGAGGAAAGTAGACGTGCGAGTGATCAAGGAGGGCAAGCCGAAGGTTTACTCCAGACCTGCGACGGAAGTGGTCCTTCTCCTGTCTCCAGAGGACTCTCAAGATTAAAGTAGTTGTAGAAATGTGAGGTCCTGTCTCCAAAACCTCAAGCGGGGAGTGTTGTGTTCCGTGTATAGAGCTGTGTGTTTGTGGGAGCCCCCAGTGGCGAGTGATAATAGCGCAGCTTTATCTACAACAGGAAATAGTCATACAGGAAGTTGTGTCAGTCAGTTGGGAAATTACATGTGGCAGTCCAGTTTTTGTTAGCTCCACAATCTGGCTTCATCCATCTTCTGGAGACTCGTTAAGTGCATTGTCTGTAAGTAAATATGTTCGTCGAAACTATATTAATGTAGAACGGTGTTTATTTCATAATTTGATCGTATTTCTTACCTTTTATTATGCAATGTTAAACTGCATCTGCACCACTAGGCCTAAGCTAACGCCTCATGTCAATGACAATGTAACAGTATTCCGCTAGCGTATTAGCTCGTTGTTAGCTTAGCCTCTTTAGCATATTAGCTCGTTGTTAGCTTAGCCTCTTTAGCATATTAGCATTTAGCTAAACTCTTGTTTTCTCTTCAGTTATAACATAGATTTGTTAGCCTTCTAAGTTGTCTAACTAGTCTAGCATGACTATAGCATGGTAATTTATGTTGTGTTTCCGTATACCTGTCATGTATACTTATCCCATTGCAACTGTAAAACAATGTCTTTTTCTTGTGTGTTACAGTTTTACAATAAAGAATATAAGAATATTCAAGAGCTTCAGTAATCTCCAATTCAGAATCCCGTTCTCCTGGAATTATTCGAAGTTCATGTTTATGCTGACTGAATAGCTAGATTCCAGGAACATCTAGTGAGAACAGTACAGTCCCCATGATCTGAACTGTTATTACCTGCAGTAGATGCAGTGTTACTGCTGGCGATAAGGGCTGGTTGTTTGAACCATTTTCTGATGTCCATCATTGACTGCTGTGTAAGCACCTTGCAGATGACGAACGCGCAGGGGCACAGGTCACGCGCACCTGACATAATAACGTTACTTACCGTTTAAATTGACCAAATAAAATGCAGCAGACAATGTTATTTAACCACAATTACAATTTATTTTAACTATATTCTTCTTCTTCTTCTTCTTCTTCTTCTTCTTCTTCTTCTTCTTCTTCTTCTTCTTCTTCTTCTTCTTCTTCTTCTTCTTCTTCTTCTTCTTCTTCTTCTTCTTCTTCTTCTTCTTCTTCTTCTTCTTCTTCTTCTTCTTCTTCTTCTTCTTCTTCTTCTTCTTCTTCTTCTTCTTCTTCTTCTTCTTCTTCTTCTTCTTCTTCTTCTTCTTCTTCTTCTTCTTCTTCTTATAATTACTACTATTATTATTATTGTTATTATATATGTCATATTTGTGACTTTTCATTTTTTTCATTTTTTTTGACTTTTCATTTTTCAAATGAGGGTGCATAACGACTCAACTGAGGGTGCAATGCACCCTTATGCACCCCCGTAGAACCAAGCCTGCAGCTACCGCACTGCAGCTGCACTGTAGAATCGCTGGAGGACTGGGCTGTCACTCAAAACCGAGTAGCCAATGGGCATGCACCCCTGAAAGTCCCGCCTACCTGGGACGTTTGTGTCAGAATCGAAAACAAAAAATGAGGGAGCGCAAACGAGAACGCTGCAGCCGTGCAGCGAGAGCAAAAGTCTGATCATTGAGAAAGAAGAAACAAGAACTGCAAACAAAAAGATATGTTAAAACAAAGAAAAAGACTTATAGTTTACATGATTACACAAATGATTTGTTTGCAATTTATAGTTTTATTTTTGAAATAAAATGTATTTTGCTTGATTTTCTCTTAAACTCTTAGTTTTGCTTGATTCTGAGAAAGTGTTCCTTTATCTTTATGAAACAAAACTAATCACCATATAATAACATTGCTGTAGTTAACAACAAGAACTATACTATTCCCCCTACTGCACCTTTCATTTTCACTACAATCCTATTTTCACAAGAACTTATGATACACCCTATATCTTACAGTGAACAATGAACTTAAATGTCCCCACTTTTTCCTCAAGGCGTTAAGATTCTTTATATGAAGGAAGCTTCTTCTCCTTTTCTAATCTATGACTATGCAACTAGCAAAACAGATACAAAAAGATAATGTGAATACAATATTCTCAGTCTTGTACAGTGTTTGCACTGTTTAGTAGAACCTGCTCTTGTGTCATTCTGCACAGTTTTTATCCTAAGCATCAATGAATCAATGAGCGTAACCCATTTTTGAGTGAAGTAGGACATTATGATACAATGTTCTTCTTTATCCTGACAATCTGTGTGTCTAATGGATTTGGGTATTGTTGTAAATCTTACATTTCCCCTCACATTGATGGTAATACAATCGTGCTCAAAAGCCTTTCTGTTACTGCAGTCAAAGTGTCTCTTTATGGAAAATACGTTTGTCTCTTGGATGCCAGACAGACTCGGCTGTGTGAAAACACTTCATTCAGTAGAGCCTGAGAGAGATAACTTAATGTCTGTAATATAAATTCCTGCCTTGTTCTCAGGCTCCATAATCTCTCAGTTTTTGGTTTATGTCTAGCGAAACAGCTGGAGGCTCTCACGTCAGCTGTCATGTAGGAAAGAAACTCTCTTTTTAATCTGCACTTATAACTCTCTTCTACTTATCTGTGATTCAAAGAGACACATGTTCAAATTCCCTTGAGGTTTTCTTTAGAGGGCACTATTTATTGTATAATCTACTACAAATTTGCTTTAACAGACACATTTTCATACTGGTTTTTTATGAGCAAGTTCTTAATAAAGCCACAGCTTAATTCGCAACTAGTAAACTTTCTAATAGTCAATCTTTTTTTCACAGACAGCCTGTCACAAAGCCCATAGAATACAAATGTAATCCTGACCATAGTAGTTTTCATGACAAATGTAAAGTGTTCCTTCATTACAGTCTAGAGATATTTATCTTCAGAAATGACCTCAGGTCACCAAGTTCCCCCCTGTGAAGAGGAAGTGAGCCGCAACGCTGAAAATATAGTGTGAGAATGTTTGTAGACCTGTGCTCTAGCTTAATGTTGTTGTATGAAACTTTAGATATTTAAATCAAACAAAGATTTCTTCATTTAAAATTCCATGAAATGTTTTTGAGCATATTCAAGTTGTACACAAGCTAATTGTGATGTAATGACACTGCACATTGGATTAAAAGATTACAGGCTATAGGGCAGGGGTCTGCAACCTTTTTGACCAAAAGAGCCATTTTGCTCCCTTTTCCAAAACATTTATTTGGTCTGGAGCCGCAAAACATATTTCATAGTTTTTTATTGTTATATCAGACAACAACTACAGTTTTTTTGCATTTATTAGGCTATGTATTACATGGTATAAAACTGTTAACCTCTAATAAGAAACAAATAACTCTTATAAGGAGAATTACAAATAATACACAGGCCTACTTTAAAATAAATTAAACACAGCACTTGGGGAGTCCTCTGCACATTTGAAGGACATTTTTAAAAAAAATTAAAATGGGCCCACTTTGAAATAAATAAAACATATAGTTGCACCCTAAAAAGAGTTAAAGGTAGGGTAGGTAAGAATGGAGAAACCAGCTCGAGTGCGCTAGAATTTGAAAGTTCACAACCGGAAAAAATATGCCTCTTCCTTCAGACTTTCTTACAGAGTCCATCCTCCAACACACACGAACGCGCACATGACCAATGAGGGCACGAGATACGTTTGTGCACAGATGGAAGGCTGACAGGCAGTTAGGCCATCCAGTTATTTTAGCCGGGCCGGCTCAGATGATTGGTCGTGCTTTTTACAGTACTACGGCTTCCAGAGATACATTTTTGTATGTATTTATTGTCAAAGCATTTAATATATTCATTGCTATCGGGACGTTAAGAGCATTCCATGGAATATAACAAAAAGTGTTTTCTGAAATAAATTACATACCCCATTGAATTATGACTGAAGATCGTCAGCTGTCTTCCTCTCCCTTGTTGTTCCTCGATACGTAAAGGCTGCACCACCGTTGACAAATTCTCTCTACATACATGCCCGGCGCCGTGGGAGGGCCAGGGAGGGCCAGGCTCTCCCATTTGACATTCCTGCCCTCCCGAATAAACACGTTTTTTTATTATTTATACAAATTAAAAAATATATTTATTTTATTTTTTTAATTATAAATAAACTGTGAACTTTTATGCTACGATGTATGTGATGTCAGAACTAAACAACATCGCAGGCGCCAGGCTACGTCAAATAAATGCATGTGTCTGTTGTGATTTGTGATTCGTCCCCATTTAGACCAATCACAGCGTCACACTCTGCCGCCTATTCTGGATTTGTTTATTGTGCATTCTGTAGACTCCCATTTCTGTTTGAATTACAAAATGGACATAAAAAATTGGCTTAAAAGTCTAAGAATTTATTAAAACGAAATAGCGATGAAAGAACTGCAGCCGATGGTGCTGCTGGCGACCCTGCACCTGCCGTTGCAGCAGCACGCCTTAATGTCACAAGCTTGACCTCGGCAAACCCCGGGCTGAGTTAGCGATGATCTGGGGTTAATAAACCCAAGCAGGTGAAGCTGGATCGTTATCCAGGGAGATTGTTTTCAGGAAAGAACCGCACTTTTGCCGGTCTGTTGAAGATTCGTTAAAAGCAGACGCAGCCTTGTGTCTTCATCTGATGCGGCTTTTACTGTCAAAGGTTTTTGCGACTGGAAACACGCATTACAGACTGATAAAGGACTGCTAAGGCATGCCGCATCAAAAGAACACATTTCATGTGAGAGTGTGTGGAGAGAGAGACAGATACGCGAGGAAACAAATAAGGAAATTAGAACTTTGGTGCAGATCAGCTGCACGGAGCCATTATTACGTGTCAGCTGTCGTTGATATTATAGCTTTTTTAGCCGTCAACCAACTCCCTCTCAGAGGTGACTCGATTCACTCCACAGCATGTCCGAGTGCAGTGCATCGGAACATAAACCATGCCCAAGGCGGGCTAAACAGCTCATCGACTCCGTCTCTACTATTTCTCTCCGAGTGCAGCGATGAGGAAGCTGCCATCCTTAACCAGTGTGCCTTGCTCGTGATTTACCAGTGTCTGTGCTGCCACGCACACAATGTTTCAAAGTGGTTTCTACGTTGCCCTTTATTTGTGTATGTTTGCGATAAGTGTGCGTCTTTGCGCAATGCCGTTGGCCTTGCTGTTTGATATATATTGTGCCGCAGGCCCGCAGCACGTGACGGTTTTGTGGGCCCTCCCATGAAAATCATAGGCCCTCCCTTTAGATTTGTTCTGGCGCCGGGTCTGTCTACATATCAAACATACCTGTAAACCAGCATTGTTTGCTGTGAAAGCATATAACTCTGTCCACACAGAATTCAATCCTGTGTTCCTCCGGTACTTTTCTTTGATTTATCCATAGTTCGCTCATCGAGCCAGGGGTCAGGTTATTCGCCTCCAAGAAAAGGCGCTCGCGCGGGACCGCAGGATGTGACGCATATTTTAGTTGACCTAATTAAAACCGTTTTGTTTTTTATTTATGTGTCACAGTATCACCTCAAAATACCAGATACGAAACATTTTCAACCATGCAACAAAATATAAATAGTCCTACAAATACTTTTATTTCCTTCTTATTTTTATCTAAGCTCAAGGGAGCCAGAGCAGAGGGCTTAAAGGGCCGCATGCGGCCCGTGGGCCGCGGGTTGCCGACCCCTGGGCTAGGGTTTAAAAGCCACCTCATGCCACACCAGAGAGCGCATTATAGGCTTCCCTAGAAGCTCAAAGTTACTTTATTGTAAGAGAGTAACCAAGGTTATGTGCCAGAGGCTCATCTGTCACGTGAATGCCTATTAAGGAAATATTCCATTTATAGCTGTAAATACAAAATGTTCACGTCATACAATGGAGAAGTGTTTTAAGGAGCTGCGTAAGAGCAGTTAGTTTAAAATCCATTTATGTTCAGTAACTGTTTATTAACAGATCACTATATGTCCTATAACCACACTGACATATATTAATGTGGTTCTTTCAGATCCCTAATGTAAAGTGCAGTGAAGACAAACACATTCACTTGAAATGGTCAGTACATTTATTCAAAGCTTGCATTCACGCACACACACACACACACACACACACACACACACACACACACACACACACACACACACACACACACACACCACACACACACACACACACACACACACACACACACACACACACACACACACACACACACACACACACACACACACACACACACACACACACACACACACACACACCACACACACACACCCACACGCACACTCACACACACAAACATTTAGTCTGTCTTGCACTTTTTCAAGATGTAGAAGTCCTGAGTTTTCTGTGTCTCAAAATTATGCTATCATTTTTTGTAAGAACAATATATATATACATTAGTTTATATCTTATATTCTGTAATAGTTACATTATTTGTTGGAATGTAGGTATTGCAGTAATAGTTTTATGAGTTAGGATTGTATCAATCATCAAGAATATAGAATATATAAGAGATTTCTTACCAAACACATTATTAAGAAAAGATTTCCTGAGGAACATTGTGTAAAAATAGTTTCTATTTCAAATGTTACTTAAAGTGAGGTCTGCTATTCATATAATGCAAGCAACATTTCCGATGTCCTTTGAAAGCCCATCAAATATTACATAAAGCACGGCAGTATTGTACACCAACGAACAGTCATGTGCCACAGCCAGTTGGGTGTTAAAATCCTGTTAGATAGACATAATAAAGGCAGGTGCTACATTACATGTTGCAAACAGAGGAGATTGGATAGCCTTTAAAATTATACTGGTTGACAGAATTCAAAATAATGATCTCAATCAGACACATAGCTGCAATGTACTTCCTGTTTCTGAAACTTTGTCAACAGCCCTACTGTTTGAGCATGTGGCTTAGAGGAGCAAAGCACATAGGTTGAAGATGTTTACCCTCTTTTAATACAAATGTATCTGGCCATTGATCATATCAAAAGTATTTGCTATTGCTTTGTTTTTCTTTGGGTTCCGTCAAATACCATAATAGCATGCTGCATGGAGACCATAATACATTGATAAGTAATAATGTCATTGCAGGTGTTTGGTCAGTATTTCTTTGCATCCCCTACAATCTGTCAATTTATGAGGGGCTGAGCCATTCCAATGCATGTCACCGTGTATTTCCAAACCAAATAATATTTGGTTGAAAATATTTCAGTATTCCAAAGGTTCTGAAAAATGCATCACATATAGCAAATTCAAGTCATTCCAGTTTTCTCATCCCAAACAAGGGTTCAAAATTCATCATTGTGTTTTCATTGTCGATTCCTCACTTCCGAACCTGTATTCTACTAAAATAGACCACACTGTAATCACATGCTTGTCCCTGATGCATGTCTTTATCACAGTGAAAGATTTAAAGAAAAAGAAAATAATCATTTTTTGCTGGAATGTTTGGACCCCTTTGTTTTCTTTTCCTCGTCTTTTTTCTCTTGTTCCTGCTGCAGCTTATTTTCTCTCTTTTTCTCTTCCTTTGCCTCCTTGTACTTCCAGATAGGAGGCTCCAGGTATCCCATCTGCCTTTTCTTCTTCTTCTCTTTCTTTGGAGTTGGCTCCCCAGATTTTGTGACTTCAATCTTGGGAATACAGCCCGAGGGGAAGATGCTGTTTTGCCCCATGCTTCGGGGAATAAAGCTTCCAATGCCATTCTGCTGGCAGCAGGAGGTCAGACCCACATAGGTGGCTGACACACCTGTTTGAGAATCTGAGGTGGTGACGGAGCCATTACTGTGGGACACTGTGCTCTCCTCCAACTCCTTGATGTTGTGCTTTTCAAGCAGTTCAGGGATGGCAAACCGTCGCTTGCCAATCTCTGGGGGGCTTGAAGGACAGAGTGGACGGCAAGCAGTGGCTACCAGGGGGCTGTGGAGGCCTGTAGTCATCCGCACCATGTGGTCCATGACCCCATTGTCTTGGGCGTCTTGAGGGAAGCTGAAAGAGAAGCTGTTTTTTAAGCAATGCCTTAGCTTCTGACCAGCTGTTTTGGTGGCGGTGGCCTTCGCTACAAGTAGCTTCAGCTCAGGCCACTCAGGAATGTAACTTTCACAGAATTGCACAGCGACCGGATGAACAAACAGGCGGCGTATTCTGTTAACAGTCTCAAACCTCCCTGTCTTAATGGCCCAGTCATTTAGACCTCTCCCCTGCACCAGGTCTATGGCATTCATATCCGCACCTGCACATGAAAAGTGGAGAAAATATACTGTCAAAACAAGAACACAAGTTTTATAATCACTGGAGGCCGAGGGACCTGGGTAAATCAATTGCTCCTTCAGTAAAATTACCCCACCATGTGGTCACATTTGGGGCACAATTTATTGACTTGATCAACAGTGTTAACACAGTTAATCAGGCTATTACACAGAATTACAAAAAATGATAAATATATAAAGATCAGGCCAGAGTTCTTAGGATTTTCTACAACTCATTTTTGGAGGAAGACTATGTCAATAGTTTTCATACTTGAATCCATGTTGTTTCTTCTCAACCATTAGATATGTACCATGCATGAAGGTCTGTACCAATTTCCAAAAATGAATCTATTGTCAGAAGTTCCTCTTTTCAAAATTGTGAAATGCTGCAAAGTGTATAGGATGTCTCATGTACCATTAACTTACCATGCATTAGCAGGGCGGACACACTCTCTGCCTGGCCCTGCAGGCCTGCCTTGATGAGGGCTGTGAAGCCGCGGGGATCCCTGACTTCAGTGTCCACACCAGAGAAGAAGTTAAGGATGAAGTTTAGAATGGTGACAAAGCCTGCATTGGGGGGGGAAAAAACATTATATTCATATGCCCTTATGTTGATGTTATATGCTGTGTATGTCTTAGACTGACCTGCCTGTGCAGCAATCATGAGGGCAGTGTTGCCATCATTGTCCTGGTGATTGATGTCAATCATTGGACATGTGTGCAGCATGGTGACTATGTCAATAAACCCCTTGACCACAGCCAGCATCAGTCCATTCTGAGGGGGATCAAGGTAGAAATAAATGTACTTTTATGAAAGTATTAGTTGTCTGTTCTAGAAAATATCCCAAATTCCAAAGTCACTTTAGTTGTGTGATTAAAAAGAAACAATGAAATCCATCTCACCCTGCCGTTGATGTCCAGTTCCATAGCCTCGTCTTTAGTGACTCCTCTCTCCAGGATCTTGAGCAGGGATGTGGGATCGTTCCTAGCACAGGCCTCGTACACTGTTTTAGCCGGCTCTGTATACTTCCCTTCCATTTCATATTGGGGAAGCACCGAGTCATCAGAAAGCACACTCCCTGAGTCCGAATCATCCAGGAGGATCTCCGAGTCCCCGGAGGGGCCATCGCCCAGGTGGGGGTCATACTTTGAACTGGCCATTGGACCCCCTTCTGCCTGGGATCACACCTGGGTGTCAGGTCTGTTGCGCAACACCCACATCTTGAATAGGAAAATATAAATGTTGTTATGATGGACACAAATTGAACACATTTTCTAGTTTCCCCCATTTCCCCCAATTGATGAGACAACTGTGCACAACCTCTGAACTCAGTAGACCAAAGGGGGCTGCAGTGAAGGGCATCCCTTAACACCATTACACTTTGTATGCCTGTGTAATGCATTTTTTGTAATGCTGTGTAATAGACAAAGAGCCAGGCAAACCCTATTCTATTTTACAGTCAAACAGCTACTTGTTTTTCTAGATATCTGAAATGGCATTTTTTGTTGCAAATTACTAGTTTATTCTTATTCTTTATGTCGGGTAGAAATGGACATCTTATGTGCCAATCAGATACTGTCAAAAATCGATTCTTGGGTAAAAGGTGTGTGCAAAAGAAATATCCTTACAACTGAATTTTGTTTTGTGCCACCTTGAGCAGGTTTGTGGACATTTTCTTCTCCTCAAAATAAGCCTCTTACACTAGATCAAGTATGACTGGAGGACTGATAAAACAACACTGGCAGCCTTTTGATGTTGACGTGTTAAACATATCTGATGACTTGTAAGGGCCGTGTGTAAGGCACAGTGCCTAAAGAGAATGACCTCACCACCTGTTGGAGCGGCTGATCTGTAAGTCTGTGATTTACAAGAAGGATAAGCTGACTTTAACAACATGCTTTTTGCCTATATTTGCTCACCAGCTCAGCCCATTATAAAAGAGAAGAATAAAGGGTGTAGTTATGACTGAGTGTAATATTTGCAATATTGCATACTTGTATGTAAAAATACGAGAGATGCATAGATATATCAACAAGTCAATTCCGGTACAAGAAAAACTGTAGGCATTTGCAGAAGCTCAGCCTGTGAAAGTCGTGTGAATGTGGGCATAGTAGGAGGAGGGTAGTGGGTTGAGAAAGGCCATATGGTGCCAGAAGCAATGGGGGGCCAGGCTAGTGACAGCATCTGTCATGGTGTCTTAACCATGCCACACTGCTCTGCATTACAAGTGCACTGGGGTATCCAGTGTGTTTTCTGGTATACATAAAAAAAACTATACAAGTACAAATATTCTGTTTGTATGAAACCAGTGATACACGTATTCAATCTTAATGTTTTGAAGGAGCTGGAGATGAGAGTGGAAAGAGTGTGATTTGGTCCTGCATACAACACTACACCATATCCACATGAGGCAACCAGATTTCACAAAAGCAGCTTTGCACCTGCTGACACTTTATTAGAGTAATAGCATCTTTTGGCAAAGCTCTTGTTAACAAATTAAATAGCTCAACTCCTTTAATCCCACAAACACATGCTCCTATTTCAGCATTGTGTCAAGAAGAAGGTAGATTACTATCACACAAACGTTTCTCTCTCTTTCTCCTTCTGCACAAACACAGATGCTCTATTTTTTACTCTGCCATTGTGGCCTACACTTCCTTCTAGATTAACACCTTGCAAAGGGTCATTTGCTGAATCCTAATGGTGAGGAGTGGAGTGAAGATGAAACAAAAGTAGCAAAAGTTGTTTAGAACAAATAGTGATAGCAAATGCTCACCCTAAAATAATCCAGCCATTGGTTACTCCTCTTCTCTTCTGCAGTCAAACCAAAACCATCTTCATATTGTGGACTTTACTTCCTCCTCTTGGCTCTTGGTAGAAACTGTTAACGTTTAAGTTTCCCAAACTGACTTCAGCTGAATGCCTTCCCCCTCCTCTCATCTTCCCTACTGGCCAGTTAGGTTGCCTCCTCAACCGGCAATCTGTCCAGGTCCCAACATAGACTCTGCCGTCCTAAGTCAGGCAACTTGCTCTCTCCCTCTCATCCTGATTAGAGAAGATTTAAGGATTAAGAGAAAGAAATAGACAGCAGCCAACCGTGCTCCCTTTACAGTCTGTTAAGTTAGTCTGCTCTCTATTTCTTCTCCCGCTCACTTGTTTCCACAGCTCTCCCCGAGTCACTCCATCCACAGCTCTCTGCTGCCCATCTGTTGTGTCAGGAAAATATCTCTAACCGTCCAAATCAGTGTGGTGACTGAATCATAGAGGCTCTGGCTCTTAAATATGTCTTTCTGCTGAGGACCCCCTGCCTGATTAATTTCAATGTGTCTGCGTGATGAGAGGCAGCATCTTGGGTCTGTTTTCCCATGGAAATCCATTTGCTGAGACAACAAACTAACCCTGCTGCTACTCTGCTGCTTTGCTCGTAATTATTCCCATGACAGGGATGACACATGCAGACATGCAAAGAAACACAAGGGCATTCTGTGATGCATGCACACAATTGCTCAGATATAAGATGCTATGCACACATGAACACACATGGTACAACGACACAGATGCTCAAATAGTGAAAAAAATCTGCACGCTTACACAATAGGCATTAAAGAAAACATGTTTTTTCTCTATCACGATTATGCTTTTAACAAGCCCAGATCAAAAGAGAGCGCACATATTATTTTGTATTAGTATTCACATTTTCATCAAACGTTCATTTAATTGTCTTAACCTGGTGTTTCGGGTAACGAGCCAACAACAAAATCACAAATTGGAAGTCATTTTATATTTCATTGATAAGAAACCAGGCCAAGACACTTGAATAATTGTTTTCGTATTAGTTTCACGATGGTTCCACAGCCAAATCCTACATGTGGACAGGACTATTGCGTAACAGGTTTATTCATATCATCACAGACTCAATCACATGGTTTTAAAGGTGCATGTTAATAGATTAACCCTGATAGTGAATTCGAGGAGAGCCAATCTGTGACTTCGAACATGTGAATGAAACCTGATTTATGCAACATTTCCTCTGTTAGAGGGATGACTACTGCCCCCTTCTGATCAAACTGGACCATGCAGTGATTATCCATGAATCTTGTTTATGTAATTCAACATGATATTCAGACTGTTCATGTTTAAAATAGCTTAAAAATGAACCCTAATCCTCATTATCTACACCCCCTTCAAATGTATCAACAAAAGTGTAACGAGGCACATCTTGTTTGCTCTGCACTTACATGTCTTTATTTTACAGTTTAATCCTAAAATACCATCAACGAGTTCTATTAGATACTTCATGCCATAACATTAACCAGCAAAACGTGTTTAATATAGAGCTCTGTCTTGACTTAGAAAAGCCACTGTGACAAATTGGACGCTCACTCAAAAGCATTTTGATCTGGAGAATTATAGTTGCTGATCTGCTCTGAAGAGTTAGCCAACATGAGAACATAATCTCTCTAAAACCATCAAATGACCAATTCCTTATCAGAAGCTGCCTCAGATCAGCATCAGATCAGATATAACATCACATTAACTTGACCCATTAATCTAAAGGTGTTATGTTTAGACACAGGAGCCTGAGGTGGGTTTTGACCGCTCACTGATATGAAACACAGGAAGTAGAAGAAAGTTCATGATTGGGGGAAGATTTATAGCTTGTGAAAGGTCAAAATAAGTGGATAGGAAGATTTTCAGAGGAAAGGGAAGTCTGTTTGGCAAAACAGGGTGGGGTAGTGTGTGTGTGTGTGTGTGTGTGTGTGTGTGTGTGTGTGTGTGTGTGTGTGTGTGTGTGTGTGTGTGTGTGTGTGTGTGTGTGTGTGTGTGTGTGTGTGTGTGCAGGGGCACCGTAAGGGGGTGAAAAGTTAGGACGATTCTAAGGGCCCGTGACTGACAGGGGCCCAAACTATTTTAGAACATTAAGAAAAAAAAATGTAAGTAACCAATGTGATATCTTTTCATGGGGCCAAAATCCCTGGCGGTGCCCCTGTGTGTGTGTGTGTGTGTGTGTGTGTGTGTGTGTGTGTGTGTGTGTGTGTGTGTGTGTGTGTGTGTGCGTGTGTGTGTGTGTGTGTGTGTGTGTGTGTGTGTGTGTGTGTGTGTGTGTGTGTGTTATCCTGTTAGATATACAAGACTGATCTCACAGCTGTACCAGGCGAGGGCAGCAACATACTTCAACATCAGCATTGCTTGTTTATCACATAGTAATGTCCCAAAGATGTTTACAATATATTAACTAATCTGATGTATGTGAGTGAAGTACATGTTGTTCTGACTCCTACCTCTTGACAGTGCTCACACTTTCCTTTTAGGGTCACAGATATTTGCCTCCTGTTCTGCAAATTCCTAACAGAGTTATTCACTCATCATCGCTGCAAAAGACAGCTCAACTTCTCCCCAGGCAGCAGAGTACCCAGCAGGGGTCACTGGTAGAGCAAAATCCTTTTTGGAAAGAAGCTTGGGAAGCAACAAACTAAGTTTAGCCAGCTTGGTGACTGATGTTAAAGACAGCCATGTGCTCAGCTAATATTAGACAGTTGGCAGTCTCTACAGGAAAGTCTCTTAGGTCAGACTCTAGTCTACGATCATCTGCTATATTATTTCAGTCTACGGGTTAACACACAGAACTCATGCTAGTTGTTTAAAAGTGTTTTTCCTGGAGGGATCAGGTGTATGGAAGGAAACACGGAGCCGGAGGAAACATTACTGAAGGTGTAATGCAAACATATTGCAATGGGAAATGGACGTTTTTTGTTGTTGTTGCTTTGATACAATGGTGGGTGACTAATGCATGGGTAACAAATACTGCACACTAAGACAATGATTTGCTCAAACCTTTGAGTAATTCTCTTTTACTCAAAACCACAAAATGAGACTTGCAATGGGCTGGGTTAGTGTTGGGTTAGGGCAAGAAAACATGAGGTAGAAAAGTATTCAAATGGGCACCACTACTCCTTTAATTCTGGTTGTGCATATTCTTTTCAAAATATTTAAAGGAGGTTGACAAAAAAGTTGACTGATAACAACGTAATATTGCATATTCTGAAATAACTTTACACGATTCAGCTGGCTCAACAGAGAAATACGAAACCTATTACTTTTGAAAGATTCCTTGTAGTTTGTTCCATATGGAATTGTAAGAGTAGTTTTAAATGAAAGCAAGGCAGTACAGGTCAACATTTTATACTGTTTTTACTTTTGTCATTTCATGCCTTTTAAGAGCAAGTGGAGAGAGGACAGGGAATGATGTGAGGCGGATTAGAACCCAGTATAACGTGCTTCTCTTCTAGCTGCCCTGCAGAGAAATTGATTCTGATGTGTCCAGTCAGCCTTGACCTTGTGCTAAAGGCTAGTCTGAGCGATGTGGAAACTTTGTATGATCATTCACAACGTGGTTGTTGAAAGCAATCATTGCTTCTTCCAATTCCAAGCTTAGTGTTTCCTCATACTCACATCTTCACCTCTGCCAGTACAGTATTTCTCAGAGGTTTTTACTGCTGACTAAATGTTCTCAATAAAGATGAAAACCAGATCTTCTATAACACCCAAAGCAATCAGGAAAAACCCACGTTTGGTATAGTGTGAAGCATTTGAAATATCTTTCTTAATATTTGACAAAACGCTACCACAATCTTAGAAAACAATCCAAACAATGAATATGAAATACTTAAAGATATAAACCAATTAGGAATATGTGTCGCAAGGTTTGGATCTCTGTTATTTACTATTTGCATAAACTGCCTCAGGCACAATATAACATACCCATCCTTTTATTTCTATGCTGATGAAACTGTCAAACTATACTTTGCATCCACTTTTGCAAAGGCTTTTTGAGTATCATCAGTATATATATCAGGTAAAGGAGTTTTTATGTAACAATGACATCCTGTCTAAACATCAGTCAGGCTTCAGAAAGCAACACAGCACCATCACTGCCACAATGAAAGTGGTAAATGATATTATGAGTATTTTAGATAATAAGCAGAGTTGTGCAGCTCTATTTGTTGACCTATCCAAAGCTTTTGATACTGTCGATCATCGCATTTTGAAGCAAAGGCTGGTCAGTATAGGCATGTCCAGCCATGCAGTGGGGTGGTTTGTAAACTACCTCTCTGAAAGATCCCAATGTGTTCAGTTTGATGGGCTGTCTTCTGAGTGGTTAAACATCACTAATGGTGTACCACAAGGTTCAGTTTTAGGTCCGCTATTATTCTCTATCTATATTAATAGTTTAGGTGAAAATGTCGAAGGAGCAACCTTACATTTTTATGCGGACGATACCGTTATGTACTGTGCAGGTCCCTCGATTAACGAGGCTGTTGTTAAATTACAGGCTGTTTTTAACATTATTCAGGCTCAGCTCTCTGAGCTTAAGCTTCTTTTAAATGTGGATAAAACCAAGGTAATGCTCTTTTCTAAAGCTAAAGCTAAAAATACACCAAAGACTGCTTTGGATATTGTAACTACGCAAGAAATACAACTTGAAGTGGTTACCTGTTACAAATACTTGGGTATCTGGCTTGATGACTGTCTCACTTTTAAACTTCATGTCAATAACCTGCTTAAAAAGCTGAGGCTTTAGGCTAGGTTTCTTTTACAGAAATAAGTCCTGTTTCTCGCTTGAGGCCAGGAAAAGGCTAGTCACTGTGACCTTTTTACCTGTGCTGGATTATGGTGATTTGTTATATATGAATGCACCTGCCAATTACCTGAGCAAGTTAGATGCTGCGTATCACAGTGCACTGAGATTTTTGACAAATTGTAAAGCACTTACGCATCACTGTACCCTGTATACCAAGGCGGTTATGCCATCACTTACTGTACGGAGGCTCAGTCACTGGTACTTTTTCATTTACAAAGCCATGTTGGATAAACTACCATCTTATATCTGCTCCCTGATCTCTCTGCGAATTGAAAGTACTTATTGCCTGAGATCGCATGCTGTGGTTTTATTAAATGTGCCAAGTGCTAGGACTGTCTTAGGGAAGAAAGCTTTTAGATGTGCAGCTCCACTAACATGGAACAGTCTGCAAAAAGAATGGAAAATTACCAAGCTAGTACCACTACATGTTTTTAAAGCTCGGTTGGATGCTACAAAATCAGATGCTGTTGGTACCTGTACTTGTGGTTAAATATGTAAATTGTAATCCCTGTACATTTTGCTGTATGATGTCCTTTTGTTGTTCATGTTTTCATGTCTTCTTGTGGAACCTACTGCTGCAGGTCTCCCTTGAAAAAGAGATCATTGATCTCAATGGGATTTTACCTGGATAAATAAAGGTTTTGAATTGAATTGAATGTACTGTATGTGATATTCGAGTACAAGAACAGCTTTGTCAATGGAAAGTTGTTTACAATTATTGTTCCCAAAGCCAGAGCTACATTGAAAACCAATGGAACAATCTACAGGCTGATCTTATCTATCTTCAAATGCTTTTAAATGTTTTAGTATTAGTCAAATCTTTCATGGTAATTGTTGAAACTCTGTGTTGCTTGACCAAGTCTTCCTTGTTTAAGAAATCTTTGAAATCAATGGGACACATCTGGTTACGTTTAGGCTAAGTAATAAATAATTAAACCTTTATATTAACACAAATTTATTTTCTCAGTGAAATTAGTTTGATCGTGTGTGTGTGTGTGTGTGTGTGTGTGTTTCCAAGATACAGACTCGGCTCATGGTCTGTAATCTGTCAGTAAACAATGTTGCAAGCCAAGCCTTCAATTTATAATGACAAATACTCATTCAATTAACCAGAAACAAATACTACTGGTTTGACTCACTAACCACTATTTCAGCAGTTTAATAAGGTGTGTGTCTTTGTGTGTGTGTGTCTGTGTGCAATCGGGGACAGTCTCTTAAATAGTTGAGCTTCATGGGCTGTGTATTCATACCTTATTTGGGGCTGTCCCGCTGCTTAGGTTCACACAATCCATGTATCACTGCCTGAGACGTGGGTAAGATAAAGAGAGAGTGTATGGTGCCAGGGCTGTTCAAAGAAAGTCCAGCAGAAAGAGATATTGAAAGGAATGATATATTTTGAGATTAAAAGATCCAGGTGGTGAAGACAAGGACCACAAAATGAAAGAAGGGCAAGAATGATGGAAGGAGGAGAGGTTTTGGAAAGGGGGGTGGTGACCCTTTATAGCCAATGAAGAACAAGAAAGGAGAATTCCAGGGAGGGTGATGTGGTAAGTCTTGAAGTCACGGCTCACCGTTTCAGCATTCAGTGAGAGAGACAGGAGGAGACTTCAACTTCCAACTACAACTTCACACAGAAAGAGACATCAGGAAGGCCCAGTAAATATTTTGACTGTCAAGAGGAACCTTATATTGAGCGACAAGTCGAAATGATTTTACTGGACTAAGCCAGAGTAAGGGACACCTCCAGCCGGCTCACCTGTGTCTGAATTAGAGGACGTAAGAGAGCGGGCCAATGAGGGAAGAGCTCTGAGGCTCCTGTCAAGACCGAAACATACCCATTTCTTCCTGGATCAATTATTCATATCATGAGATTTCCTGTGTGTCAGGCTGGAACAAGGCGGGCTGCCGAGGCTCAGCTCTAAACTGTGGCACAGTGCTCCGTCAGACAGCTGAAGGAGCAGAAAACAGGGTGACAAAAGAGATACAAGACCCAGAGAGACCAAGGGTCACAACAGCAGAGGAGATACATTTGAGGCAAGTTTTTGTTTGCTGTTTGTGGAAAATGAAGGCTCTACAGAAGAACCAGGGACGCACTGACCAGATGTTGGGAGCCATGGCTGACATGCTTACTTCCGTGGCCATGCCCAATCAGCAGTGGGTGAGTTGTAGATCTGTTTGTGTATACTGACTGTTAATATAATAGCATTACTGAATTAGATGAAAGAAAGCACATTCATTTTGGAGGTATTTTTAAGGGCTTCTGGAGCATGGGCTCGAGCTCATCTGTGGCACTGTTTTTTTTAAATGTATTCCATATTGTATTGCTTTTTATTCCATTCCATTGCAATGTAAATACTGTTATATATTTGTACTTAATATTTTATTATTTTTAATATTTGTTCTAGTTCTCTACCTGTGTTTTTTAATTATTTTATGTATGCACCATGACACCAAGTCAAATTCCTGGTACGTGTAAACCTACTTGGTAATAAACCTGTTTCTGATTCTGACATATTGCTGCATAGCTAGTTTATTTTGAGTCATCTATATCTTGGTCATAAACCTTAAAATGATTTAGTTAGAGAAGCAGAGAGAGGAAAAAGTGAGGGATGGAAGGATTGCTGGTCTCTGTTCAGTGCATAGGAGGAATCTTGAATGTTTCAGAACAGGAAACAGATTTGTAGTGATTAGACCATCTCACCGTAAACAAACTAATGTAGGTTTAACGGCCCACTGCAAACCACCAATTGCATTTCCTTTCTTTCCTCCTATTGTTTATCTGCCTAAAAACTGGAAAAGGTCCGCATTGATCTGGTTACCTGAAGCTATGTGTTATCTGATTGGTCGGACAAATCAATGACAGCCAAATACAATTTTATTCTTAAAAATATCAGGAAATACTTTTCTCATCCTATTCAATTGCAGAACTAATTGAATGTAAAAGCATAAATAAGTTGAATTTGATTAAACTGCAGCATGTAGGTTTCAACACAACATCTGGAGAATCAACATACAGAGGTGAGGGTGTACTAGAATGTTCATCTTGATAAATCATTTCCTCCCAGACAGAGAGTGGTAAAGGAAAATATGATCTGCTGAGTACTTTATTAACCTTAACGCTTGAGGTGCTTGGTTTTGAAATAGATTCAAAGTGCCGTCTGAGAAGAAGTTCTTATCCACGCTCTGTGGCAGAAGTTAGACCTCAACGAGTTCTAAAGCATTCTTGCTCAGTGTGTAATGGAGAAAAGGATGAGGAAGATGCAGGGAATAGTGGAAAAACACAGCCACTGGTATAATGTTTTGTGGTTATGTGACCATAGGCACTGTTTATAATCTTACCATCACTTCCTCCTTGAGAGAAGGGCTCCACCGCTGACAAAGGCATCTCTGTGTGTAGCTCTCAGAGGGGGGTGAGGTGGACCTCCCATCAAGCGAGGAGGAGAAGGGGCCAGTGCAGGGCCGGTGGGAGCCAGAGGGGCTGGAGTGGGAGCAGCAGCCCACTACAACAGAAAACCCAGAGCGGAGAGAAAGAACAGGTAAGACCTGAACGGGCTGCACTGAGCGTGACAGACCGTTGTGTGACCCCAAACCCACAATGCTAGTCCAAACATTGGCCCTCACCAAACCAGTCGGAGCTTAGAGACTCACCGAAACACAAACTTCCAGCCCCAACTTTGATTCTTTGTGTGGAACGTCTCAGATTTATGTGCAGTGATGTCTGACACAGCCTGCTCAGCCACTCAATCACTTTCATGAACATCTGCTAGCCGCAGTCCGTGTAGCTGTTGACATACTAAAAGCAGTGAAGATTTCTAGATTCAAGACTCATGACATGAATAACAATCATGAATCAATAAGTGTGCATGTGCCACGTGGGCTGCAGCCAGATTCAGCTCAGCGTACTCTTGCATGTTAGCCATATGTGAACTCTGGATAGAAAGAGTCCTGAGTACCATCAGCCATATCAGATAGTGGTCATTAGGGAGGTAATAACTTCAGGAAAGTACCAGATGGGAGTCACTTGAGTGTTGGTAGTTTACTCTAATTAAACTCCACCCTCTGTATCCTCTATTAGCACTGATAGCAGTAAATTGCTTTGCTGTAATGTACCATACATAAGTATGTTTGAGAGAAAGAGTTCTTGTGTGTGTCCACACGCAAAACTTTCCAGATGGGGCAAGACAAGCGGTTCAGCTAACTCCCCTTCGCTTAACATTGTTGGTTACACTTATTCAGATTTAGCTGTGAAAGGGTTGCGTGCATTTCCATTTTCCTTGAGTGGAATGGAACAAAAGGATCTTTGTAGCTGGATCCGGGTTTGGGTTGGAGGGAGTGTGTGTGTGTGTGTGTATATACGGGGGGTTTGGTGGCGAGTACCATGTGGCTGGACCACGAACTGTTGTGCAGAGCAGTACATGGAGTACAGAAGGGGTGTGAGTGAGGCCAAGGGAAGCTGTCATTGATGCTTATCTGTAATGGTCTTACTCGGATGGGGTCTGCTGTTGAGGTTAATGCTTCCAAATATTATTTCAGTACACAGCTCAGTCCTCAGAAAAGAAAAGTAAAGATATGCATTATTCAGGGCCATGTGGAAGAATGATGACCAAAATAGATTGTTTATTCCAGTCGCAGACAAGCTCACTTGCTCAATTGTTTTTGCATTGCCCAATTTCCTCCGGATGGTAAATTGCATGGAAAATCGATGAAACACAAGGTGGAAAAACATGTGAACCACAACAACAAGATACAGACATCTTTGTAGCACAGAGTAGGCCTGAAGGAGAATAATTTAAATTTATCGGCTCTCAAACCGCAACAAAATCACTAGTAAAAAAAAGAACACACATCATAAATATAAACTTATTTAATACAAAAATCATATAAATAGATGTTTATATTATTATTGATTAAATTAAAAAGCCAATCTGCAAACATGTAGACACTCGGAGATGTTACATGTAGGTCACAGTGTTGTTTCCATCCCTTGCTGTGTCAGTGGAAGAGAAGGAGTAAAGAGCAGGGGCCCCTGCTTTCAATAAAGATGTGGTTGATGGGGCCATAAAGGCCATCTGTTATATGTTAGACACATCATGCCTGCTAGTGGCTTCCCAGGAATCACATGACAGTGCCAAACTCCACGAATTCAGATCCTTTCCCCCCATTTCTCAATTCGAGCTTACATTGCTCTCTCTTTGCGATGAATCTCACTACAGTGTGCCTTTCTATTTTTCTCTGATAATCTCCTGTTGTTTTCCCTCGTGTCTCCCTTTTGTTCTCCAGTCACATTATCTTCTTTTTATTTTTCCTCAAAGCCAGCTTTGGTATTTAAACCTGGCTCCCACATGCCCTATAGATCACACTCTCACCCCCCCAGACATTATGTGTGAAGTGTCTGTTTCGTAACACGATCAGTGATGGATGGCCATGTGTGCCCACGATGTTGTGTTTTTCAAGGTCAAATGCTTGAAGCCACATCAACAGGAAACTGCACTAAACCTCTGATCTGCAACTGCTCAATGGTCATGTTTACAGACATACGTATTGTGAATCCTTTGACACATTATTCGTGTAGGTAAAGATATGCCAATGAATGTCCTTATTTAAAGAAAACATAATATTATTTTAGCCACACAGAGATAGCGATAAACATAAATAGGACCATATTATTATGACATTCAATGCACAAGAATAGTGTTTTTTTTAATACAGTAGTATTACAATTTTTTCCAAATAAAATCCTAAAATATTAAATGGATATGAAGTACTTAAAACAAGGATTCGGTATAAGTGTCTAAAAAGCATTAAGCCTCTTTTTCTACCTCCTAAAGAAAATCGAGACTAATAAAAAAACACATTTATGTTTGGAAGGCTGGCCAGTTTAGCACTCAGAACATAACTTGGGTAAAGAATAAATGTTACCATTCACTTAATTAATGAGTAGATGTGAGTATAGCTATGTGGAAAATGCATGGCTCTGTCCATATCGGGCTCCATGAGAGGCTATCAGAGTGTGCCATCCCAGGAGGAGTGCAGATCCCAGAGGACCCTGAAATAAAACTGTGTGCTTGCTTGACCTTACATGGGCAGAGTTTAACCTGAAGCTGCATCATATTGTGTTGTAAGGGCCAAAGAATTAGAAAGCATTGCCTGGTGGATGGTGTAATTGTGTTTATTTCCATGGTTATAATATCTCACGTCTTCTATCATCATTCAGAAGACGTGTCAGGAAGTTGTTGGACTTGACCATGTTCTAATTCGTATTTGAAATGTTCTTCTAAGGAATGTCTGTGTTCTGTTTTGCAACATTGATGATGTTGTAAACATTGGACATAGAACAGTCGTGATTGTTTCATCACCTTTAAAGTTGAAGGGAACCGTTTTAATGTACACATCCAGCAGGTACAGAGCAACATTATCATTCATTTGGAGTTGATTTTGTGCTGGCAGGTTTAAGTTTAGAATTCTCTCTATCAGCTTCGAAATATCTGGCTTTTGAGTTGCTATGTCTAACTGTATCTTTAGTTATTTGGTGGTGAGCAGAGAGTTGTTGTTGTTGTTGTTGTTGTTTTTTTACAATATGTTTGCTGTTATGGCCTAAAATGTCTCTGTGAGAGTAATGTGGACACAATGCATAAAGTCTCTATTAGGCTGATTCATGTGATAATTCTCTGCAGATATATCACTATGAGCAACCCATTTGAAAATGTATGCTGCTTTAAATGATTAAGGACGACAGGAAATAATTTTGTGTCTATTTTGAGTTAAATTCAAGTTGTGTTTTAGCAAAATGTGGCTAGCTGGCAGGCGTTGGTCCGTCAGGTCACCTCACAGGTCACTGCTCTGCAGCACAGCTGGAAGCAAAGAGGCAGATGGTGACACACAAACACAAGTGTGCACACATTTACATGTATCTACAGACATAAATATGTTCCCAAACTTACCACGTACATCAGAACAATCATTTGCATTTGTTTAATCCGTTTGTATTAAAGATTTGCAGCATGATTCAGACTGTATTTCACATTAGCACAAAGACTACCTCTTAATCTCTTTTTCCGACAGAAAATCACTTTCCCTTGACATTAAAAAAAACCGGGTCATAGTAATTATTAATTAAGGATAAAGCAGCAGTGTTTCTCCATGTGTGGTCCCTAGGTTTGCTTTTGTTTAATTAACATGTTCTCCTTTGGGTGGCGTTTTAGCTCCGGCCTAAGCTTTGAGTCAGCAGCAGTCCCAGAGTCTCAGCATTGCTGCTTCTAGAGCAAGGTTCACAGAACGGTTCCAGAGAAATAAGGAGAGGGAGGGAGGCTGTGGGTCAGGTAGAGGAGGAGAACTCTGACAAGCACCAGTTTAAGTACAATCGCCATTGTTTTGTTTATTAAAGATGAGCTGGATGGGGTACGATTATAAGGAGGTTGTGTTTGTGTGAATGTTCAAAGTGTGTCTCTGTATGTATACTTGTAGTCGTGCGTGTTACATGAGTATCTTGGATGTTTTGAGAAACATGTCTCCCTGGGTGGTGTTCCTCCCCTCTGTGTGCTGCAGAGCTCTGCTGCCTGAGAGCTGCACTGCATGTTCAGGTATAACAGTGGGAGTTACTGAGTGGTACTAATAGTAAAGTGCACACAGAAATGAATGATTGCATGCACAACCCACCTGTCTCACTGATGCATGCTAGCAGTGTATTTTAGTCTAATTGGACAAAAACAGCATCCCTCTGCAGACGAGCTGCACAGAAAGGTTACTCTGTGACTTCTGCTCTACGATGGGACCTCAGCCAAAAGCCCAAAAAACTCCCCCTGCCTTAATTGGCGCTCAGCTGAGAGATGACGGGAGAAAGAAAAAGAAAGGAACTAAGGGAGGAAAAGCGAGGGAGAGGGAGGAAGGAAAATCTAAGTGAACATATTTTGGCAGGGTTTCAGCTGGCTGATGGGGTGAGGAGAGGCTAATGTCAGTGGGGGGTGGGGGAACACACTGCGTATAAGCCACTGCATATCTGCTGAACTCAAACTAGCTGTAGCCTTTATGCATAATGGTATCATATGAGTTCTGTATGTGTCTGTTCCTTCTGCTAGTGTGTATGTGTCAATACGGTACATTATAAATGAGTTTAATCCAGCAATGTGTATTGTTTTTGCGTATCTGTATTCCACAAATGTCAATACAGAAGAACATTAGAAAAATGCATTCTTTTGCATGAGCTCATTTAAATCTATAAATCATACTCGAGATTCCTCTCTGAACATGTCTCCTAAATGTTCCGACTATCTTGTACCCAGAGTGGAAAGACGATCATTCTCCTTGTTTGGCGTGCTTTGCTTAGACAAAAACACACACATCCTTCTACTTGCGTGCTTGTGGATAAGACAAGTCTTTACATCCAGTCCGGCGTGAACATATATGTATGGATTTTATCATTCTCCAGCACTGTAGGTGTCTTTCTCCACGTCTGCACAAGCTTACTGTACGTGTGCAGATGAATCATCTTTAGTGTCTCTCGTTTGGGGGAAGGAGGGAAAAAGCGCAGGAGTGAAGGAGCAAAGGAAAAAGATGAATGTATGTTAAAGCACAGCTCACTTCACATACACCGCTCCCCCTTTCAAACAGGGGAGGAACATTTTTTCCATATTTTTGTTAACATTCAGGGCTTCGCTCATGTCTCCAGGGCCTATTTTGGTGTTCACCTATTCAAAGGTTCCATTCGATATGAGAACATGTATACTGTAGGGCACGGGTGTCAAACTCAATTTCATCTCGGGCCACATTAGCATCATGGTTGCACTCAAAGGGCCAGTTTTATATACATACAAAAAATACATATATCAATATTTAATATATATATAAAATAATGTATTATATTACATTATTGCCTCTGCATTGGATTATTATCGGATAGGGTAATAACTTAAGTCTCTTCAGTGAGAATATCACAAAGTAATTTTAAAAGAAAAGCAACATTCTGGAAAAAAAGTCAAAAATAAAAAAATAAGTGACATTTTGAAAAAAAGTAACATTTTGGGAAAAAAGTAACATTTTGAAAAAAAATCAGATTATGAGAAAAAAATTATATTTTGAAGAAAAAAAGTAAAATTCTGAGAAAAAAGGCATATTTTGAAGAAAGAAAGTCAAATTCTGAGAAAAAAAGTCAAATTTGAGATGCATTGTGGGACATGTAGTTTATGGGCAACGTGCTTCTGTAAATCGGCATGTAACCTTATAATAAACATATTATATTCTTTGCAAGCTCTTGTAGGGCCTCATAAAATGAAGTCACGGGCCGGATTTGGCCCCCGGGCCTTGAGTTTGACACCCCTGCTGTAGGGTGTTGAAAATCATAATTTATACACAGAAATAAGATTTGTAGTCGTATTTGCATTTCAATCAAATATTACGATACGATACGATATTACTTTATTTGTCAGATCAAGTCTGAAATTTGACTTGCGTCACAGCAGCTCCATGTCCAACATCAACAGACAAATATCCAGACACAAATACATGAAACACAAACAACAAACATTTAACATAACAGCACAATCAGTGAGAGAAAAGCTGCTCAAAGAGCCTTCAGCGTGCATTTGATCTGGGATTTAGCTCTGTGTTTACTGTGAGGATTGACTGATGCACAAAGGAGTGCTTCATTCTGACTTTATTGAAACGTGGGATCCTGTGTCTCTGATTAGATGGTAGCAGTTCATATTCACTGTTCAGAACATGGTTTGGGTCAGAGATGATGTTGTTGGACAGCCTCACTAGGTTGTTATGATTGACCAACAATCTTTGAGCAGATTTTTAACAGGTGGAGCAGTTTTGATTTTAAAGCTGCTGACAAACATTTGTACCAGCCAGGTAGTATTGCAGTACTGTAGAATGGACATGATCACAGATGTAAAGAACAACAGAAGAATGTCTCTGCTCGCCCCAAAAGACCTAAGATGGCGGAGAAAATAAATTCTTTGTTTTGTCCTTTTGCACAGATATTCAATGTGATCCTTCCATGACAGCAGATGGTCAATCATTACACCCAAGTATTTGTATGAAACTCCCTGCTTGATTTCATCTGTATGGATGACAATGGGGACTTTATGGGAGTCAGATGGTGAGCCAAAAATGATTTCCTCAGTTTTCTTGGTGTTGATCTCAAGAGCATTGCTATCAGTCCACTCAACTACCTGATTTACAGCCTGTTGGTGCAGCTCAGGGTCGTCTGTGTTACTGAGCAGAGATATTATTGCAGTATCATCAGATTTGATTTGGTGTGTTGGTACGACAATCATCAGTGTATAGAGTAAAGAGCACAGCTGAACTCACGCAGCCCTGGGGGGCACCTACATTGCTTGTGATGGCAGATGACAGGGTTTTGTTAACCTTCACAAGTCACTCTACTAGTGAGGAAAGCAGCATACCAGTAAACCAGGTATGGATTTACTTCCATTTTGGCCATTTTTGACACCAAGATGTCTGCTTGAATGCTGATGAGAAGTCTAGGAAGAGGGCTCTTGCATAGGTGTTACGTTTATCTAAATGTTTAGTGATGATGTGAACCAAAGTGGCCACAGCATCTTCCGTACCGCACCCTTGTTTATAGGCAAATTGGTAAGGATCAAGTTTGTCTTGTGTTGTACTGATAAGAAAACGGAGCAGAATTCTTTCTAGTGATTTCATAATCACTGATGTGAGGGCTATAGTCCTTATGTTCTTTTGGGCATGGAATTTTGGGCAGCGGTTTGATGTGTGAAGTTTTCCATGACAGAGGGATGGTGTGCGTGTCAATAGAAGCCTGAAAGATGGGTTGCCACACTGGAGCCAGCTCAGTAGCAACGTTTTTCAGCAGAAAACCGCTGCACCCATCTGGCCCAGCCGCTTTCTTGGTGTTGGTGCACTGAAATGTTTTTCTGACCTCTTCGACACTGATGGTCATTTTGTCAGAGGAAGCAGGTATTATGGTTTCGAGCATTTCAGTGCACTATTGCCTGACATTTTTTGTATTCCAAACATTTAATTCGATCATCGCAGAAGAATATTAGTCAATGAAAGTGGAAACCGCACTATTTCAAGTGAGTGAAGCAACCATTCAACTTTCAGCAACAAGTACAAATGCCCCCTACTGGGTGCCCTGTAGAAACACACTCCCTTCATTTAAGAGCACATGAAAAGATTCCTCTGCATTCTCAAGAGCAGTGTATTCTTTATTATGTCTCCACTGTGTTTTCTGGTTGGGACAGCTCCGGCAGCGTTTCCTCACTTTGTAGTGCTTTCCCCTCGGATCCATGTCTTCGTTTTGTCTTGTTTCTTTTTAAATCTGTGCTGTCAAAGCTGTTGTTACTCCTCCTTTTGAGTTGTGCTTTTATGCCTAGAAAGTATTTGGCAGCCATATCAGCAGCATCAGTGGAGACGAGTGGAGACATTCAGCCGCTCTGTTTAATACTCTGGTGAATTGCCCCACAGTTGCTTAGCATCCATTAAAAGCAAAGTGAAGGAGGGAGGAGGAGGGGGGAGGAAAAGAAGAAGAGAAGAACTTTCTACTTCTACATGTTATATTTTCTTCAGTCCGAGCTGTTTTTGTGTGTGTGTGTGTGTGTGTGTGTGTGTGTGTGTGTGTGTGTGTGTGTGTGTGTGTGTGTGTGTGTGTGTGTACTCCACTTGTGTCAGTTGACAGAAACATCCTGACGCCAATCTACCACCACCTTGTCACTGTGATGAAATGGATGCTGAGAATACAGCCCTGCCAACCATTGGAGCCCTTCACAGTGCACCTCAGGGATGTTCATATTGGTGTGTATGCGTGCACATTTGTTGAGTGCCAGCCGGGACTCAGCCGTCTCTTGTTTCCGTTGATGCCAACAAAGAGGAACCTGAGTGGGCACTCGTCTGTGATGCTGTAACCGGCTGGTGAAATCTGTGCAGCCGGATGGTAGATTGTGTGAAAGGAGCATGGCGTGATGAGTGCTGCAAAAGTGTCATTAGCTCAGAGGCTTCGGGCAAAATGAATGCTGTTTGTTGATCAGAAAATAATGGTTTGGTCTCAGAACACGAAGTATTTCATAAGAGCGTCATCACTGATCTTTATGGCTTACCTGCCCATGTGGGTTACTTCTTGACTTGTTTCCTTGGATAGAGGTAGTATACAGGCATGTGGACAGACTGATGTCATCTGTAAAGAGGCTGATCAGTCATAATGGAATGTTGAAGATTGATGCAAACATATAAATATAGTACTTTTAGAGTTTACAGATATAGTACTTTTACAGCGCTGTGTTTTCACTTTGGGACGCATACCCTTCATTAGGTATGTACACTCATCTATTATGTCCATGTATGCACTGTTACAAATCTGAGAACTCATTCAGTCGCAGACACACACACACCCAGATGTATGTGAGGTGCTACACACACAAACATGTTTTTTTCTGAATAGAGTAAAAGTACAAAATAAATGGTTAGTCTTAAAGTGGACGTCTGGAACAGATGAGTGAAACTTCTTAGAGTATGCTTGTGTGCTGTCATTGTTGAGAGTACAGTTGAGGATAAAAGATGATATTTAGCCTGAGAAGTAAGGGTATACCATTGATTGTAACACATTGTTGTAGGAGTCAATTTCAGTAAGGGTTTACTACATTTTATGAACAATATGATAAAGTACCTTGATTTTTCAGATCTGCATGTCCCTTTTGATATCACAATATATAATTACAGATTATATCTGTTTTTTATACTCCTGCAAAATATACATTTAATTGTAATCTAAACCAGTAAACCTGGGATTTGGGGAAGTTTCTCTGGTTAGAGTGACCCACTTTTCTCTTTCTAAATCACACACACACACACACACACACACCACACACACACACACACACACACACACACACACACACACACACACACACACACACACACACACACACACACACACACACACACACACACACACACACACACACACACACACACACACACACACACACACACACACACACACACACACACACTCACACTCACACTCACACTCACACTCACACTCACACTCACACACACACACACACTCAGAATGCCAACATGCCAGCATTGTGAAATTGGAGACCACATGCTCCCTCTATGGAAGCACAAATGAAAAAAAAGCCCTTGCAATGCCGGCCCCATGATCATAACTGAACACAGAAGTCAATTTTGGAGCCGTCCCACTGAAGAAAGCCCCCGATGATCCATGATGTGAACACACAGTCCTGAACTGTTTAACAGACGCTGTTGATGACACTGTCTTTGCCTTACTGGGAAATACATCACACCTTCAACCCAACATACATAGCCTCTCTGTAAATAGCATTATGTATCATTACAGACATTGCTATTTCCAGGAGAGATAGATCTGCACTGGAGAGCGTGGCATTTTCTCTGCTCCTATAGCTGGTTAGTAAAGGATAGCAGACAAGCGAGGAAACAGAAGGGAGCAGCTGAGAGGAGAGAAACACAAGACAGGAAGAGAGAAAAATAAGGGGAGTGGGAACCTTATCCTGGAATAGCCAGTAACTAGAGCTGCAGACTCCACCCTTCTCACCCCTCCCCTTACTCTCTTTCTCCCTCACTATCTCTCTCTCTCTCTCTCTCTCTCTCTCTCTCTCTCTCTCTCTCTCTCTCTCTCCTCGTCTCTCTCTCTCTTCCTCTCTCTCCTCTCTCTCTCTCTCTCTCTCTCTCTCTCTCTCTCTCTCTCTCTCTCTCTCTCTCTCTCTCTCTCTCTGAAGCAGTCTCCATGTCTGTCATTTGACCAGGCAGTTCACAGAGGCAAGAGCTCAGCACCAAAAGGAAAACAGAGAAAGAGACGGAGCGCAGGGAAGCACATTCAAGATAACGATAAGCTTGCTGGAATGTTTCCTTGGTTGTTTTTCACCAGCTGAAAAACACTGTCAGAGTGGATTTCTTCTTGGCTGCTGCTTTTGTGGACTCTTTCTCTTCTTCCTCCCGTCTGGATGTGGGCTTTAAGTCTGTCTGCAGTTAACTAAGGAGGATCAACTGACACCTTTTTGGGGATTTACACTTTGAGGAGTAAACCTCTATTTGGGTGAGTGTGAGAGAGGGAGACTAAGAGAGACTGAGAGAAGAAGTGGAGACAGAGAAAGTGCCGGGCCATGCCCACCTTCGCCCATGGTTCAACAGCATGAAAGGGGGCAACCATCACCATCGCCACCACCGAGGCTGTGGCTGCCAACACTTGTTCCGTAAAGTCCTGGCCAAGTGTGGCTGCTGCTATGCCCGAGTCAGAGGTCAGTGCTGTTACACTCACAGACAAAAACTCACCAAGACAGAAAAAGCATGATTCTTATCAAGTTTATCATCTTCAGTCTAACTTTCTTTGCCTTGAGGGTGATGCTGTACTTCAAAAATGCATCTGAGAGTCTGTTTATAGATTTTGTGTGAGAGTTGTTACTTGTATGTGTGTTTTTGTTGATCCTACCGAACTGAAGCGATGACTCCTCTCCTCTCCTTCCATTTAATATCTATACATTCTCTCGCTCATCTCCTCCACATTTTCTCAGTTGTCCACCCACGTCTCCCTTATCTCTCCCTCCATTCCTGCGAGCGTATGCTAATAGTTTAAGCTTCAATCCTCTCGCCTCCAGCTCCAGCAACAGATGTGTGTTTCATACACATCAGAGTATGCGAGAAAAAAGTCCGTACACATGACTACACAGTGAGGAAGACGAAGGAGGACATGCATCACACATTCCTCCATTCAAAATAGAGGAACGAGAGAGTGATAGAGAGGACTGTGTGTGTGTTTGAGAATTGGACAGTGTCTGTCCTCATGATGAGTGTGTGTCGGTCAGGTATGTGCAGCACGTGGATGGATGAAACATCACTCTACCCTGAGCAAAGTAATCTCTCTTTCTCTTTTGCTCTCTCTCCAACCCTCCTGTTTGTTGTAATGAAGTGTAGCAGCAATAGCAGCAGTCTATTAGAATAGTGTGGTTGAGTAAAAGCAGCGGGTGGCATGATATGTTATAAACAGGCTGGTTGCGTGCCTTTTTTCTTTTACAAAACTCAGGACTCCCCGTGACATTACCTGAGAGAAGTAGATCAAGTCCCTCTATCTTTCCTTTCTGTTCCTGTTGTTGTCTTCTGCACATCCTTTTGTCACCCTAGCTGGAAAGAAAAGTTATAACAACAGCGGAAACTAATAGCACTAAATGAGTTTACGTTGCGGTGGAAAGCTACGTGTTTGTTAGCTTTTGAAAGCCAACATCAAAGGGATAAACAGTGTACCTACCCGCTGAGGCTCTGCACATGGGCGGGCGGGGGGGGGGCTCATGAAGTAGGTTTTCAGATTATTGGCCAGCGTTGTTGGATACATACCTCAGATTCCTTCACTTTAATCTCTTATGTAATGGATATTCTCCCTTTTCCATAGCCTGCAGATCCCCATTGTACCTCCAACATGTTATCATAGCAAATATACACACGCTTAGATCATAATGTATAAACATGTGGGGGAGTGGGAGAATAAAACACGTCATGCTATTTAAAGAAATCCCAATAAACATACAATAAGATAATTATTCCAACAATCCGATAGGCTTGGATTTGTATAAACAACCATTCAGGAGGCTGTTTTGGTCCATCACGACAAGATGTTTCATATTTATATATAGAGTTAGAAGACAAAAACCTCTTGATCTCATTTACAATCGGAGCAGAAGAAACATGAGCACTCCTACCTCTCTGGAGAAACCACATAATACAATTACAGCAGGCTCTTAGAGTAACTTAACTATTAATGTGAATCCCTGCGATCCTTAAAACATCCTTATGAAAAGTACATTGCTACTACTGTATTGCTCCTACTATAGGAGCTCACATACATTACAGTTTCTATAATTAACACGACGTCAGGGGGGAAAGAGACAACTGTAGTGGCCTTTTCACTTTCATTGCACTTTCTCCTTAGAACTCTTCTCTGACTTGTTATCAGATACAGTTGACCATTTCAAACTCATTTACCGAATCTACCTGCGTCGGGAACTATACTGACATCCAGGACCCTGTTGTTACTGTTGTGGTGTTTACAGGAAAAACACTGAACAATGCAGGTCTGACTTCACTCGCCAAGGTCTTCAGCACTTCTGATAAACCCAACACAATGCACTTGTAGGTCAAGCATGTCACATGTTGGACTTTGGGGGAGTTAAAAAAACTAAAATAAACCCCTACTAACTGCTTTCTGAAAGCTGCGATAATCAGGGTCCAAATGCAAACTAATGACTTTGTGAGCTGCTGGATTTCCAATGTGAATAGTGTCACCATTTCCTCCTCATAGTCCTTTTCGTTCCAGTGACAAGCTGTGTTAGTCTATTGTATCAAACTAAGCTGTTCATGATGCATCTGCACCGTTCATTGATCCAAAAAAAGCCTCTCCATTGACAAAGAGGAAATGATAGTGTACAGCATGATTAACTCCCTGGCATAATAACACTTACTGAGGCTGCATGATGACACACTGTGCAGTATACCATTATGCCACACACTATGGGTTTGTGTTTTTCACCTCCATTCACACGTTCACTGACATCACACGTTTACTCTAACCAATCAGCAAATACATGACTAGACTTGTAAGTTTAGCTGCAGTTTCTCATAATGATAAATGATGTGTCCAAAATGACCATCAGTAACCATCAGTACTGCTTCCGTTCAATTCACTTTAATGCAGAAAGGGGACTGCAGTGCGTCAGGAAACTGGCAAATCAATGGCTTTCTGTGGCCTTACTGTATATGGACTATCCTTCTTAATCATGGTGTAATGAAACGAGAAGAACATAGTCATTATAAGCAAGACAATGTGTGAATGTGTGTATGTTTTTTTAAGGTATGTGTTGCAGTTCCTTTACAGGACTGACAAGTGCCAGAAGGCATGAAAAACTGAGGCAAATATGACAATGTATAAACATGAGTGCAGAGGGGAGGGGGATTATTGACCCGAGCGGTGCTCGGCATGGTACAGAAGCCCAGAGAGATGGACAGGTAGACAGATGGGTATAATGAAAGAGAAAAGCATGTATCATTTTAGCTCTGATGTTAGTGCTGCTCTGCAGGGCACATTAGCAGATTGGCTGCCAGTGGGCCATCACTGAGGGCTGCTTCTCAGCAAATACTTTTGACAGACCATTTAAAAATAGATGGTGTGCCATTATTTCATATTTTCCTCAGTCAATTGCCAGATAAGCCAGAGGGACAAAACAAAGCCTTGGGAAGAATCATGAGATCTTGTAAAAAAGTTATGTTTTTGGAACTGCCAAAGAAAACTAATGATAATGCATGCAGGAATCTCTGTTCCTTTTTGAGCATTAAATAGCTTGTTATGCTTGGACATTATTGGTTATGTTAATCATGATGTATACCACTGCAGTGGAGGCCAGCACAATCACCTCTGCATCTTTACTGCAGCAAAGCCTCCCACACACCTAATGGTATTTGGGATGCACCCTGAGGACCCTGACAGACAGAGAAAAGAAAATAAAGAAAGGGATAGGATGTAGGTAAGATTACATTCAAACAAAGCAGATTGTCACTTGAATGTGAAAATACATTTTAGCATAATTAAAAGCACAGCATTTCTATTTTAGCAGCTTAAAGGGAAATGATTCAAATGCAAGCAGTTTTGAAATGCATTTGAAAGACACAAATGATTTGAAAAAAGAAAGTTTATGAACAGTTGTTCTGAAAGACTTTGAAAAACCCTAACAAAACTCAGTTGTCAAACATGTTTGATACATTTTCAAGTGTCTTTATATACACATTTGACTGTAAATGTACTTTATGTCAGACATGTGTTTGGTTTCCTTGGGAATAATAATCGGTGCACAATACAGATATCTAGAGTTATTTGTGTGTGTCCCTGAACTGCTCTGTTCTCCACAGTAAGCAGCTTTTCTCTGTCTGGGAGTTTAAGGATGACTTGGCTGCAGCTGTAGCACAGGCATAGCAACTAAAACACTTTTCCATATGTGGACCCAAAATATCTGCCTTACCCTCCATAACTCTATCTATCTGGGTTCCCTTTGCATCTGTGAGTGTGTTTATCTCTGAGTGTGGGGGGCTGATGTTGACTCATGCATGCAATGTCTAGGACGAGGATCCCCCCCAGCAATGACACACACAAACAACAACACACACATATATTTACATGGTTGAATAGCAGAGACAGAGAGCGGGACTACAACAACAGTTTAATCTGTAAAATATTTAGCGGATTATTCTTCCTAAAGTTTCAGCTCAATATTAAATTGCACTGCTTTGAAAAATGTTCCTGTTATTTCTTTCCACCCCTAATGCTTTTCAGCTTTTTGGCAATGTTCTTTTTTCCACACATGGCCCATTTGCTGGCAATTTAAAATGAAATACTTGATCACTTTGGGAAAATGACTGTCCCCTCGCCTGCTTTACGCTACCAGTCAGAGTGGGAGCCCCTGGAGGTGGGAGAGTTCAGTGTAGTTGTTCTCAGACGCAGGAATCAGATTACCAGGTTTCTCTGAGACCCCTGAGACCAACATATCATTTTGATAATAAGTCAAGTACCCTTCTGACAGAAAGCAGCTCTGTTGGCAAACGCATGGGGAAAAATTACAGTGACTGAACCAGCGTGTCTTTTTATGCTTCAGCTGGAGAAGCGTCTTTGTCATCAGCTTATAAGGCAGACTTTGGACATTATGGAAAAAGCAGCAGAAATAGCTGAAATCGAAGGTATGCTGCTGGACTGCTGTGGCCCAGCCTTGTGTTCGACAGTCTGAGATATTTTTAAACGTTGCACCCCAGCCCACCCTCCACCCCGTCATCTCCTCCTGGCCTCCCACCCAACCCCCTGTCTCCTCTCTGCCGTGCAACTGATCTCCTCCATATTGTTTCTCTCTCGCACATGCAACAGAGAAAAGGACACAGAGAGAGAGAAGGGAAAGAAGTGAGAGAGAGGATGGGGAGACTTGTTTAATACCTACCAGTGTTCCCAGTCTCCCAGCTGGATGAAGAAATGACATTTTGGGCTGAATGTTTCATGATTTGCCGGCTTGGAATGTGAACACCAAGTGGAGCACTAAAATCATTCCTGGGGCATTTTCATTTCTCTCGTCCTCTTTCCTTCCTGTCTCCCATCTCTCCCTCTCTGTTTTAGACTGGTCGGCATACAGCTAGTCGGACGGTTATTAATTATAACCTTCTCCCATTTTCATTTCATCTCCCTTTTTTACAGTTACATTTTCTTTCCTTTTTGCTCTACTGAGCGGCCTTGCCCTGACATATTTCCACGGCTCCCATGCTCCTCTATCTCCTCCTTTCTTTCCCTCTCAATTTTCCTCCTCTTCTGGGTTCTGTTTGTAAACGTGCAGAGGAGAAGAATGAGGGAACAAATTATGAAACACAGGAGTGCATTCCATACCTTGTTTAGAAAGAATTCTCCTACAGCGCAGAGGGGGAGAGGAGCCACTTCCCCCTGCGATTCTCCCCCCACTTTCAGACCATATGGCTCTTTTTATGTCTGCAGTCTTTAGGGGGGTCTACGACATTTGTTCTCGCTTCATTTAAACTTAGTTATCCGTCTTGTTCGACTCACTCTATTGCTGTTTGATATGCACGCTGTTCTGTAATGTAGTGAGATTGAATACAGTGGGAAAAAACATGTTCACTTTCTACCCAGTACAACTTTTCATCCCGCAAGATTGGAACGTACTTACTGTAAATCTGAACAACAGGTTGACTACACGGATTGCTTCAGTGACCCCTCAGGCTGTCAGAGGAGGGAGGGACTTTGTGTCTGCTCTCCTCTGCTGTTCTCCCCGGAGAATGCTTGATAGAGGCCTCGCTAGAAACTTTCCAAAACAGTGCACTGCAGGCACTGCAAACAATGGAAAGTGACAATATGGAAAGCAATGTCGTAAAGAAGTCGGCTAGAGCAACCACATGTTGTGTCTAGAAAAGGTTATCTTGTTCTCTATCAAATCTGCAGATTAAACAGTGGGTGTCAGTTTCCACCTGTCTTTGTTAAAGGTCACCTATTATGCAAAATCCACTTTTTCATGTCTTTTATACATCAACATGTGTCCCCTCTGTGGAAAGAGATTCTGAAAGTTTCAGGAAAAAAGATTTGGTCACTTTTGGCCTGATCCATTTATATGAAAACCTGTCTGAAAATGAACTGATCAGATTATGGCCACTTTATGATGTCATAACGAACCATTAGCCAATCACCAACCAAGGTAACCCCCGCCCACTTTATCACCTGAATCTCCTCCTAGAGCACCATTGTGTTCTTTTTAACCAAATATCTCGCAGAGGGGTGTGGGGAGGGGCTCCTTATTTTCATCTAAAGTAACAGACCCAGAATCAGCACTTTTGAAACAGGGCTGAAACAGAGGGGATTATGGGATGCTCTAATGCAGGATCTGTTTGGTATTTCGAGCCAAACACTTCAGAGACATGTTTTGTATATATCTGAGACCTATTATATATTGATGATGATTATAACACAGTATAATAGGGGACCTTTAAGTCTGCAACCAGTATGGTAAAGGCACTCCTAAACCATTTAGTTATACTGTAAATCTTGAGATAGAAGATCAGTATAGAGAATTACTATTGTGTTGACTATTGACCTAAATTCAACCTCCTGTTTGTCTATTTCAATTTTATCAGTTGATTACAGTTATTAGATGTTTAATTATCTTGACTATTACTTGATTACAAAATACATACATCAAGATTCAACATAGCTGACCTGTGTCTTGTGTACAAATGTAAAAAGTACAGGAAGTTTCTTTCTGGGAAATTGAGTGAGAAAGAACGCAAAGGAAAACATTTCCAGGAAGTGCCTGCAGTCTTTGGTCTCTGCCTCCTCCACAACATTGTGAGCAAAGCAAAATTGATCCATCTACCTTTCATTCGTCAGCAGATGACGTTGATTGTCAGTTGTCTGCATTGATCGTTACCATAGACACACAGCCATTAGCTAGGAGATAGCCAGCAGCTTGACTATTGCGGCAAATACTCAAAGTTTATAATCGGTCTTGGTGGCCAAGTGGTTAAGTAAAGAAAACAAGTAACAACGGCAGCGACACAGGTTGAACATGTTGAACCTCTCACTCTCTATCCTCATGTTTCCTGTCAGTGTCTTCACTTTAATCTCTAATGAGTGCAACTGCCTTATTCCTTTTAGCAGCAACACTTAAAAGACCGTAGCTATAATAATTCAATGACATCACACACAGTCTATATCAGAATAATGGGTTTCTGTGGAAACGCTCAAATGACATCTGCTGATATTTAGGTGGAAACATGGGCTTGGTTTATGGTTTGCTAACAAAGCAGTTCAGTGAGCAATTAAGATCTACAAAAGAAAATGTTTCCCCCCCTTGGCACAAGTTGTATCTTTTCTGTCTCTGTGATGCTTCACTGTCATCATTAGATAGCTCACAATTAATATTCCATTCAGTAGACAACACTGTAGACCACAAATGGTTGACATGAGCCCAAGCTCTCCTGAGACACTCGAATGGAGTTTGCGTATTCATAAGACACCCTCTTAATGCCCATATGGAAAGCTCGGGCTCCAAAAGCAGGACTTGATCTGAAATAGACAAAAGCAGACAGGTGCTGATGTTGTTTCTTGAATGTGGAGTGAGCTTTTTAAAGGCAGCCTTTGTGTACACCGCATTGTTTTACAAATATGCCACGAACAGTTGTGTGTTACTGTTCAAAAAGTGATGCAAATCTAAGGTAACGATTACATTCTGTGTGTGAGTGTGTCTGAGATGAGCGTGTGTACACGTGTGTAGGTTGATTTTGTGTCTTACTGGTGGTTAATCTTTTGTGCCGCTGTCCCCCACTCTCTTTCCCTTCTGGGCTTCGTTGCTATGGCGATTAGAGCGGGGAGAGGTGTAGAGCCATGGAAAGGAAAGAGAAAATGTGTCTGGAAAGCCCATCAAGTCTGACTGAGAATAACTGTACCAGCACATCTTAACATCTGCAGGAAAACACATTGTGCCAGATCGGCAAGAGAGCAGTTGTTTCAACACACATGTGAGATGCCAAGTTTGCAGAATTCAAACATACCTTTAAATTACATCTGGTGGGTTAACATTTATTATTTGAAATATGTAGCTCTTGATATGAAAGAATCCACGTAAAAAACATGTAAATAAGAAACATGTCTAATGAGTAGTGGGAAGAATATACACATATATAAATTGTGTATTCTTCATTACTCAAACAATATACTACATAGTTTACCTTTGCCCTGATCTTCAACCCAAATATCACCCTGTGTCAATCAGATATTCTTCAACAATTACTTCACATTCACCCTAACAATCCCTCTTCATCCCTTTACATCTCAAATATATATTTTGTGTACATCTTGTCGATGTCTTATGAGAACATTTTTGCTCATGGCAGTTTGGAGAATTGACCTTGTATACAGCTATTATGAATTTTAGAACAGCCCAGAAGTGAGGGGAGCAGAGCTGTTGGGAAGACTGGGCCGATGTCTCCAGCTCCGCCTCCTCACAGGGGTCCTGTCTGGCACCGCCACAGCTGCCTTATGGAATCACACTTGCTTTTAATATGCTCTGTCTTCAGCCACCTAATGGCAGCCTTGTTTACCCATAAACAGATGTGCCTTTTTTTACTATATTTGGTGTGTGTGTGTGTGTGTGTGTGTGTGTGTGTGTGTGTGTGTGTGTGTGTGTGTGTGTGTCCTTATAATCATAGTGATGATCTACAGCACCCAGTGTTTGTGCACTGTTGTAATGTCTAAAAGGTTAGTGTTGATTATCCCTATAATTATCCCACACACATACACATTAGCAAACACCCACAACCACACCAAAACAGGGTGCCATGTACAGTTATCTCCTCCTTTACAAGCTGTGACATTTAAGTTCTATATACATTATTGTATTAATAATAATATTTCAATTATAGGTTGATGTTGGTATAAAAAGTCAGACACAGAATTACTGGTGAAAATAGCTGTGTAATGTCCTCTGTGGCTTTAAAGGTGTGAGAGAAATAAGAGCCATAAAGGGACGCAACTGAAGACCTATTTTCTGCACCTCATCAGTTCTGTCAACTAACAGCAGACATTTTAATAACACTGAATTCATAGCACAGAATGATTGCACTTTTAGGATTGATGGAGACCTTGGTTGAGGTGGAGGCAGCAGCTGTGATTTAAATGCACAACCTTCGCCCCTAAAATACACCGCTTTTCTCACACTGTCCTGATTTTGACCGTCAATGGCACTAGTGGTAGTTTCATAAGCTCTCATCATGAGTAGTGTCACACTTTCACATTGTTCCAGAGACAATAGGATTAATGCCAGCGTTTCAGGCCTGTTTTTCTGTGACGGACATTGCTTTGATGCTTTCCCTGATTAAACATACACCACATAGTCTTTCTGAGAGTGCTGAGGAGATCGACCCTGATATCTTGTTTGTGTGTCCCTTGACTATGCCTTTCTCATATTTTCTTCTGTGCTCCTGGAGTCCCAGCAGTGTGTGTGCATGTATGTCCGCATAAACTAGGTCAGTAGGAGGACAGGAAATATGTGTTCACGTGTCTGTCCGACTGCAATCTGTCCCTTAAACATTATAGCAGGCAGATAAACTCACATACGAAACACGCAATGATTAAAATGCTAGCGCTTCTGGATATATGTCCCTGCTATAAATGCTGTCAAGTGTTTTACATAATTTGTTGTGGCTAATAGCTGCCCCCCTTACTTCTTCTCTTCTGCAAATTCTACAGTACTCTCACTCTTGGTTTTGCTTCCATCTATCTGGCTTGTGTGCTAAACCGTCTTTTGCTGCTCGCCTAAATCATGAATAATCTCTGCTCTCCCCATCAGCCCATCTCTTAGCCTCTTGTTATTCTTCTGTTCATTAAAATACACATTCATATTCATTAGAAAGATGAATAAAGTCTCAGGTTTAAGGTTCAGTTTCTTAAGTCGTACTGGCAAAATCTCCTCTAAAGAAGATACATTTTCTTAGTAGTCTTTCCTTTGCTACTGTGTCTCTGCCAGTCGGTTTTGCATGTGGAGCTCGTGCTGCTCCCAGCAGCTTTGGGGCAGAGCATAGCATTGTTTCAGAGGAAGGAGCTGTGTGTCCTGATCCCAGGACAGGACCCTGCCAAAGTCTTAAAAACACTGCAGTGCAGAGGGGAAGAGCAGGTTAGAGTGCAAAAGAGGTGGCTGAGATACAAACAAATTGATGTTGATAAAGGGAAGGGGAAGAGGGGGGGACAGGATAAAGAGAGAACAGCATAGTGCCAGGATTTATAAATCAAAAGCAGCACAAACAAAACACATGTGAAAAGCTGTGAGGCCAACCAGATGAAATCGATTGAGAAAAAGGGTGAAAGAGATAGGAGGCAAAAAGGTGTATCTCTTCATTGATAATCATTGCTGACAAGTATACAGTGACATTCTAAACGTTGTAATATGTTTCTGTAAAAGTTCATCAGAAGACAGCTAAAGGATTTCAGGTCATATTCTTCAGGTACTAAGTGCCTCACTGTCTCACAGGTCTTTCAGTCTGCACATCTGAGTGCCTGGGGGCAGCCCAGGTCCTGCTAGTTGATGGGAAGAGTGTCCATTTCCTCTGAGTAGGTGAAACATAATATACAAGTAGAGCCTGCGCGGAAGTGCACAAGGTGGGGAAAGCAATAAATGAGAGATAGAGAATAAAAAAGATAAGCATGGTGTTGTTGAAAGCTGTTGACGCCTGGTGCCTGCGTGTTGACCGACACACTCTCAGACCCCCGGGGTTGTGATCTGTGTGGAGGGGCTGGCATTGATTGGCAGCTCTAAGAGTCTCTTAGACCCAGCTGGACGTTTGACATTGTTGGCACTGAGGTGACGAGCAGGCTGCTGTGTGGTGTTTACTATGATAGATAGATGACACTGGAAGCTCAAAGAAGTGAACAGCCACACATTTAGACAGCAACCCCCGGGGAACATGTGGATGCAATTTATGTGTATTACATGGGCACCTGCATGTCTGTCTGTATGTGTGTATGGGTTGAGTCCAGTGATGCCTAAATTGCCTATATGGTCTCATGAGGCTTTAGGATTGACAGAGAGCTCCAGAGTGGAGCGGCTGTGAACAAGTTTGCTCCATTACAGCCAACGCTTTTAGCCTGATATGTTGGCTCAGCAGCACTCTCCTATCAACTGATCAATAAAGGGAAGTTGAATCAAACTTCTTTAGGCGGGCCAACACTTAAAGCACAACCATCCACATCAACGAGAGGTTGCTTTGCTTGGGTGATTTGCCTTTTAGTTTCCTGTTTCCAACATAAATTGTTAGGAAATGTTTCTTTTATCCAATCATATCCAAATCAAACCTCTGTGACCTTCACGAGTATTTCTGCATCTGATGTTTTCCCTCTCCACATGACTGGGAACGCTGTGCCACAGATAGTCTTAATTCAATTCAGCTGCTATTTAAAACTTTGTTGAGCAGACATGGTTCACTGTGATACATGAAAAAATGAATTGATCTTCAGAAATCAATTCAGCAGCTATTTTTTATATTAATCAACTGAGGCAATTAACAAGCAAAAGGGCCAAATATTTCGCAGTTCGATGACAAAACAAGACATTTGATGAATTCCCAATGGCCTCTAGAGAAATGGTGGGCATTTTTCTGAAGCTTTATACCGACCAATTTATTACTTAATCAAGAAAAAAATCTGCAGAATAATTGATATGAAGATAATTGTTTGTTGCAGCTCTAAAATAATTAAACTAGACATGGAGTCAAAGCTAGATTTAGTGCAAGAAAAACTCCACTCTCTTAAATTGCCCTTTCAGGTTTCTGAGTACTGTCAAACTTCGCATTTGTGGGTGAACCGCATCAAGAGAAAGACTGGAGCTACTTTAGTTTGCAGAAGAAACCTTTTACCCACTCTACGCCGCCTACCCTCAGCCTTTAAAAAAGTAGTGCCCTGTGCCTTCAACTGTTAATTATTGCAAGCACATACAAAATAGTCAAGCTGCATTAACAAACCTAGTTAATCTGTTTTTAGGACCGCCATTGTGTAGATGAATATCACTGGGCACTATCAATATGAAGCAAGACAGAGGGTGAGTGGGAAGGATTTTCCTTCTGCGTTGGTGTATAATGGTATCAACTCCTCTCATCTTGGCAGAGCGGAGGCATGTTGCTCCGAGGGGAAGCTCATCATATCCTTTTGTGTTTTACAGTTTCCTTGCTATTGCTGTGAAAATAAAGCTGTTAATGATGTCCCTGTAGTGGCTAGTATAAGGTTTAATAACAAAACAGAGATTAAGCTTTCCAGGGTCAACTGGGAAACCAGCTCGTGTGCAAAACAATCAGTAGGGGAACTGCAGAGTTGCCATGGTGACATATGCAGATTTCTCAATCATTATAAAACCAATAAAGTATGTACTCTCTACATGTTGTAAATGTGTACATCTGACAGGGCCACTATGTCATTCTGACGCAAAGTCATGAAGCCTCACTGCTGTCTCCACTCAAGTTTAATCACTTCCAGGCTCAGAGACGGTGTCAGCCTCTCTCCCCCCTTTCTTTTTGTCATACGCTATCTCAGCAGATGTCTGGAGCTGGTTAGAAACTGTGTTTCTGCGGCTGTGTGTCTGCACTGCGACCCCTAAACCCTGGCCTGACTGAACCTGAGCAGGGAATACAGGGAAACACAAACCTCCAGGCCTGGCCCTTGTTAGAGGTCAGAGAAGCTGGGGTTGGGGTTATCACATTTGCTCAGCGTCATATTCACTTCCTCTCTCTTCCCTCCAGCTGGGGACCCTCAGAGTTTGAGTGTGCATTTAACAGCTCCAGTAATAAATTGAATAGCTTTCAGATGCAGATATTTTTGTCTTTCCCAGCTAAGACACTCCACAAAGGGCCGAGGTTTGAACTCATACTGCTGCACATGTCGTCTTACTGTCTAGGACCCATCCAGTGTTTTGACTCCAAAGAGTCTATTCCTCACAGGATAGAGCCATCTACCTTCTCTGTACCCCTCTCTGCTGCTTGTCTCTTCCCCTGTTAACCCCCCAGCCCGCCAGGCTCAGATCTCCTTACACTCTCCAGCCTTTCATGTGAATGTGGGTGGGAGCAGAGGATGGGGAAATTGGCCACCCTGGGATCACACACACACACACACACACACACACACACACACACACACACACACACACACACACACACACACACACACACACACACACACACACACACACACACACACACACACACACACACACACACACACACACACACACTCAGACAAATGAAGCCTATAAATGTGTGGTGAGACAAGCCGGAGATAAATGACAGAGAACATGCTGTCTGTGTGATGTAAATACGCAAACAGACATGTAAGATGTGTTTGGTTAGCAGCTAGGATCCATCAACAATGTATTCTATCTTAATTTGGACTGGCTGTGATGCCATGTCCTGAGCTTGAGTTATTTTGCTCCGAGGTTAGCCATTTCTCAATAGGCGACAGCTTTTACAAAGCTAATTTTCATTGATCGATACAGTGGTTACTTTTGCATTTCTAAGAAAAGTAATTGGATGAATGAAATGCAGGATAGCTCAATCACTTAGTATGAAACTGCTGGGGATGGGGAATTTCTTGTGGCTTTGCCTTTGAAGACAGTTCACATACAAAATGGTCGTGCATTCTGTTTCTTACTGCTGCCTGCTGTGATAAGATCTTCCTCTTTGGATCAGGAACATTACAACCAGGCCAGTGTTAAATACTTATGAACAAATGAATAACAAATTCACATTACAAGCTTTTTGAAAAGTGTATTTTTTGGAAATTAAAGGTAATTTTAGCTTTGTCCCATTCAGCTGAACATTGGTTTAAAATGGGCCATGGCAGTTCATCTTTTCTGGAGAGAGTGTTTCTCCATCTGTAGGAGGGTGGGGATCGAGGGTCAGAGGTCTGGTCGAGGGCAAGAAGATGGATGGGTAGGGGATGACTGAACTGCGTTTGCACACAACAGCACTCAAGACACACAGCTCAGAGGAAGAGGACTCTCTGGGCTGAGGAAGGGTATGAGGCAGGATGGGGATGGGGGACAAGACAGAAAAAACAAACAGTCCCAAGCAAGAATCTTCCCTCTACAAAGGCTTAAAGTGGATGTCCGGTCCTAGCTCGCCCCCCAGGATCACTTCCCATGACATCACTGTGCAGCAGCCGCCTTCAACCAATCAGGAGTGTGTTTCACATCATTGTTCTGACCTCTGCTGTCTGTATTGAATCAAAGTGTACGCTGGTCATGTGATTGGACATGTGCAGCTCAAAGGTCGGATTGACATAAACAAAACAGTGCTTCCTTTATGGCAGGGGTGTCAAACTCAAGGCCCGGGGGCCAAATCCGGCCCGTGACTTCATTTTATGTGGCCCCACAAGAGCTTGCAAAGAATATAATATGTTTATTATAAGGTTACATGCCGATTTACAGAAGCACGTTGCCCATAAATTACATGTCCCACAATGCATCTCAAATTTGACTTTTTTTCTCAGAATTTGACTTTTTTTCTTCAAAATATTAATTTTTTCTTAGAATTTGCCTTTTTCTCAGAATCAGATTTTTTTTCTCCAAATGTTACTTTTTTTCCCAAATGTTACTTTTTTTTCCCCAAATGTCACTTACTTATTTATTTTTGACTTCTTTTCCAGAATTTTGCTTTTCTTTTTAAATCATCATAAAGCCATTTGTGACATTCTCACTGAAGATACTTATTAAGTTATTACCCTATCCGATAATAATCCAATGCAGAGGCAATAATGTAATATAATACATTATTTTATATATATTAAATATTGATATATGTATTTTTGTATGTATCTAAAACTGGCCCTTTGAGTGCAACCATGATGCTAATGTGGCCCGAGATGAAATTGAGTTTGACACCCCTGCTTTATGGTGAGGCTCACAGCTGCACTGCTGTGTTTGAAGAGGACAACTATTTATATTTCCTCCTTTGTGTTATGACTGTCACTTCTTCTCTCCTGATTTTCACACGTCTTCTTCACCTCTAGCTGCACTTATCTGATAGCCAATCAAGAGTCCTATTGCAGAGCAGAAACAAAATGCTCTTTTTTGTCAGTAGATTAATTGACTATTTGACTGTGGATGTCTGATTGTAGGGAGGGAGGATATACTCTGCCCTTATTTATCTGTTCCATACCGCCACATTATTACTCCCTAGTGTTTGACAAATAGCGTTCTGCTCTGTCTGTCTTTCCCTGTCTCTTCTCCTCAGATTCATACTCGGCAGCAGGCAGTGAGGGCAGCATCTCCACCTCTGTGGCGTCCCTGCCGCCCCAGGCATCGGGCAGCTCGGCCCCTAGCTCCCCAGGCTCCAGACGCTCTGTCAGCACGCTGAAGAAGTGGCTCACAAACCCTGTTCGCAAACTCAGCGTTGGGGCCACAGCCAAAGGGGAGCGCCAGGTCCGCAAACTTGAGGAAAAACCTCCACCTCCTCCGTCTCAAAGCCACAGCCTGGATCTGGGCAGCCCCCCGAGGCATGATGACACTTTCACCATCCTTCCCATTACCCACAGAGAACTGGTGAGAATACAAAGTTGTAAAGAGGCTGCAATCTTTTTTTGTTTACTAATCGAACAAGGCCTTGCGTGCCGGCTTTGAACTTCAAGTTCCTCTTTACACATTAGATAAACCACCTCATAAGTAAACTCATAAACTGAAATGATCCCACACTGCCTCAGATAAACTGGCTCTGAAGTAAACAAGCTAAACTTCAGCCTTGTATAAATACAAGGTAAAGCCAACATCCTGACAGTGGCTTGTGTACACTAGTTAGCTGAAGAATATTTAGAGAGACAGGATTAACCCTTGTGTGGTGTTCATATTTTTGTTACTCAGCCAGTGTTCGTGGGTCTGGTGGATCCGCTGCCTTTTTGGGCTTCCATTCAACACAATCAAACTATTTTATGTTAAAATACTCAACAGATGTTTACTTCATCTCAATTACAAGCAATATAAACAGCATATATGGTTAATACTTGCCCTTTTACATTTGTTAGATCACATTAATGAATTAAAGTGCTACTTTTTTGCCCGCTGACCGGCTGGTCTTGTGGCTCGTCTAGCTGATGCTCAATCTCATCCTCTTCTTCAAAGTCACTGTCAGACTCAGAATTCTCAGAAATGTGATCCTCACATTCTGAAACCTCTTCCTCTTCCTCTACATCATCATCAAATGGTTCTCTCTCTTCCAAAATAATTTGCAAGGCCCTCTGAGCAGAGAATCTTTTGGCCATCTTGATCAGTTGTGATAAGGACCCAAACTGGCAAAGCTTTATTTATTGTGTCTTGCCCCAAATTTGCAGCTTGGATAGAGTGTGAAAAAAATAAAGATTGGTTCTCGCAAGACATAATGCGGGAATGTGAGAGCAGACAGGTGTCGGTGCTTTACTTTATCAACAATGTTGCAACCTTGTGCGGGAATGGCAGGGGCAGAAACACAAAAGTCTCACACACACACACACACACACACACACACACACACACACACACATACCATGTATACATCAGTTCAGGGGACATTACATTGACTTACATGCATTTCCTGGAGACTTATCCTAACCTTAACCATAACCAACACATACCTAACCCTAACCCTTACCCTTAACCTTACCCTAACCCTAATCCTAAACCTAACCAAGTCTTCACCATAAAATTAATGATTCCCCTTATGGGGACCTCCAATTTGTCCCCATAAGGGAGGCGAGTCCCCACACGTGACTGTGTAAACAGATTTAGGTCCCCACAAGTATAGTAATGCTAGGCCACACACACACACACACACACACACACACACACACACACACACACACACACACACACACACACACACACACACACACACACACACACACACACACACACACACACACACACACACACACACACACACACACACACACACACACACACACACACACACAGAAGGCCCAGACAGGTGCACAGGACCTACAATTTCCACACTTTTGTTTGAACATCCTGTATGTAATGTAAATGTGTAGGGGGGGTGTACAGTGGGTGGTCATTGAAAATGTGTTCTGATATATGTTCTTCACAGAAAATGAGTCAAGGCCATTGAGTGTGGGTTTGAAAAAAATATGTATCATATCATTTTTCATTAGCTAAATAATTAAAACGGGTCCCACAGACCCGAACACCATACAAGGGTTAACCTGTTAAGCCCGAGAGGACCCTAATCCGGGTCTGGCGGGTAGTTTTTTTTTTTTTTTTTTCTAAACTGTGTCTCAGGGCTTCTTAATATTTAAAAACCTATTAATGTGTCATACCAGATTAACGGGAAGAAACTCAGCTAACTGACGATACGAACCATTTTTACCAAAACAAAACACAAATCTCATAAGAAAAAATTACTCCTGAGCAAAAATTACTCCTGAGCAAAAATGCTAATGCACTTGGCACATAACTCAAGGTAAAGATACCCTTATTACTTATCGTAACTGCACATACAAGATATCCGATTAAAGCTGAGATTCCACAGATTATATAGGTATTAGTATCATCACTGAGCGATCAGAACTCGCGACAGGGGAAGCAAACACAGACATCACAACACGTAGCATTACGGAGCAAACACGGGAGATCGTCTCACCTTAGCTTTTATTCTGATCAAAAGTCGTGTTCAATGGCATTAAAACGATAAAACCGCTGCTGAGGGTTAATCCATAGGTTAATCCATAGGTTAATCCATAGGTTAATCCAATGTGTCTGTCACTTCGGGTTTTGGCTATGCGTCACTCTCACTCCTTATTTGGTAACGTGTGTGTATGTGGAACCTCCCCTCGATTCCATTGGCTCTAGCGGTTAAAAAGAGATGTCAATCATCAAAAATGTAAAATGATCAAATTGCCCTTGTTTTGCATCAATCTTGATACAGGGTACTTATTATATGTTATAGTTTGGATTCCTAAAGCTTTTAGTCTACCATCCCATCATTCAAGGGTGGTTTTCACTATAATTTTCATTTTTGGACGGACACTATAATTTAATTTGTTTTACTGTGTTCAATCTGAATTTACTTTAAAATAAAAACATCTATATTGATTCTGACACTTCTACATCCAACTCACAGGTTTATCATTTATCAAAGATTATTCATTTACCCCTTTTATAAGTGAAGATAATGGTCATTTGTGCTGGGAATGTCATTTTCGAGCCTGAGACCTGAAAAACAGGTTAAGGTAGAGTTGATCCACAGAGGACTTAGAGTCATGGCAGGTGCCATGTTGTTACATAACAGCAGCACTGCTGGCTCAGCCCGCAGGAACTCATGGTGTTCTGTTATTCACATGCCTTCTTCTGCCGTGGCGTGTGCTCGAATATGTATGCTGCGGACATTTTCCGTATCATGTTGATATTGTGTTATTCTGACACTGTGGATGTGGGTCTGTCTGTATGTGTGTTTCAGGAGTGGAAAGATGGCCTGGCCAGCCCTGAGGACCTGTCACCGGCTACACTACGGTCCCCCAGCTACATCACTGACTCCATGATTGGCTGCACGTCACTGCCAAACACCCAGGTCTGACACAATCTCCCATATTATCTTTTTCACATTAAGTAGCTAAAATACGTAGTGGTTTTTGATAGGAAGCCAGATTACTTACTGTAAGTGTACCACTTTTTTATGGAATCAATTTATTGGCTATCATGAAAATTGAACTATAAGGAGAAGTCAATTGTAAATGCATTTATGGTTATTACTAAAGGTTAATTTTAGCTCACAGTTTACTGTTGACAGTAGCAGTAATATTCTCAGTGAGGAGGACCCATCCTTGTGGGGAGGTGACATCAGTACTGTTTGTCTCCTTGGCCCTACAACCAGATCTGGAAATGACTAACTCTACTTCTGCAGGCATAGTTAAAGTACCAAGCAAAACAAACAGGCAGAAGCGCTTCTTCACCAACCACACACACATGACCACAGATGCGAATATAACTATATATATATATAGACCCATGCATATAGACATTACACACACACATGTAAGGGAGTCTAAAAGAATACAAAGCTCTTTCTCAGAGAAGATCGATGCTCCAGAGGTCCAGAGGGCAGAGCTTGACAGCGACCTGTGTGATGGATGACTCACATTCAACACGTTACAAAAGGACATGCCTGGAGATTAATAGGATGTAGCACAACACCACAGATGTGATGAAAGATGACTCCACTTCTGTGACAAAGAACGCTGTGTGTGCACTTTTATTCCCCATCAAACACTTTGAGCCAGTAGCTGGTGGCAAAGAGGCGTCTTCAGTTCTCAGGGGTGTCAAACTCAAAATGGTTGCACTCAAAGGGCCGGTTGTAACTTTAAGACGATATAAATATATAAAACAATGTATTATATGACATTATTGACTCTGCATTGGATTATTATCGGATAGGGTAATAACTTCATAATTAACTACGTCTGAATGCAGAAGTCTAGGGCAAATAATTGCAAGTCTCTTCAGTGTGCATGTCACAAAATGAGATGCATTGTGGGACATGTTGTTTATTGGCAATGTGCTTCTGTAAAACGGCATGTAACCGTATAATAAACGTATTATATTCTTTGCAAGCTCTTGCGGGCCACATAAAATGAAGTCGCGGGCCGGATTTGGCCCCCGGCCTTGAGTTTGATACCTCTGAGTTAGATGATCAGAGGGTCCCTTTCTACTTTGAGATGGAAGCATGGCAGAAACTGGGATATGCATGAATCATCAGTGCCTTAGCACTCTCAATACACAGTTAAACAATAATGATATCCGAGCTACTGAGCATTGTGATGTGTATCATGATGGTGAATTGAAACCAGAGCACATAAATCATCATTTTAGCCTCAACAACATATCAAAAGCCATTCATACGATTACCTCAGAGGGATGAGGTCAATGCTTTGGTGTTCTTACTGCCAGTCTTTGAAGAGACAGTGAGGAGGCTGTGAGGTATTATTAAAAAGCTTTTCCTGACAAACAATGTGTACAGTGTACATGGATTAAAACAACAAATGACGTAGGAACATTTTCTCCGTGAAATAGTGAATAGTGCTGTTATTGTTATGGTGCTCCTTCATGGCACAGTACCATACCTTAGAGATACGCTTGCATTTTATGCTTTTACATCAGCTTCATGTATAACATCACAGCCAATGCCAAAAATAAAAGTATTACATTTAAATCTTTTAATATCACTTAATACTGCTGATTTGATGCCTTGTAAAATACTTAAATAGATTAACAATGTTTTAACCTAAATAAACTAAGGTAGGTTCATGACTTAAACATTATGCTCTTAAATAAAGAAAAGAGAAAATCCTTTTTAACATTTTATTGCGTGAATCTTAAGGTTTTATGACCCATAGACCTTTCAGATTATTAGAAAAAGTAATTTCCCAAACCCTGCTTGTGTTTGAGGGAATTGTTAGGGTGTTTGTTTTTCACTTTTGAATCTCCACATAAGCATGACCTCAGCTTGTTCTAAAAACTTGCAACAGCGAGACGGGGGGATTTTCTCACACATCTGGAAGTGATCAGGGAGCCGGGCAGACCTGTCAGCCGGGCTGCAGCACTCCGAGCAGGGCAAGACGAGATGGGGGAGCGAGGGTCTTTGTGGAGCCTGTCTGTCTCTCCCTACTCCCCTGCCTCTCTACATAGCTACAGTCTGTCTCTTTCATGATTTCTCTCTCTCACACTTCACTTTGACAGATAAAAAGCTTACACCTTGTAGACGCCAACAAGTTCCTAATGGAGATGGCAGGTGAACAAATTGAACCGGGCCAGACGGGAAAAGGAGAACGTTTTGTAGCTTTTTCCATTTGCTTATATGTCTATCTACCCAATCTATGTGTTTATTTCTTCATGGGGGAGTCTGAGGGATTAGGTGTGTGTCTGTGGTGTGTGTGCAGGTTTGTGTATGTGTTTAAGGTGGGGAGGTTTTGCTTGACTTGGACAATAGGATGCAGGGATTTAGGTGAAGACAGACAGCTGCTCCTATAAGTTTACACTGTCAGGAGAGAGTGAATAGCCAAAAAAGAACCGGCTTAGAAATATGGCTTAAAATAGAGGGAAGATGCAATCGTTCAGACTGATGACTGTGAGTCATTGTGCCACCCAAAAAAAGTGTGCTTGTAGTGTGGAGAAATAGGTTACGTCAACTTGAGGGTCTTGCGTGCGTTGAGTTAGTGGTGATTTAGTCTCGGCAGGCTTTGTTGCAGCATGCACAATGACTCTATATTTGCTCCAGGACCCCCACAGGAAATGATATCAATTCCAGGAAAAAGCATGTAAAGGAGGTCATGTACATACCGCATGAACACAATCGATTACGTTACCTTGGGTTTGCCCTGCGTGTATTCCATCGACTGTAGTAGCTACAGAAATATAATAAAAAGAACGTGTGATGTATTTACCAATGGGTTTGAATCCTCAGGCGGAAAAACATGAAAATAAAACTTATTATTTCACTCATAAATAAGAATTGTAATTGTCAGTAAAGGGCAGTTATTATATTCCTCTGACACCCAAACTCCATCAATAGCCTTCACAGCTTTATTTATTATTGTCTGTATCCATGCAGCTGGTTGCTCCTCAAACTCTTTTATCTTTTAATCTCTTTCTCTCCATCTATCTGTGCCTGATGTGCACAGCACAGATCATTAACGTTGACAATCTGAATCTGATCTTCTTATCATTCAATCTCTGTTCCTCGTGTCTCTCTGCTCTTTCTGGTCACCTTGGCAACCTGCATCATTATCTGTTCTCTGCCGCTCTTTATCTCCCCTTGCTTACTTTATTCCTGGCATGATACCCATTACTGCCACAGGACCTTTGACAAACACTTTTCTGTCTTTCTGTCTGTCTGTCTTCAGGACACTGAGTCCACCAGTGTGTTGCCAGATGACAGCGGCTCGGTCTTGATGGACGACACCTCCAGCCAATGGTCAACTGCGGCTGACACTGAGGAGGAGAGGAGGAGTGCCTTAGAGAAAAGCACGTATGTCATTTATCCTTTTATAATATAATATCCCTCATGATAATCCTCATGGCAGCCCTATGCTTGGTGTGTCTTTGAAAGCTGTTTATTTTCAATATTTGTTAAATGTTATGTTACGGAGCAAAATCTGTTGCTAAAAGCTAGTTAGTGGACATTAAGTTTTGATCATTTCTTGAAACTATTATTTTCTGGATTACACATACTTCAATTCAGCATGTTTGCATGGTCTGCTTAACACATGTTGGTAAGACTCATTTATTAGATTTCTCGAATTAAATGTTTACCAGTGGGACACTTTCTCCATTGTTCCTGTAACTAGTATCATATTACATTTCCAGGAAACTTCCTATAAAATGAGAATTGGCTATCACGTCCTTATTAGCAAAACTATTAGGAAAGTGTGACACGTATAAACATTTTTAACAAACTTTTTGAAGTGGACTTAACCACTAATTCTGCATCATTTGTATCTCAACAGGTATGTACTGCAAGAGCTTATTGAGACAGAGAAGCACTATGTGGTGGACCTGGGACTCATAGTGGAGGTAAATCTGCAGTCTGACTGCCAGCGTGAAACACAAAATCTGCCCTGACAGAGAAGAGGAAACTGAGTCATCCACCTAGCCTGTCAGAGCGAAAACCCAAAATCCCTATCACCTTAATGACTCTCTTTCCACATTTCCGTCTGCCTCCATCCTGCTGACTCCAGTTTGAAGCAGATTTTGTGAATTATTAGCTTGAAGAGTATTATGTTGCAAGGCGATCCATCTCCCGGGGGTGCCTTAAATAGCTGGAGATATTTTGGTTCAGAGAATAATTCTTGCACTCTAAAACTTTTATAGAAACTCAATAATAGCTGTGGTGAGATTGCTTCAGTGTGTTTATAACAATCTAACTAGATTGTACCAGGTGTTGTGTGTGTAGGGTTGGGAACCGAAACTCGGTTCCAGATGAGAACCGATAAGAAAATGCCGGGTACCGGGTACCCATACAAAATACACAATTTCGGTTCTGCTTAACGGTTCCTAAACGCGGTAGACCCTGTATTCCAGCGGGTCCGTCTGCACCGCGGTGCTGCGGTGACCCGGTGGAATACAGGGCGGACCTGGAGAATCACAGAACGGCCGGTCGTCAGCGGGCCGTTGACGGCCGACTCGGTACGCTGACGGCCGGCACCGCCCTTCATTTTTTTAAACGGCATCATATAAATTGCGCTGACAGGCGACAGAGGTCCACAGTTGCCCCCGCAGCGATGCTCCCCCCGCCCTCCCGTAGACATTTCACGAGCTCAGTCACTTCATAACACCAAAGATAGGTCGCGGTAAACACTCTGAAGTGAGGCTCCACTACACTAAAAAAGAAAAAGCAAAGTGTAATGCCTGTTAATAGCTTGCCACAGGCATAGCTCAGTTAAAATAAAGCACAGCTATTGTGCAATACATTTGTATTGCATGTATATTTTTTAGTAACAATTTCAGTTAAAGCTTTTAAGAATAAATATATTTTTGTTATCTAAACGTTTGACCTCTTTATTTTACAATTTTGGAATCGAAACGGGGAATCGATAAGAACCGGAATCGATAAGCAGAACCGGAATCGAAATCGGAATCGATAAATTTCAAACGATACCCATCCCTATGTGTGTGTGACAGATCTGTCTTTTCCTTGCAGGGCTACATGGGAACAATGCAATCCAAAGGTATTCCGGAGGACATGAAGGGAAAAGACAAAATCGTTTTTGGGAACATTCACCAAATATTTGACTGGCATAAAGAGTAAGTCCCTGAGTTTTTTTAATACATTTGAAGTGGAACATGATATGGTTGCTCCAGTTCCTATCAAAAGAAAATACAGTGATTTGCACAGCATTATGTTTGTGGCTGAATGGAGGACAAAGGAACAATAGGTCAGGAGACAAATCTGACCTTTCCTTTTGGGGATGCTCTTGCTTGTGTGTGTGTGTGTGTGTGTGTGTGTGTGTGTGTGTGTGTGTGTGTGTGTGTGTGTGTGTGTGTGTGTGTGTGTGTTTTCTCTCTAGCTACTTCCTGGGAGAGTTGGAGAAGTGTATAGCGGAGCCAGAGAGGCTGGCCCAGCTCTTCATTAAACACGTGAGTTCTAATATGGACTAGACACACACACACACACACACACGCACACACACACACACACACACACACACACACACACTCACACACTCACACACACATCAGTGGAGGTGTCTAGATCTCCTTCCTTGTGTTGTTTGGCGAGGGTAAATAGAGCTAAGAAAAATATTCATAGCTCCTGTTTATCCTACACCCTACGTCTCTCCATCTCTCTCAACTGACTGCCAGCGTCTCTCCTTCCATTTCCCTGTTACTGATACGTCTCAGCCCAGGCTCTGTTTTTACAACAGTGCACACGGCAAACACTCACATACACACACAGCAAAACACTGGCCAAGTTCCAGTCGGGCTGGACTGGTCTGGAAACACCAGGGGAAAACAGCCAGAAAAGACCACATGAACACGACAAAAGAAAAACAAACTCTCAGCTTAGTCTCTTTGATATGAAGGCTTTTTCACCCAAAACGACCACAAACTCCTTTTTAAATATCCTTGCTCAGGAATGAAGCAAAGGGATGCATGCAAAGAAAGATCCACTGTTAAGAACATTGTTCTTAGAATAGAATGGGTGGTATGGGGTCACAGGGCTTACACAGGGTGCAAAATTAGATGTTTGCTTATTGGTTAAGTGGTGGCACATGCAGATGGGGCAGACGTGATGGGTCATTTGACCCACTTGTCTTTCTTGTCTGAAGATGCTTAAGTCAAATGTGTGTGTCTCTCTTTTGCTATATTCACTCCGTCTGTCTGTAGCTCTTCAAACAATTCAATAAGCCTGAGCCCACTGGATAATTAACTTAAAAAGCCTGTGGGGGAATAAAGAAACTTGTAACTAAATCTAAGCATGATGTCAAACTGTGAAAACAAGCAGACAGGGAACATGGCTCTAATGAAAGGCAGAAAGCCCAATCTGCTTTTAACGAGAGCTGTGACACCAACATGTGTGCTAGCTCACATGATACATGCATCACATAAACACATGTAAACACTCACCCAGGCTAGTATACTGGATGCTGGTAGACAGAATACTCATATTTCACATGCAGCCGTCCTCTGCAGTGTTACACGATGTCCATATTCAGGTGGAGCCGCTCACTGGTCTCTAGGTAACAGAGCCATGCAGCGTGTTGCTAGGTACAGCCTTATATTGGCAGTCTCTAAAAGGCTCTGGTTACACTTAGGGTAACCTGGGTGAATTATACATAACCCCATGCTCATCTACATGTAACTCCATTAGGACTCTCAGGACTGCCACATCCTCACTTCCATGCCAATTACGCACAGGAGAGAAAGCGCTTACCCAACTGAGTCAGCTTCAAAGGCTCTCCGAGACAAATCATTATGCTCTGCTCTACACTGCGCATAGATCGTTGTCCTGTTTTCCGCTAACATTTACTTTATTTGCAGTGTTTATTTATCTGTATTGCATACAGTATACAAATAAAATGCTGTGACAAGGAAGTTTCCCTTTGTCGCTTATTTGTATCAAAGATTCAAATGCATGGTTTTGTCATCTGATGTTTGTTTGGCTTGTATTGCAGGAGAGGCGTCTGCATATGTACGTAGTATACTGTCAGAACAAGCCCAAGTCCGAACATATTGTCTCAGAGTACATCGAGACTTACTTTGAGGTGAGTATTTTATTCAAATTAGTAGTTTTGGTTCTGTCAGAAAAAAAGTTAAAAAAGCTCCTAGATTCAAAGGTTGCATCTTCAAATGGCCTGCTTTTTACATTACATTACATTACATGTCACTTGTTAGACGCTTTTACCCAAAGCGTACATACATACATTCAATACTGTGGGCAATCCCCACAGGAGCAATTTGGGGTGAAGTGTCTTGCCCAAGGACACAGCAACATGCTGACTGCAGCGGGATTTGAACCAGGGTCCCCTTGATCCAAATATCAGCGCACTATAACACTGAGCCACAGCCTCCCTCCTGTTTTGTGAACAACAGTCCAAAACCCAAAAATATTAGATTTCCATCAAAGTCTTACATATGAGGAGCTATAGCCAGCAAATATGTTGGATTGCATACCTTTTATAATAATGAAATGTTTATTCAAAGCTACATTGAAGGTTGAATGACTTATTGATTCAGGTCAAACACTGTAGATGTGCCTGTAGTTACTATGCCCTTTAGTATGCATGTACTGTATGTCTAACTGTTTATTTGCTATATACTGTATTATACATGACCCTTTAGTTGTCTTTCCAGCTGCCATTTATTATTGAGATCGTAATCAGTTCCTTTTCATTGACAGTAAACACATGACTATTAGATAAACAGTATAATCCCTGTGATATATTCTCTTGGAATGATTATATTGGCCGTTAGCGGCTGCGTTTGCTGCGGCTGTCATGTTGACTCGTGTTGTTGTGTCCGTCTCTTCTGACAGGAGTTGCGACAGCAGCTGGGCCACAGGCTGCAGCTCAACGACCTGCTCATCAAACCTGTCCAAAGGATCATGAAGTACCAGCTGCTGCTCAAGGTGAAAAGCAGGGCACACACCAACACACACACACACACACACACACACACACACACACACACACACACACACACACACACACCACACACCACACACACACACACCACACACACACACACACACACACACACTGCTGTTCACTGTGCAGCTGTCTGACACATCGCTGTTCTGTCACAGCATTGTAAACATACAAGCACGCACACAAGCATGCACACAAACACGCACACACACCCCACTGTGCAGGAACAGTGACGACACACCGGCTGCTTTCAGGCTACTTTCCATCCAGAGAGGAAGAGGCAAATTACATAATGAGATTCTTCCCATAATATTTAAGCAATAATACGTCAAAAGAGTCTTTGAAGAGGATCATAAAATGACATCCCTGTTATAAAACGTTTCTTTGATATAAAAAGTTGAACTTTGGCAATCAAATGAAAGGTGGGTTCAACCCCATAAATACTCATCCAGATGTCCACACCTTACTCTGAGCAGTAAACCTGGAATGCTCTGGTGACCATGCTGTGTTTATTTGAGCAGGACTTCCTGAAGTATTACACCAAAGCCGGGATGGACACGGAGGAGTTGGAGGTGGGTGTCCTGATTCCTAAATATGAGGTTTAAGGTGTGCAAAGCTATGCCTTTTATGAGTATTCCTGCTAATAAACTCACTTTTTTCTTTTAAACAGAAAGCAGTGGAAGTGATGTGCTTCGTGCCAAAACGCTGCAACGACATGATGAATGTGGGCAGACTGCAAGGCTTCGAGGTAAGACTAAGGAGTTAAGACCATCCTTCAAAGTCTTCAAAACATTTCTCATGCCAACTATTTAGCCTGTAACTGTAACCACTTCCTCTGTTTGTTGTCTTTGCTGTGGCTCCAGGGTAAGATCACAGCCCAGGGGAAACTGCTGCAGCAGGACACCTTCACTGTGACCGAGCAGGACAGTGGCTTCTTGTCCCGAGCCAAAGAAAGACGGATCTTCCTGTTTGAGCAGCTGGCCATCTTCAGTGAGCCAATCGACAGGAAGAAAGGGTTTTCCCTCCCTGGGTACATCTTTAAGAACAGCATCAAGGTGGGCGCCTCAGATCTGCTAAAGCAGCTTTAGAAAAGTAGGAAAGTTCTTCTAACTTCCAGGTTATTCACGTCATACTAATCCACAGAGATGGCAAACATACACACATCCTTTACTCAAGTAGAAGTACAGATACTCGTGTTTAGAAATACTCTGGTAAAAGTAGAAGTACTGACTAACTTCTTTACTCAAGTAAAGTAAAGTAAAGAAGTATGGCCTTCGAAATGTACTTAAGTAAAAAGTACCCGTAACTACCATCTGTTTTAAAGAGTAACTGACCTACCTTTATATTAATAGAACAATAATGTCATTGTTAGCTAATGAATGTTTCGATGCTGAACAACGGCAACATGACAACGTTTTCATTGGTCCCTCTTCTTTAAACGCAGATTAAAACAAAAGTAACTAACCTGTTTTAAAAATGTAAGAAGTAAAAGTAAAAAGTCGTCAGAAAAATAAGTAGTGGAGTAAAGTACTGATACCAGAACAATGTATTTAAGTACAGTAACGAAGTATTTGTACTCCACTACTTCCCACCTCTGCTAATGCAGCACGTGTTACATAATCTCAGAGCAGGCACTTTTTTGAGGTTGCATGTGTGAGCGAAGCATTTAACAAGCAACTCGGCAGGATGCACTCTTCACAGATGCTTATCCGATGTGATGTGTTCCAGGTGAGCTGCCTCGGGGTGGAGCCCAGCGTGGAGGGAGATGACGGCCGCCTCGTCCTGACATCACGCAACCCTGACGGCAGCGTGGTGCGCTTCCAGCTGCTGGCCTCTTCCCCTGAGATCTGCAGGGCCTGGGTCAACGATGTGGTTCAGATCTTGGACAGCCAGCGCAACTTCCTCAATGGTTAGACCCAGCTGAACTCTGAAGATTACACAACATCCCACGCCATTTATCCATAAATCATATTTCATCCTTCCATATATAGACTTAAGTGTACTTATGAATCAGTGTAAGATAAGTTTTTTAGTTTGACCATGTATTGTGGCCTTTGGAAACTCATTCCTGCCCCCGTTCCAAGATATTTATAAAAACAAAAATGTCATGGTCAGTCAACATAATGAGATTCAATGTCAAAATTGTCGAATAGTACTTTATTTATACTCCCTTTTCAATGTTTATAAGCAGTTTACAAAGATGTACATCACATAACAATCTAGTTCAGGGGTACTCAAATACAAATCTTAAAGGTCCAAAATAAATGTTTCAATAAGACAAAGGTCCGTTTATTACGGTCATTCAAACTTTTAAACAATTGCAACAAGATTCTTAACACGAGGTTGCAAAAACAAAAATAATCTGTATGCAGCCGTTTTCATTGTTATTGTTTCTGTGCTTGACCCCTCAGAGTCGCAGTGTAAGAGCTGCACAGTTAGGAATAAAGGCAGCTGCACCCTCTTTCATTCAGCATTCCCATTATTGCTTTATAAATGTCTTGCCCCCTTGTGTGTCCACTGAGGTTCGTCAGGCCCAACACATCTTCAACAAACTCCCCCTTTGCCTCATCATAAAAACTCACAAACACCAGCAACTGAGCATTGTCAGTGGTGTCAGTGGACTCACCCACAGCTAAGGAAATGCACTGTGCATTTTTTATTCCATCACAAAGCTGATGAATCAAATCACCAGCCAGTATTTCTGTTCTTCTGGTTGCTGTGCAATCTGAGAGGGGATTTGCTTGATTTGACCTGTTATTTCCTCTTTTTGTTTGCCTTCAACATGGTCTCCATCACTTCAGTCATGCATTCTTTTATACTGCAGTTATTATCCAGTGGAAAGCCCTTACCTACTGGCCTAGTTAAATCAAAGTGGTTACTTTTTTTTGGCTGGGCAGTGTAGTTTTAAACACCGTCTTATTTGACTTTCTCAGGACTTAAAACTGTTTTTTGGGGGCAGACCCCCTCAAAGAAAAAAATATATTTACACACGTAAGGTCATCATCTTAATAGTTTTGTATGCTCATCCGTGAGCAGAGCATCAAGTTGACATGTCTATTACAGCTGAATGCGGCGATTACCATGTTGTTCAGCAAAACGCCTCACAAACGTATTAAGATCAACAGCTTTAGTGCGTTTTGATTCAATGCTGAGTACAGCCAAACTGACAGGCTCTTCTCTGTCAGTGTAGACCGCAAATACCTAATTCCTTCAGCGCTTGGGTCCGAATGCTTCTCGTTTTGCGCCGTCCAGTTAAAAATGAAATCGCCGCCAAATCGTATGTCCACGCTCGCGCCAGGACCGGGGGAGGGGTTACATGACGTGCATCTTGTGCTGCATTCACTTGCACTCGGACATTAGAGACTTTCTCTCATAAATGTCCGATGAGCCACAACTTTTCTTTCAAAACAAAGCTGCCAACTGGGGTGGCAGCTGGGGTGGCAAGGCCTATTTTTAGGGTGTCAGTTGCCACCCCGGTAGGTGAAACTAGGCTACTAGCTACAGTACAGATGGAACTAGATGAGCTGTTAACTCTCGCTCTGAATTGTTTTTGTTTTTGTTTTAATTCTCGCTCTGACTTAGACAGGTTGAAAGAGACACACACATGTTTCCCACCCGCATTCCGCGAAGACCCGCCCTACTGTGCCTCTGATTCGCAGATTGTTTGGGGGGAAAACGCTGACTGGATGCTGAATGTGATTGGACCAAAGCGTTGACACACACAGGTGGAACACAGTGGAACAGTCAGACATGCAGAGCGCTGTTTGCAGTGGACATAGCGGAGAATTTTGACTCGTTGCGAATGCGTTGTGGCGATGTCTCACATATAATACAGAGAGATCATACATATGAAAAGTATAATTTGCTCAGAGTCCGGAGACAGTGCTGGTTCGGTCCGGATCCGGACCGGAGTCCGTAGTTTGAGGATGCCTGATCTAGTTGTTTGCAGATTCAGTGTTAATTAATTATAATTCACAAGTAAAATATGCCTCCATAAAAGAAGTCATAATTATTGATGTAAAAACTGCACGTTAATAAACCTTAATGTCCTTATCTTCCTTTACCTGCGCAATATAAATATGAATGTCAATGCAAAATAAATGAGATGAAGTAAACTGACAAAATAAATGTTGAATCCACATGACACAATGCTTTGTAAAATGTTCAGAATCAGGTACAGATCATTGTTTTTTTTTTGTTTACTGTTTTTGTTTCTGATTTTATGTAAAGCGTCTTTGAGCACTGGGAAAAGCGCTATAAAAATCAAATGTATTATTATTATTATAAGCACTGTCTATGTTTCTGTGTGTGTCCTTCAGCCTTACAGTCACCCATTGAGTACCAGCGACGAGAGAGCAAGTCTAATAGCCTGGGCCGCAGCATGAGGCCCCTGCTGTCTGCTGCCAGCGCCCTGCGGCCCCATTCCTCCGCCTCCATTGACCGCCATAAGCTGCCATCCCTTCACTCTCACAACACCTCCCTGCCCACACTCTACCTGCCCAGCCAAGGCCAGAACCAAGGACCCATCGAGACCTACGCACTGCGGGAAGTAGGTTTCTTTAGCTGTCTCCTTCTGTGCCCTATACTGTGACAATGTTCTGCTGCGTCTGCTCACTCAAACACAGTATTTCTATTTATGAGACACCTGAGACACAGCCAGGCCCGTTATCTCATAAAGGTCTCCTATTATACTATTTTTAACATATATTATAGGTCTCAGATATATACAAATATATAGAAAACATGTCTATGAAGTGTTTTTCTCAAAATACCAAACAGAACCCATTCTAGCCATGCCTCATACTCCTCTATTTCAGCCCTGTTAAGTGCTGATTCTGGGTCCGTATCTCTAAAAAAAAAAAATATATATATATATAGAGATATATAGAGAGAGATATGGGTATGAAGGAAAAAACTGAGGGTTTTGTTTTTTGACACACCGGGCACACATATTTATGTATAAAAGACATACAAAAGTGCATTTTGCATGATAGGAGACCTTTAAGCTTTTTTGACTGGGCGTCTGTACTGTCACACATATGGGATGATTAAAATAACAAATGATATTGTGTGCATGCACTACAGTGTTGCTGAGTGACTTACCTGTTGTTTGCCTCTGCAGCCCACCCTGGTCCAGCCGTGCCCTGCTGACTCCACCACTGTTTCTCTGTCACATGTCCAACTGGGCTTCACTGACCAGCCAAACAGTCAAGCTGTGTCAAATGGGATGTACACACCCACCACACAAAGTGCACAGGTAGTGTATACACATGCATATAGAGACTAAGCTGTGAATATGATATCCTTTCAACTGTAATTATTTACATAGCTAAACTGGGTGCTCCTGGGTTGTATCGTAGTCATTATTCAACACCAGCAGTGGGATGATTAATGACAAAACAGGAAGTTAACCACATAGGGAATAATGGGCTATTGTACAACATCTTACCATCATTCCACTGTGCTCATTAGGGTAATTAAAAGATGAAAGACAAAATATATGTTAACCATTTATTAAGACACAAATACAGTGAAGGGTTTTTTTAATCATAAGAAGAGTTCAGTCAGACAACTCATGTGTTTCTTTAACATGTTTATTAGAAGCAGCATATAGTTGAGTTTGGCGTCTAGGCTCGGGCCTCATCACTCCACAGATATACATAGCCCGATGAGTGATGATTAAATAACTAACCCCAGAGCCTACAGGTGGAAGCTGGGGTGGTGGTGGGGCAGGCAAGCAGCACCGATGTGGAAGCATGGAAGTGTGGAAGTAGCTGCAGCAATAGCAGCAGCAAGCAATAAGCAAGGGGCGTTATGTATGAATGCAGCATAAGTGCTCGAGTTGACTGCCTGAACTAGCTCGCAGGCTTCGCCCCATTTACTTATCCCCCTATTGGATGAAAAGGGAATCGATAAATATCTGGAAAGTTCTGAAGGAAACTGATTAACTTTTAGCTGTGCTGGTTTCAGTTAGTTGAATACAAAGACGGGAAATTACCACATCTCTGTTTTACACAAAATACAACAAGGTTCCATTTCACGCCTATCTGCCTTTACCCTGTAGTTTTAACCATCTGGCCAGTCAATAATGGCAGCATCCTGTTGTTGGGCTTTACATTACCATTAGTGACGTCTCCCTCTGTCATCACTGGGCTGATGTCCTCAGTGTTGACAGCCCATCAGTTGTTGTTCTCCATACTTCCCACTGTTTACTCAGGCTGGATAGGCTCGGTACATAATAAACAGGAAGCTAGCTGAGCCAGACGAGGAAGTCAGAGAGAGATGCCTATCAAAGCCAGAAAATGGTTTCCCATACTTGTGCTGGGATGAAAGGACGGACCTGGGCCAATGCATTTTCAGACTGCAGGTTTAATTGGAAAATTGCGTTAAATTAAGTTTCTTGTTTGATATAAAAGTGAACCTACAGTATTATGAGTGAATATGTGCAGTACATGGAAGTACGTTGTGATGAATGTTCCCTCTATCCCCAGCAGAGAGCAGGAGAGGGCTGCCGGAGGGGGCCGCCTGCTGATGCTGGGAGCCAGGCTCCACTGTCGGGCCCCTCGGCCGGACGTCGCCCCAGCAACCTGGCTCAGCTTGCTGAGGACGACCTATGAACTCTGAGGCTCTCTGTCTCCTGGGGCAGGAGGACAGCAGCTAACGCCACAACTGAGGAGACACGAATACTTCTCCACTGTCTGTTAATGCCAGGCTGGACCCTTACCTGGTTCAGTCATAACTTATGGAGGATACTGAAGGAACCTGAGGGAACATATGAAGGAATTATTGGCTGAAACTATGAAATTACTTTTTTAGGGAGCCATTTAATGGGCAGCCTTGGCCACTTTTGAGTGTCCATTGACAGTACCCACTACCCAGTGATACTGGTATGACAATTTGTGCTTTCTACCTTTTTGAGAGATTGAATATCTTCTCTCTTTCAAAGGGCAAGGGGAATTTGTTTGATGAAGAAATATCCATTCCTATTTGGGGCGGTCACTGGAGTTACATGTGTGCCTGAATGTTTGTTTATGCAACAATGTGTGGATGTGTTTGTAAGCATGAAAGTGTGCAAGGAGTGGCAGTAGCTCCTATTGTATCTTTGGTAAATATCCTTCATAAACATGGTTTTTTTCTGATGCCCCATTGTAAAGACAAGTACAGCCACATTACTACATTTTGTCATTCCCCTGCTGACAACTGCTGTTTGTGTTGTATAGGAAAGGCAGAACACTTGATCTGAACACGCCAGTGGAATTTCATCTGAAAGTGAAGACGTTTCTGTCTTGCTACATAGCTGAGAGCTCCTGGGTGCTCTCTTATTCTGTTTGACCGGCCCTCGTTTGATCTGGACAAAAAAGGCGTGAGTGAGCCCCGAGAGGTTCTCTGTGGGAATGATGTCACTTCAGAATACTTTTTCTCTCTTTGGGCAACTCCTGAGGAGTTGCGAGATACAGTAGGTGCATTCAAAGGGACTGCTGTGCTGACCCAAAGTGTTGCATGAAACATCTCTGTTGTGATTGACTGACACAATGCTGCTTTACACAGATCTTTCGTTCTAGGCAGAGAACCTGTGATTTTGGGGGAAAACACCCTTAAAAGTGCATTGGTTTGAACTTATATGAATTGTTTTATTAGTCCACTGTTGTCATGTCAAGGCTGTGCACCATTTCTATAATCTCTGTTTAGCTTTTGCCCTCATGGACTAAATACTGTACAGTGCATACCATAAAGGAAATCATACATTTCCACTTGTAAGATGAAGAAAGACAGGTATGCCAAGAAGTGTTACCGTTTCAGCTGGTTAAAATGAAGGATAAGATGTTGCTGGATAAACAGAGTGATGCTGGTGGATCTGCATGCTCTTCCTCAGACAACAGTGCCAAAAAACAGTAGCTCGCCACTCAAGTATTTCATGCTCTTACTTATAGGGCGGTGGTGGCGAAGTCGATAGGGACTTGGCTTGGCAACTAGAAGGTCACCAGTTTAAGTCCCTGCAAGACCAAGTGCTACCGAGGTGTCCCTGAGCAAGGCACCGTTCCCTACACTGCTCCCCGGGCAGCCCACTGCTCCTAACACTATGATGGGTCAAATGCAGAGAAACAATTTCCCCACGAGGGATTAATAAAAGTCCATCTTATAGTTCAGTTTGCCTGTACTCTTACAAATTAATCATAGATATATGTGTTACTATCTGGATCGTAACGCCTAAATCACACAGAGGGAAGCAAGTAAATGAATGAGGCTATTTAGTCACTATATAAGCGTTCTTCTCTGTGGCCAGTAGAGGTCCCCACAAGGCTTTCCACTTAAGTTTGATCATACAGCTGCACCAAAGATCAAGAGGCCTCATGTTTCAGTGCTCACAATCAAGCAAAAGCTGCTCAATGATCTGTCCAAAACCCAGTAATAAACTACATATAATGAACTGCAAGGTGAGATATGAGTGGAACCATCTCACAAAATACATCTGAAGTTAATGTAAACTGTCTGTTTCATGGGAATGACTGATCAGGCAGTTTTTCTTTAATACAAAGCAAAACCATTACGGAGAACCAGAAAGACACCAACACCAGGAGAGGGTTTGTGAATGCCATCATGTTTGACTGACTGTTGTATCATATCAAATAAAAAGTCTTTATGAAAATGGGTGTGGTGTTTATGTTTCTCTCTAAAATAACTGCTTTTATTGCCCACAGAGACGTATCTTTGTGTGGCTGTGGATTTTTATATTCTGAGGTAATGACACATACTCAATATGTTTTTATTTTGTATTCATTTAACTAAAAGTGCAACTAAAGTAGTTTTATTAGCCATAGGCCATGGTCCTCTGACTCTACCTTTGGGAACCTCTGACGAAGACAAAGGCAATGCATTTTGCTTGCTGTAGCATCCCCCTTGCAGAAAGTTCAAACAGGATTAAAACAAAGAAAAGAAACCCCTGGATGAGCAGACATCTGGTTGGCTGGCCTCTGAATAAAGCCCCTTTCTGGGCAGTAAAGCAAGGCCGATCGTAACACGGCTGTGATATATGGAGGAGGGGGGGAAGGGGTATTAACTTTCACAAGGGTGCAAAATCAAAGGGAGTTCCTGTCACCACTGAGGGGGTCTCAGCAACAGGGGTCCCATTCACAGGGAATTCCTCTCCAGTGCCCTCTGTTGCATCTGTTGACTCAATCTTCTCCATTGAGAGAAAGAAAACACTCATTAAAAGCCACATGACTGTGAACTTGATTGCAGCAGGCGAGACAAACAGCCCCATCAATGGATCGAGTATTTACTTTGAGGTGTGAGAATCTTTGAACAGCCCACCATGTTAGGGCTTCTTTAGGAGCTTCTTCCTTCACACCAACAGAACAAAGGCATGCAGCATTTGTATTCTGAATTCCATCAGATTATCATTTAAATAAAATGTTAGATCTTTAGGAGCTCCGGGGCATCGGAAATTCACACGTTTACTGTATGAGCTAAGAGGGTAAAAAACTTTCACTGTCAGTCACAGATACTGTATTTAAAGGTAAGACAATAACATAATTGGAAACAGTGTACGTTTCAGCAAAGACAATGTTTATTAAAATGTACATGCGGCCATAACCATAATAAAAGTGTTCATGATATTTATACATAATTTACAAAGAATTGAAACATTTAAAATGTTTGCTAATCTGAAGCCGTGGTACTTCACAGAAATCTGTAGATCAAAGACTTACATTTCAAAAAAGATCCTACCTTGAAGCTGACAAATTAGGGTTTGTTTTGGAGAAAACAAAGCTAATTAACAGCAACAGAAGCTCTTTCCATTTTAAACCTGTTCTCAAGAGCCGAAATTATAGTTTTCTATTCAGCAACCTTCTGCTGTAAGGCATACATTTATTTTGAACATGATAATATGGACATATTAAGGTAAACCTTGTGGAACTCGCTTATGTCTGGCACATCCTTCACAAAATATTTACAAAATTAATGTTTAAGATTTTTCCATTTTCCTATCAGTTCAAATTTAAACAAGTATTTAAGGCACAATACCTTTCTTGTTTCAGGAGAAATAGTTTTTTGTGGCATTTTGAAGTAGACAAAATTCAGCACAACTCTTGAAATATCACTGAAAAGGAACTTCAATTCATCTTTAAAGCTGCCTTGCCTCAAAAAGAACATGATAACCTTTTTAAAGATGGTCTCTAAATATATTTTCACGGTACTACTTGAAGTCAAAAGTAGGGCTTCGACAACAGAAGATATTCGGGGAGCTTGATGCTCACCCTCTAGTGCAAACCTATGGCAGTAAGTGTAACACAGTCTGTTCATAGTTGATTATTATTGTGGAATGGTGGATTACTCTCTCTTGATATTGGTGAGCAGCGGGTCCGTGCTCTGTGAAGGCTGCGCAGACCGGCTCTTCCTGGTCTGGTGGGTCTTCACATGTTTGGAGAGGTGGTCACTCCTCATGAACCTCTTGCCGCACTGCTGGCACCCAAAGCGCTTCTCCCCGGTATGTGTGCGGAGGTGCCGCTGTAGCTCGTCTGAACGGGTGAAGCTTTTCCCGCAGAAGAGCCAGTTACAGATGAAGGGCCTCTCCCCGGCGTGCCAGCGCAGATGTGCCTTGAGGTGAGAGGTCTTCTTGTACACTTTGCCACACTCTGGGATGTGGCAGATGTGCAGTCTCTTCTTTCCAAACTCTAACCCCCCTCCATTTGCCTGGCAGTTGGGGCACTTGCAGCGGCGGCAGCGGCGTGTGGAGCTCAGGAGGCCTTTGGAGGTGCCTTGGAGAAGAGCAGCTATCTGTGGCTGGTGGCCCAAAACCAGCTGTCTGCCCAGAGAGAAGTGATGGTTGGAGGGGGTGGCGTTGGTTTGAGGTAGGCTCCACCATTGCTGCCCTTCGTCCATATGGCCTCCGGGCAGGTGATGCCGGGCCGAGGGGTTCTGGAGGAAGCTGGGGAAGTTTTGTGCCACACTGTTGTGCTGAGGGTAATAGGAGCCGGTGGTCTGCGACTGTGAGGACAGCACTTTGACGGGGGAGAGTTCAAAAGAGTAAGAAGAAGGTGGTTCAGCCGGAGGGGTGAGAGGCAGCTCATGGTGGTGGTGATGATGGGGGTGATGATGATGGTGACCCAGACTAGGCTGCATGTGTCCGGGAAACTGCACCTTGGGCACCGTGAAGGTCATCTGGTGTGTGCTGAGGGCTGAGCTGGGCGCCATTTCGTTGCTCCAGAGCTGGAACATCCCCGCTGTGGAGCTGACGGTGCTCTCGTAGGGGAACTGGGAACCTTCTGAGCCCATCGCACCCCCCACCTGCCAGGCCTGGCTACAGGTGGTGGCCAGGAAGGACAGGGCGTTGGGGGCTCCCTCTGGGGAGGAGCTGGGCGTCCTGTCCTGTTTGGTGATACACAAAAATACATCATAAGCCACACTGAAGACAAGTCCAAGTATTAAATCTTCATTCATTTAAAAATAATATGACCTAATTTTTATTACACTATCATAGGATATTGGCACTATATCTGAGCAAAGAAGTTTGAAAGAAAGATACATTTTAAACTTTTAAATAACCCTAATTGGGTTTTTCTGTCTTTTCTGGAACTCCGATTTTTCAATTTTCAATTCTACCACTATGATAAGCTTACATCTTCACACAGTTCAATCTTGTGAAGCATATTATTTCAATACACACAAGTTGCCGAGCGGTGACTATCACCACCACTAAATCAAATAATAGAAAGCTCAAATATATGATTAAACAACAAACCTGTAAGAAGGTGTGCAAAAAGTTGTCAGTCCTTTGTATCGCGAGCGCAGCCATCTGTCCTCGCGCTCCTCCACGCACCTGCAACACAAACTGCGCCGAGAGGCACGAAGCACAAAGTCTCAACTACAGCTCGGGTGCAGAAGAGAAGAAAAGATGCTCTCGGATGACTCCTTGGGAAAGTAGACTGAAATATCCCGCGTCACTGAAATGTCCCTCAGTCCGCCAGGTAATTGTTGTCAGTGTGCGAGCAGTCCAGACAATCTGCGGTTGGAGCAGAGAGGTCTGAAGTTAGAGGCAGAGAGGCGCGCAGTAAATCCTTGCGATCATCTCAAAAGCGCCTGAGCTGCATCTTCTCTTTATAGAGTGAAAAGATCCTCTCAACGGGGTCTCCAGTATGATGCAGGAGAGCGAGTCAATAGAGGGGAGATGTGAGGGTGGAAGGAGGGGGGGATTGTTAGGTGAAGGGGTGGGCTACTCATCATTTCACTCAATTTCAACCAAATGCTGACCTCAAGTGTTGACTCCTCCTCCAATTGTTCTGAAAAAAGAAAGCATGATAAGAGGTTTCCTGTGATATCTAAATTGAGAGTTTGAACTTCTCCGGACATCCCATGGTATTTTCCACTTCTTTAAATAAAGAAAAGGTGCATGCATGATTTTGAAAAAACATTTCAAATTGTTTAGTGTTTCAGCAACTTTCTTTTTCTACATTTAGAACCACAATATGCTGAGACTGTGATAAACTCTAAGATTAAAATAGCCAACGTAGTCAAATATTTCCCACTATGGGAGTTTTTACATGCAGCTTCAAATCCACTGTGGGAATTCAAGTAAAGATAGTAGATACATGGATTTTATATTTTTGGCAACAACCAGTGATGCAGTTTTGAATGAAAACGTTGGCAATCTACAGTCAACATTATATGCAAACAAACAGAGGTATGGGAACAATACATTCATACTTACAGGAGGGGAAAAAAGTACTTTTTCCTTTGTATCCTCACATCTTGCATAACGTCATGCAACAAAGGATAGAAAAATGGCAAAACAAGTGTTCATTTTCTTACTTAATTTCCTGTAACCATAGATTCACACTTGCACTTTAGATATGGTCAAATTGGACATTTTACAATGTGAGTTTGAGTTAATGCATGTTTTTGCTTAGGTGATGTTAACAGTAATATTATTGATGATTAGGAACTGTTTTGGACAACAATTAATATTTACATTGACAGCAGTTTACTCCATTGTTTGGTATTTTCTCCAGATGTCACATAAGACACTTTTTGTTTGTCGGCAGGCAGTTCCCGGCCTAGCAGGCGTAAGGCTCACACACCATGAACACAGTGACAGTATTTTCCCTCACAAAGCTAACTGATCAAACTCAATCAAAGCCTCTGAGTTCTCACCAGTGGGTGACATGTCAAATAGGCTGCCCTGTGTGACATTCTCACATTTCAGAGTTCAAGTAGAGGCCGCTTCAGATCTTCTCCATTAAATGCAGATTGAGGCTTAATCTCATTCTGTAAGTCTGTTCACCATTACAATGTTAAGAGTTTAAATCCAGGCTGGGAACCTGCTTCTCATGTAAATTCCTGGTTCCTCACTTACCCACTGCTCCCTGTTTCACAGTCTGTGATCCTTAAATAAACATGCCTTAAGGAGGAGCCAGTTAGAATTAGAAATACATTAACTTAAAAAAAAATCTCAGTTTGGGCACAAACGTAAAGGTGTTTGTATTCAATGTCTTAGTAATTTTTACTTGACAGTTACAAATAATTAAAGGTATTGAAGATGGTCAGTAAACTGTATTTGGTTCAGGACTTTTTAAAGTTATTAGTGTGAGAGCAGATACGACAGGATGCATTTTAAATGATGTCCTTGACAGAGAGACAGCTCATTTTAAAACAAAATATTAGTCCATGCTCTTATTGACGTGCAGACTTCAGCTGCAGCGTGCTAAAATCACACACTTTTTTTTCCTTCATATAGTAACAAAATTGAGCAAATCTAAAAAAAACTGTTATGGAAAGAAGAAATGAAAATGAAGACTCTAAAAAATATTTACAGAGTGTTAAAGCATATGCAATTATATTAGATTTAGGAAAAGCAATAGGAAAGATCTATCTTAATTAATTATAATTTCAAAGTGTTTCCTAATAGCTCTCGCTCGAAATGTAGGAATAAAAAAACAAACATATAAAACACATGCATTTAAAATAATAAATCAATAACATGATTTAGTTTGAAACAAATTCCTTATGCAAATATTAATACATGTGATGTAACTCCAACAGCATTGCGGAAAATAGTCTAATTCCAAATGAAAGTGAACATTTAGGATGAAAGAAACCCGTAGTAAAGAAAGATCGGAGGACATGAAAATAGGAGTGTATCTTGGAAGCAGAGGTTTGCTGTGTCTCTGGTTTATTACGGAGCAGAAGTTGTTAATTACCCTGATTCTTATTTCCTGTCCCCTCTCCCCCACACCACCCCACCCCACCCCCACTGTACTGCCTCCCAGATGAGTGGCTTTGAAGTGCAAAGTACTCTCTCCTCACTTTGAACTGTGAAAACAATGCTCATGTGGTGGTGCTTACCTTCCCCATGTTACCTCATTTAAATAGACCTGGATACGGCTTGCACAGTTTTCAAGGGAAAACTCATTTCCAGAGAAAGAGGTCCCTGTGTTCATTAAACAGCTGGTGAGATTGCTGCTAATCAGGCCCGCTCCCTCCGTCATACACTGCAGGCTGCTCTGACTGGGTGGCTACCAGAAAATTCAACTTCAAAAACCAACACAGGCTACATCCCAACAAGGCGATGCAGACACTTTTATGCACCTATTACTAAACAGAAAATTAGCTCAAGAAAAAAGAGCACATATAACAACAGTGTTTTTCAGGGAGTTTAATGATCTGAAATCACCTGAGTTTTAAGTCATTTTGCCCACAACAAAAAACAAATGGTGCTGTTTTTGTTGCAAACATAATCTTACTCTTAAGCTCAGAACGTAGAATATGCGAGTGGCTGCTCAAGCTGTTTTTATCATGCCTGGGGGGCAGTTTAAAAGCCTCAGATCACTAAATTGTCCCAGCTGTCTTGACCATCTGCACTCGAAAGGGCAGCCGCAGAGGAAAGCGGCTTTTGTACTGGTGGCCATGTCAAAAAGCCAATTTTACAGCACCGTGCTGACTCAATTGCCCTCATGTGACAAATGCAGCCTAATGGATGAGACAGACAGCATGAAAAGCCTGCTTCTAACTGAAGTGCTTCACTCTTTAACCATTCAAATCCAAGACAGGACAAGATGGGCCGTAATTACCATGACACTCAGTTTCATTGGGATGAGCAGCAGCACCAACAGCTGGACTTTACAATGCAACAATCTGATAGCTCATTCAGGAGTCTCTTTCCTGTTTCCTATTGAGTTAGAAATGTGTGTGTTAGTGTTTCAAAGGGAGGGGGCAGAGAGATACTAAAGAGACATTGATGCTCACAATCAGGCACATTGATAAGGTTTACTAAATCTAATGCGCCCCCTCAGTAGTGCATTGGAGAAATCACATCGATCAGGATGCAATGTGGAAACTTTTCACATTAGTCACATCATGTTATTTCTTCTGTTGTGCTTCGTCATCTGAGCAGATCAAGTCCTCCTCCATCTGTGAACTATTGTTGAGGACTGTTTCATGTCTGGCAATCCATACTTTTTTACTAAAACTCATCTTAAATACAAATGTTTATTTATTTGGAAGAAGGAGATGGATAAACTGATAAAAACGTCTTCTTCTGCCACAAAGGTAAATGCAGGTTATGCAAAAATGAATACATTCTGAAGGAATACATCAGTTCATTCAAATCATTCAGTTATTTTGTATGAATATATGTATTTCTATATTTGGAGAGTATTTCAATATCAGGAAAATACTTTAAACATCAATTCATAATTAATTAAATAATATATTTAAACATATCTCAACGGGATATCTTAAGCTGTTATCACTCTATATTTATTTTAAGCTTTTTTCTGCTGCAAACAAATCCTAACATGCATAATTAAAAAAATAACAAAAATTAAATCACAAATCTCAGAATTGCAATATGTTTTCATTACTTCTCATGCCGTGGTATCACAGCAGGATTTCGTTTTGATTCCCACAGTTTACATCTGTAGGCTTGTGAGAAGTAGCAAACTACAATAATTCCCTCATCTCTTGTCCATTAGCATGTACAAAAACCCCCAAATCTCTAGTCTTGGGCAGACAGCACACATCCCCACTTGTCAAAGAAAACTTTTATCAATACCAAGAGCACTTGAAGTTTGTTTGCATTTTGTTTTCCAGCACTCTTAACAACTTCAGAAGTCAGATCACAGGAGTATCTGATCAAAGCGCTTCGTGGTTAGTTCTGGAAACACAGGAGTGCTACGCCACGCTTTGATACTCCACATCAATATTTCAATTCAACAATCACTTGACATGCACCCATACTCCCAGAGACGAAAGACGAAAGGGGAGAAAGAGAGAGGGAGAGAGATCCAGGGAAGATGTAGGGGGTTTGGGAAGTACATATAAAAGAAATGGATTGAAGAAATTCCTTCCTTTTTCACCTTTGTGGCAATGTTGTATAACATGAGCTGATATTTCCTTTACACTTATAAAGAAGTGTACTAAAATCATTACAAAGGCAGCCCAAGTTAAGTCAATACGTTTAAACATGCAACATATTTTACAAAATGTTGAATTGCCTGGCAACTTTGTCTCACAAAATGAAAACACAAAACTTTTGGTCTAATGGACTCAAGTTTCAGTCACTTCACTTATATATCAGTGCTAAAACACTTGTCACAGTCTCAAATTCTAGGCAGAGGATGTGGTTCATGTTTTATCTAAGGAAAGTAGTACAGGAACTCTGCAGTGATAAAGATGAATACAGTCCATCTGCCAAATGTCACTTTCACAGTGCTTCATAATAATTTCATCATCTCTACAGGATATGACATGCTTTGAAGGTTTCGGCCTATAAAATATGGCTTTTGATCTGAAAGAGAGACTTGTAGCATGAAAAGACGTGTAGTCAATCAGGAGATATTACGTGACACTGCTACTGGTAAAGCTTCAAGTGTGGTTTACAGCACACTGTTACAGAGTCATTATGAAGATGGAGGCAGCAGCCAGTTAGCATAAAGAATGGAAATAACGTGAAAAAGCTATTGTAAAAACGATAGAAACATCTTCACAAAAAATATAAATAAACAAAAAGAAAAGAACCGTCAGTTTATGGCAAGTTACTATGAAGAAATATAAGAGTATTGTTATGACCAGACCCTCAAGAACTATCACTATATAACCCAGTCTCACAGCATTTCGTGTTATAGTCACGAAATTAATTTAATCTATTGATTCGTGTTCACCAACACGATTTTCCCCTTTTTTTCGTGTCACACAGAACGATTTTAAAAGCAATGCATTTCTATTGGTAGCCTAGTGTGTTTCGTGCCTGCACCAAGTATTTCTGTCCAGTCGGGTCTTGGAATACCAGAAGCTGTGTGGTTCATAAAAACATTTTCTTACTCAATATCTTACCCTAAGCCTAACCATATCCCTTTTATTTTAAATTGTATAATGTCGGAGTTTTGTTGCCGTCCGCGAGGAAAGGAAATGGAGCTCAGTGCCTCAGAATACTGAAATCTGTGTTTTTTTGTCATCTTTTTTTCCTTCTAATTTGTTATTATTTGTTGCAGGCACGAAACATACTACCAATATAAATACATTGCTTCTAAAATCGTTCTGTGTCAGAATACTGAAATCTGTATTTTTTAAATCTGTTTTTCCTTCCAATTTGTTATTATTTACATTGCTTTTAAAATCGTTGTTGGTGAACACGAATTAATAGATTCATTTTGTGACTATAACACGAAATGCCGTGAGACTGTGTTCCTATATAAGTTTGTGAGCCGTACACATTATGGTAGGTGGACTTTGTTACCTTCCCACAGACCCATGCTAGCTTACCACCAATTTCCAGTCATTAAATTAAGCCAAGAAGAGCTAAGCTAAGCTAAACTAAGCTAAACTAAACGAAGCTAAACGAAGCTAAGCTAAACTAAGCTATTTTGCTGCTGGTTCCAGCATCATATGTAGACAACAATTTAATCTACATATAGATACTGTATGTTTGTATAGTTGTTGTTGGTATACACATATATGACACTTTGCTATTTATCTTGCCTAACTTTGTTGTCCTGTTTAGTTGTATGTTCATATTTACTTATACCATATACATGTTTGCTTCTGATGGCTGTTTAATAAAAGACACTGGCAGTGTGTCTGTCAGTCGTCTGTCATCCTCTGTGAATTTCCTGTTGGTGCCTAAAGTATCCACTGTCGCACCTTTTCTGAGCACAATACGTTTATGTTAATACATATCCCAACACAACATTTAAAATTAATGATAACTAATTTACCAGGAAAAAATAATTGTTTATTCATAGGGTTTGCTGTGTAGATTCCCTAAAAAGATGAATTCCCTACAATTGCCTGTCTGTACAATGCCACATAAAATGAATAATAAAAAAGCAAACGCAGAGACAAAAGAAACAATGGGCTTATCAATCATGAAGTGTTTCCTAACGCGTTTAGACAAAGATGAACAGAGGTAAATAATTAGCTGTAACACTTGACAATATCATCAACAGCCACAAAATCAATGTGGGTATTGTAGCATCCAGAGACCCCTGCCAATTGATCTTATTGCTTTGTTTGTGGTTGTGGGAGATGTGAGCACCTGTCACATTTGATAATGCCGTCTGATCTACACTGCTGTACTCAGTGGGGGGACTGACTCCAGAAGGAAACAGGGAAAAAATCACAGGAGTTATCAAAAAGAATGGATAGTCACTAATGCTCTGCTTCATGAACATGTTAACCTTCTTTAACCTCACAAGAAGATTATTGTGTAATTGATGTCTGTGCAGAAGGCCTTTCGTAAGGTTAAGAACATACCTTCAAAGTCATGGACCCCATTTCATAAATATTACCCAGGAAGCCCCCAAAATGCCATCTGGGAAGAGGGATGTCGGTATGGTAACTGGTGACTTATGGCAAGGATCCAGCTGAAATCTGAAATGCAGAGCGGAGGTACAAGGGGCTACATGAGCAGAGGAGTGCCGCACAGCCAGAGCAGTAGATTTATTTGTAAATGTACGCCTGTGATGCCACTATCTGTTAAGCCCCTCAGTCAGCTCAGCCTGCGTAATGTGAGGGGAAGTGTCACCCTGTCACCACCATGCCAGGGATCAGCCTGCTGTTTGTGTGTACCGCAAACCAAGCCAAGCTTTGAGGAGGAGGGGAGAAAATGACACAGAGGCTCTTTCATCTAATCCTTGTGGTGTAATTTGCACCTCAGTAAATTTAATTGATGACTACTGATCAAATACCTGCCTTTGAAAATAAAATCTTTGGGATTGTTATTTTCCCCTTCAACCTGCAAAAAGAATTCTTAATGCAGCTGATGAGAGGTCTCTGACTGATGGATTCGTTTTTTTGTGAGTTTCCACTTTGGTTCAGTATATTGAGCAACTACTACTACCGCTAATATTGTGTGTACTCCCTTTCATTCAATACATTCACTTTTGAACTGTACAAACTTCATTAAGCAAACTTGCTATACTTTTCTTCCTTCGGCACACAGCAGCAGTAGCATATGCACCTGGGTTCTGCATGTGCTTCTTCCTCCAGAGATCCAACCTGAACATCAATGTCATTCAGACAAACGGATAGTGACAGGCCAAGCTTATCAGTGTCAACGTTGGGCTGCTCTCCGGGACTTTGATTCCGCACTTTTCCCACAGCTGAACAGAAGGCTGTGCTTTGCAAAACAAACCAACAAACAGGGAACCTGAAGAGTGTGATGAAAGAGTAAACAACATGGCCCGGTAACATGCCCCACAACCATGACACTTCCTAAGTAGGTTACCATGTAGGGTAACCCAATTGAACACGTGTGTCTGGTTGTAGTCAGGACAAGCTGAGCAGTTGAGGAACTTCACACCGCAGCGGCGTGGTGAGGGTGATGAGGACAGATCTGTCTCAGGACCTTGGCCTTGAAAAAAATCAAATGGGCCCCCCACTAATGCCCTTGCACGTGTACAAAGCAGTTCATTATCAAGAAAAATTATAGGGAGTCAATCTATTGATGTTGCCTAACTAATTGTAAAGCAGGGGATTCAAAAGCAGATGTTGCATTTCAAAGCAGTTGTGAGCAAGGAGACAGGTTATGATTTATGCTAAAATGTGTGGCTTCAAAGCGTCGAACGCGGCTTCTAAACAAATTGAACAAGTCAAGTGCTATTCACCCAGGACCAGGAGGGAGCCCAGCGCATGTAGATCAGAGGCGCACGGCTGCCGCTTGTAATATCACTCAGTGGAGGAGGGGTCCCACTGGGGGGAAGCAGCACAGAGAGGCTAACGCTGAGCACTGCTCGCACAGAAAGGAATTATGTACGAATGCAGCTGCAACACCTGCGTAGAAGCTACCCCCACCTCCCTCTGCTCCCCTCCTGGAGCCGCATCCACACAGGGGGAGTGGAGAGGGGTGTGCAGCACCTTGAGACTTGACATCCTTTCTGTGGATGGCACTATTATTTGGGAGGAGATCGAAGAGTTGGTAGAAGATACGAAGCCTATGTCAACATACTGATGCAATTTTAGTAAACATGGATAAAACCGGTTACTTGTAGGGAAGATTGGTGGATTGGGGGGAGGCTTTAATCTTCTAAATGAGGCAGGCTGAGTGAAATGTCTTTGGAAAACTAGATGATAACTGACTGGACTCTGAGTCTTCAGTAACATCATACTCTTACAGATTTGGAGATAAAGAAATAAGGGAGTTTCATTATAGATTATAATCATGAGTTAACATTTGATGTGAGTTCAATACACATTCACAGGATTGAATATAGTTATTAATGATACCTCCTGTCTGAAAAATTGCAAAGGTGTTTCATCCTGAATTTTACATTACAGAAGTGTTCCTCCTTGTTGACGTGCGTGTGAGAAGACAGACTGCATGGACTTCTCTCATAAGTCATTTTCCCGTCTGTTTTCTTCTATTTGATGCAGCCTAAATTGGGACGGGAGAAACTAATTGCTAAATTTTTAATTAACTTCATAACATCTGCACTTGTGCTTTGAGAGAGCAGCGAGATTTCCTTTTAACCTATTCCAGCACATTTGCACACCAAGGTAAATCTTGATGCTGGCACTCTTACAGAAAGGAGGGGGGGAAAAAAATCAAAAATGTAAATGAACTCTCACTTGTGTGTAGATCAAAGAAGCAGAATTATTCAACTTTTTGCCATTGCTTGATCTTCAAAAAAGAAGAGAGGAAAAAGTAGGGAGATCTAGATGGAGGAATCAGTTTGAGTTAGTGTTCTTCAGTTGTTTTATGAGCTTCCGTTTTCTCATCTAATATATTTACTTGTACATCAGGACTTTAATGTCTGAGTCCTGTGCTTTCTGATTGCGCAGGTAAAACAGGCTTATGTGTTATTGGACTGCACTCCAAAGCACGCTTTGAAAATGGTTTGGATTACCTCCTTTCCCTCAATTAATTTGACTGATTTATTTAAGATCTCATGCCACTGGTATTTCTCTGAAATAAAAATTCATTAAGGCTGAGGAAGCAAAATAAAATATTGCCTTTATTTTTGTAGAGAATAAATAAATGCAACTAAGTGCTATAAATGCATTACAATATGCTGGTTCATATATTTTTCGACCAGGTATTTATATATTGATGGCCACTTGAACCAAATTGATATCACATTATTTACTCTTAATACATAGCACTTTTAAACATTTTCCCATTAATACTTTTTTAGATTCTGTTATAAAAATCCACAACATTCCTAACAAGCAGTCACTTTAAAAACGATTGTCTATAATGCTCAAAAATCCATGCCGACAAATACTAGCATTTTGTGGTTCTGTTACTTCTGACATAATTTCCATGAGTTTTCCACATTATATTACTGTGATAATATGTATTCAATATGTAACATTGGGACAGATAGACATGTCAGATTGACATCTCTTTGCTGTCAGTGTAACTGAATCATTTCTTCACTTAGCGTGTGTCATTTTGATTTGAAACGAATCAATAACATCAAAATATTAGGATGATTTTATCTGTTTTCCTCAGTAATATTCTTCTATCAATTCTAACTCTATTACACCACACTCGTAGCACACAGTTCATTGCCTCTCCACTAGAGAGGGCTTTTGAGGAGGCAAAACATTTGATACAGACACTAAAGACTTACAGTTACTGGATTATATCTCTTCAGACGGCAAATATTTACACCCAATTTACAGATTGTAAGAAGGGGGTTGATCTATTAGTTATTCCTCAAAGTCAGCTTAAATGTGGCCCTTGCTGGCTCTCATTGTTTCCCCTCTGCTGTTACAGTCTCTCTTGTGAGGTCAGGATGAAATTTGATCAGGTAGAGAGTTCAGTTCAGCCCCCCCAACCCCCCGGTCGCAGGCATCTGCACGGGCAGCCCTGACTGATGTGGGCGATATCACGGCACCAAAGCTCCTTTAACAAATCTCCCTTTGATACAGCACACACAATGGTGTCTCTATAGGAAACCCCCTTGCCTCTGTGTGTGCGTGGGGCAAACAGAAAAATAAAACGGCAGAGCAAAAGCTGGTTTAAGATGTGGAAGAGAAAACGATGGTGTATTTGCTTTACCACCTCACTCCACAAGAGGACACTGCTACCATATTGTTACTGCTCTCCCCAAATATCAGCATTCGTTCTGTTTCTAAATGTTTCTGTCTTGTGCATTGTTGCAAAATGTAGCAATGTAGTGGTTGCTAAATAGAACATTTCTACATGTTGCCTGACACTTTATAAGTGTGTGTAAAAAGTGGTTGACAGTACCATGAAAAGCAGGCATATGTTTGCCCTTTAATCTCTACATGATATAAATCATAATCAACACACTGAAAGTCTGGAAATGTGTTCCTTTTTCTTGTAAGGAATATAACAAACCATGGAGATTGACAAAGCTGATTATTAGGATTATAACATGGTTTGTCATACAAAGTCACATGGAACTACCTCATTTGGTTGACAAAATAGGTACGTCTAGCCAACCAATTGATCTTGATAAAGTAATTGATGTTTCTGCCTTATTTTTGAGGGGTCGATTTTCCTATGCAATTCAATGGTTTAAGAGAGCATGCTATTGAAGGTTGTCATATGATTAAGTTGAATTAGTAATGTTGTGCTATACAGATGGATAAAACAAAGAAATGACACAGGTCTTAATTAAAATGTGAGTACTTCAGACTGATAGAAAACGTCTCAGCAGCATTTCCTGTGTGTTTCTAAAGAAATCTCTTGAATTATAAAGCTACCCTAAAACATTATTGCTCCTATTCAAATTTTAGGGCCTACGGCAATAAGTCCTTTAGTCAAGCAGGTGCTGGAGAAAATCATAAAACCAGCAGCTCCTGCATTTCCAGTGTTCACATTGGACTCCCTGCAGTTTTCTTGCAGAGTATGAAAACCTGAACATGTTGAGTAAGATATATGTTTAAAGAAATCTGCTTTAATACATTTTACAAAACATCTTTGCTTGAAAGGAAACTGCAGATTATAATAGAGACATTTAATTCAATGAATGCATTTAAGACTTAAAGAATGGAGAAAGGTGCCCTTTAAGCATTACTTATCACTGGGTAACACTGACAGTGTGTTTGGTGGTCCCACTCATCAATTATTTACACAAAACATCTGTCAAAGTAAATGTGTGAACGAGACGATCCTGTCATAATTAACCTCTCGGGACAGACCGCATCAAGACGAGCAGATGAAGGTTTTGTTTCATGTGATAGAGCTGGAAGCCCTACCTCAAACTGGTGATACTGTCGGGACAGTAGAGTATGTTGGACTTTCTTGCCAACCGCCTGCAGAGAAACATACGTCTCCTTTGTTTGTCCTGCAATTAAGGCTGAATCTGTCCAGGTCATACAGGATCTTCACACTTAAACAGTATGTATTTGACTTCCAGCTGTTTCATCTCTTTCTTCTTTTTATGTGATCCATGTTTGCCTTGTCATTGTCATTTTCAAGCCTGTTGTCTCTCATGATGCATGACTTGACTTGACATGTCATCAAAGCAGAATGATTTGCGCTTCCATTCTTAAAAGTAAAACTCAAAACACTCACTGTTATGTTACCTATGTGTTCCTGCTCAATAAGTCAAATTCAGTTAGTTCATCAGTCTACAGGCCTTGTCAGTCAAATCTACCTACATTTGGCTCGACTAGTTTGGATCAGGTTCTGCCACAGCACTAATAAATATTTAATAAATATTCTGATCATGTCTGTGTGGTCTGTCTGTACTATGGATTTGCTTTAAATGTGTAGTACTTTAATGCATCTATCAGTGTTAGCGGGGCTCCTTTCTTAACTATTGACATGTTTTATGGAAAACATAAATTACAAATCAGGAGAGCCTAAGCACAGCGGTGAGGTTGTGGTGGTGGTGGGGAGGGGGGTGGGGGTGGGGGGGGGGGGGGGGGGGGGTCGGTCACCCAGGCTCTTGGCTTTGTCTGGGGCCATCAGATAACAGCCAGGACAATGGTGCTCCATTCTGAGGGCTCTCTTAAATGAGCAGGAAGCGACGGTGAGCGCCGAGCACAGGCTTCTGGTGAGCTCCCTGGGGTCCGCTCAGCCCTGACGGAGCACGCCACCACTGAATGGCTGCAGAGCAGGAGAGGAAATGAGAAGCTAGTGGCCACCCAGCCGGTGCCACGGTGCCCTTTGATGCTGAATATTTACATGTGGGACCAATGAAAAGGTGATGGGAATGTTACGGTGTGTGAAGCAGGCAGGACCCAAATGCAGATTAAAGTGAAAATTCCTTTATTTCAAGGCTAGGTGATAAACAAAGACAAAACAGAACACTCACCGACAAACTAGTCATGACACAAGACGAACCGACACTGACCACAGGAAGAGACAAGACTAAATACAGGGAGGGGTAATCACAAGACGAGACACAGCCGGGCAGGGGAGGAGAAACACAAGGGCCACAGGTGAAAACAATCAGACACTAGACACACCAGGGAAACTAACGACGGGAGGAAAAACACAGGGAAAAGGACCAGACAATATAACAAGAGGAAAACATGACCGGGAGAACAGCAAAACACCCAAAACACGACATAGAAAACGTGACATAACACAATAATCGTAACAGAACCCCCCCCTCAAGGGATGAGGGCGAGGGCCGCGGCCGGGAAAGTCAGGGGGCCGGGCTCAAGGGCGAAGGCCGTGGCTCTCAGGGGGCCGGGCTCGAGGGCAGACAGCTCCGGAGGCCGGGCAGGAAGGCGCTGACAGGACAGCGCCGGAGGCCGGGCAGGACCCGGTGTCGGAGCTGGTGGGACAGGCCTCGGCAGGATCCCCCACGGAAGAGGACCAGGACATGGGATTGGCAGGACCCCCGGCAGGAGAGCAGTCGGCGGGGCCTCCAACGGCACAGGACATAGGATTGACAGGACCCCCGGCAGGAGAGTAGACGGCGGGTTCTCCAACGAGACAGGACAAAGGGTTGGCAGGACCCCCGGCAGGAGAGTAGTCGGCGGGGCCTCCAACAGCACAGGATAAAGGGTTGGCAGGACCCCCGGCAGGAGAGTAGTTGGCGGGACCTCCAACGAGACAGGACAAGGAGCTGGCCTGACCCCTGGCAGGAGAGTAGACGGCGGGACCTCCAAGGGGACAGGACAAAGGGTTGGCAGGACCCCCGGCAGGAGAGTAGTCGGCGGGGCCTCCAACGGCACAGGACAAAGGGTTGGCAGGACCCCCGGCAGGAGAGTAGTCGGCGGTACCTCCAACGAGACAAGGAGCTGGCAGGACCCCCGGCAGGAGAGTAGACGGCGGGACCTCCAACGAGACAGGACAAAGGGTTGGCAGGACCCCCGGCAGGAGAGTAGTCGGCGGGGCCTCCAACGGCACAGGACAAAGGGTTGGCAGGACCCCCGGCAGGAGAGTAGTCGGCGGAACCTCCAACGAGACAGGACAAGGAGCTGGCAGGACCCCCGGCAGGAGAGTAGTCGGCGGGGCCTCCAACGGCACAGGACAAAGGGTTGGCAGGACCCCCGGCAGGAGAGTAGACGGCGGGACTTCCAACGGGACAGGACAAAGGGTTGGCAGGACCCCCGGCAGGAGAGTAGTCGGCGGGGCCTTCAACGGCACAGGACAAAGGGTTGGCAGGACCCCCGGCAGGAGAGTAGACGGCGGGACCTCCAACGGCACAGGACAAAGGGTTGGCAGGACCCCCGGCAGGAGAGTAGACGGCGGGACCTCCAACGGGACAGACATACGATTGGTAGGACCCCCGGCAGGAGAGTAGTCGGCGGGGCCTCCAACGGCACAGGACAAAGGGTTGGCAGGACCCCCGGCAGGAGAGTAGTCGGCGGAACCTCCAACGAGACAGGACAAGGAGCTGGCAGGACCCCCGGCAGGAGAGTAGTCGGCGGGGCCTCCAACGGCACAGGACAAAGGGTTGGCAGGACCCCCGGCAGGAGAGTAGACGGCGGGACTTCCAACGGGACAGGACAAAGGGTTGGCAGGACCCCCGGCAGGAGAGTAGTCGGCGGGGCCTTCAACGGCACAGGACAAAGGGTTGGCAGGACCCCCGGCAGGAGAGTAGACGGCGGGACCTCCAACGGCACAGGACAAAGGGTTGGCAGGACCCCCGGCAGGAGAGTAGACGGCGGGACCTCCAACGGGACAGACATACGATTGGTAGGACCCCCGGCAGAGGAATAGTCGACGGGGCCTCCAACAGGACAGGACATGGAGTTGGCAGGACCCCCAGTGGAACCTCCAACGGACTAGGACATTGGGTAGGGACTTGAGACGTGACTCGAGAGGAGACTCGAGAGGGGAACCAAGGGGGAACTCGAGAGGGGACTCGAGAGGAGACTAGAGGAGGGACTAGAGGAGGAACTAGAGGAGGGAACTCGAGAGGGGACTCGAGAAGGGACTAGAGAGGGGACTAAAGGAGGGACTAGAGCAGGGATTAAAGGAGGGACTAGAGCAGGGACTAGAGGAGGGACCTCGAGAGGGAACTGGAGAGGGGACTCGAGAGGGGACTGGAGAGGGGACTCGAGAAGTGACTAGAGGAGGGACTAGAGATGGGACTAGGGAATTGACTAGAGGAGGGACTTAAGTAGGGACTAGAGATGGAACTCGAGAGGTGACTCGAGAAGGGACTAGAGATGGAACTCGAGAGGTGACTCGAGAGGGGACTGGAGGGGTGACTTGAGAGGAGACTCGAGAGGGGACTTGAGAGGAAACTGGAGAGGGGAGCTGGGGCCAGAGCTGGGTCTGGAACCATGGCTGCGGGGGCCGGAATTGAAGCCAGAATCATGGCTGTAAGGTCCGGTTCTGGAGCCGGAAACATGGCTGTAAGGTCCGGTTCTGGAGCCGGAAACATGGCTGTAAGGTTCGGTTCTGGAGCCGGAAACATGGCTGTAAGGTTCGGTTCTGGAGCCGGAAACATGGCTGTAAGGTTCGGTTCTGGAGCCGGTTCTGGAGCCGGAAACATGGTTGTAAGGTCCGGTTCTGGAGCCGGAAACATGGTTGTAAGGTCCGGTTCTGGAGCCGGAAACATGGCTGTAAGGTCCGGTTCTGGAGCTGAATCCATGGCTGCCGGGACCGGTTCTGGAGCCGGAAACATGGCTGTAAGGTCCGGTTCTGGAGCCGGAAACATGGCTGAATGGGCCGGCTCTGGAGCCGGAATTGAAGCCAGAATCATGGCTGGAAGGTCCAGTTCTGAAGCCGGAAACATGGCTGTAAGGTCCGGTTCTGGAGCCGGAAACGTGGCTATAAGGTCCAGTTCTGGAGCCGGAAACATGGCTGTAAGGTCCGGTTCTGGAGCCGGAAACATGGCTGTAAGGTCCGGTTCTGGAGCCGGAAACGTGGCTGCTGGGGCCAGGACTGGGCCTGGGGCAGGCGGGGAATCAGGTTTGACCTCAAAGCTGCCAAAAAAGTCCTCCACCCACTCGGGTAGCAACTCCCTCAACCAGGGCCTTGAGGTTACCTCCTGGCGTGCCGCAGAAAAAACAGAGTGCCTCTCTTCACTACTGGAGGCATATTTAAAGTAATTCCTCAAACATGTCAAATTGTACTCCACCTCGTACAAACTGTCCGCTGGGTCCATTCTTGGTCGGTTCGTAATGTTACGGTGTGTGAAGCAGGCAGGACCCAAATGCAGATTAAAGTGAAAATTCCTTTATTTCAAGGCTAGGTGATAAACAAAGACAAAACAGAACACTCACCGACTAACTATTCATGACACAAGACGAACTGACACTGAACACAGGAAGAGACAAGACTAAATACAGGGAGGGGTAATCACAAGACGAGACACAGCCGGGCAGGGGAGGAGAAACACAAGGGCCACAGGTGAAAACAATCAGACAACTAGACACACCAGGGAAACTAACGACGGGAGGAAAAACACAGGGAAAAGGACCAGACAATATCACAAGAGGAAAACATGACAGGGAGAACAGCAAAACACCCAAAACACAACATAGAAAACGTGACATAACACAATAATCGTAACAGGGAAGGTGAGAGGAGAGACTAAAGGAGAATAGAAAAGGAGATGTTTGGAGAGGAGAAAAGAGAAGGAGAGGCTGATCTCCTTGGTGCCACTGTTCATCAGAGCAGAACCCTTGTCAAAGATATTATTCCACACTCTAATCAATGATGAGGATTTATCTTCGTTGTATTTGGCATGTGACACTTATACTTATATGTTGAGATCAGCTGCCTTATAGACTCTGCCAAAAAGTGCAGCTGACTATTTGTGCTGCTTTGATTTAAGAGTTTAATCTTATGCATGGGACACTGGCTATAATGCACGTCTCATAATTTAAAATGAAAAACTACTGCCTAACGATGCATCCACAGTCCCATTGTTTTCAACAAATGTTGTACTGGTTCTTAATTCTAGCACAATGTAACAGAATACAAAACCACTCTCTCGTTTTACTTGTGTCCCGGTGTGGCAGGAAGGTGGTCTGGCAGCGAGGGCTGGTCCAGCTCTGGGCCCACGTCCCCCTGCCTCCACCCTGCTGCTCTCAGACTGGTACGTGCTGCAGAGGCTGTCGGTGAAGCAGAACTCCTGTGAACTACTCTAAAGAGCTCTGAGGATGACGTCCGCACAATCCTGAGGCAGAATACTTTTGAATGGGATTCGTGACGATAGGGGTAGACAAGAAACTGTAAATGGCATGTGATAACATCAGTTTTCTTCACTGTTCTGCTCTAAGACCATGTATTACTGTTTTTATGAACTGGCAGTAAAGTGTCAGAAATAATCTTTGGTTCTTATGAGACCTTCTTACATTTTGGTCCTTAGATCTTCATCAGGTAAATTAACTAAAAGGGGGGTCAAGTGTTTTGCTTGAAGGAAGACCATGTGCAGGAGTTTCCCTTACCCTCATTTTACTCTTGTGCACGTGTGTATAGGCACGTGAGTGAGATGCTTTCATTCAGCAGTAACCTCGACTTATGTAGCATTTCACATATAAAGTTAAAAACAACACGGACACAAAATTAAAAATACACGACAATAGATCAGTTTGCATGACTGAAAATACATTTTGAATAAAAATAACCACCAGGGATGCAGATAATTTTGAAGGCAATGATTCAAGATAAAAGGAGGCAATAACATTACTTTATTTCCTTTCCCTCCATTTGCTGTTCCTTTAAAAAAGAGATAACTGAAATATATAGTTGTCTTTTTGGCTTTTTAGATGATCCAGTTAAAAGAGAATCACAATAGTCTAAACAACTATAAATATGTGGAAGAGCATTTTAACATACTGTCACGGTTGAGTGAAGGAAGCAGGACCCAAATGCAGATAACTCTGATAAACCTTTATTTCAAGGATAATGAAACTAACATAGACAAAACAGAACACTCACCGGTGAACTCAGTCACCAACAAAAGACGAACCAACACTGAACACAGGAAGAGACAAGACTAAATACAGGGAGGGGTGATCACGACACGAGAAACAGCCGGGCAGGGGAGGAGAAACACAAGGACAACAGGTGAACACAATCAGACAACTAGACACACCAGGGAAACTAACGATGGGAGGAAAAACACAGGGAGAAGGACCAGACAATAACCCAGGAGGAAAACATGACAGCAAAACACCCAGACATACAAAACTACAAACGTGACATAACATGAGAATCGTGACAGAACCCCCCCCTCAAGGGACGGATTCCAGACGTCCCTAAAAAAAACCCACAAAAGTCAAAACCTCAAGCTACCGGAGGAGGGACACAACACTAGGGCCACCAGGGTGGGTGGAGGGGGTCTGGAGGACGGGTTTTGGGCTGACAGCCCAGGAGCACAGCGGAGGGCCCGGAAGGGATCTCGGGCGGACGGCCCGGGGGCAAGGCAAAGTCCAAGGTGGGGGTCTCGGGCGGACGGCCCGGGGGCAAGGTAGAGTCCATGGAGGGGCGAAGACCACAGCGGGCAAACTCAGGGGCAGGAAGAGTCAGGGGGCCAAGCATGAGGGCGAAGACCGTGGCACTCAGGGGGCCGGGCTCGAGGGCGAAGACCGCGGCTCTCAGGGGACCGGGCTCGAGGCCGAAGACCGCGGCACTCAGGGGGCCGGGCTCGAAGGCGAAGACCACGGCTCTCAGGGGGCCGGGCTCGAAGGCGAAGACCGCGGCTCTCAGGGGGCCGGGCTCGAAGGCGAATACCGCGGTTCTCAGGGGGCCGGGCTCGAAGGCGAAGACCGCGGCTCTCAGAGGGCCGGGCTCGAGGGCGAAGACCACGGCTCTCAGAGGGCCGGGCTCTCAGAGGGCCGGGCTCGAGGGCGAAGACCAGACAGCTCTGGAGGCCGGGCAGGAAGGCGCTGACGGGACAGCTCCGGAGGCCGGGCAGGACCCGGTGTCGGCCGGACAGGAACCAGAGCCGGTGGGACAGGCTTCAGCAGGATCCCCCACGGAAGAGGACCAGGAGTTGGCAGGACCCCCGGCGAGACAGGTAATGGCGGGACCTTCAACAGAACAAGACATGGTATTGGCAGGACTCTCAGCGGGTCCTCCAACGGAACAGGACATAGGGTTGGGCAGGACCCCCGGCAGAAGAGTCGGCGGCGGGACCCCCAACGGGACAGGACACAGGGTCGGCAGGACCCCCGGCAGGAGAGTAGTCGGCGGGACCTCCAATGGCACAGGACATAGGGTTGGCAGGACCCCCGGCAGAAGAGTAGTCGGCGGGACCCCCAACGGCACAGTACATAGGGTTGGCAGGACCCCCGGCAGAAGAGTAGTCGGCGGGACCCCCAATGAGACAGGACATATAGTTGGCAGGACCCCCAGCGGAACCACCAACGGCACAGGACATAGGGTTGGCAGGACCCCCGGCAGAAGAGTAGACGGCGGGGCCTCCAACGGCACAGGACACAGGGTTGGCAGGAACCCCAGCGGAACCTCCAACGGACCAGGACATCAGGACATTGGGTAGGGACTTGAGAGGGAACTTGAGAGGAGACTCGAGAGGTGCCTTGAGAGGGATCTCGAGAGGGACCTTGAACGGAGACTGGAGAGGGAACTCGAGAGGTGACTCGAGAGGGGACTCGATAGGAGACTCGAGAGGGTACTCGAGAGGGGACTTGGGAAGTGTCTTGAAAGTGGACTCGAGAGGGGACTCGTGAGGAGACTTGAGAGGAGACTGGAGAGGAGACTTGAGAGATGACTCGAGAAGGAACTTGAGAGTTGAATTGTAAGGAGACTTGAGGTGACTCGAGAGGTGGCTTGAGACTCTCAAGCTACCTCTCGAGTCTCCTCTCGAGCTACCTCTCAAGTCACCTCTCAATTCACTGTGACTTGAGAGGTGACTCGAGAGGTAGCTCGAGAGGTAGCTCGAGAGGAGACTTGAGAGGGGACTTGAGAGGGGTCTTGAGATGGGTCTTGAAAGGGGACTCGAGAAGAGACTGGAGAGGGGACCTGAGAGGGGACTTGAGAGGGAACTTGAGAGGGGACTTGTGTCGGTCGGTACGCCGACAGGACACGGGGAGCTGGCGTCGGCTGGAGAGCCAACAGGAGACGAGGAGCTGGAGTCGGCCGGTACGCCGACAGGCCTCGGGGAGCTGGAGTCGGCCGGTACGCCGACAGGACACGGGGAGCTGGCGTCGGCCGGAGAGCCAGTCCTGGAGCTGAAACTGGAGTTGGGACCATGGCTACTGGGGCCGGTACTGAAGCCGGAACCATGGCTGCTGGGGCCGGAGCCATGGCTGCTGGGGCCAGGACTGGGGCTGGGACCATGGCTGTGTGGGCCGGTTCTGTAGCAGGGACCATGGCTGCATGGGCCAGTTCTGTAGCAGGGACCATGGCTGCATGGGCCGGTTCTGGAGCCGGAACCATGGCTGTGGGGACCGGTTCTGGAGCCGGAACCATTGCTGCTGGGCCCGGTACTGGGGCCGGAACCATGGTTGCTGGGGCCGGAACCATGGCCGCTGGGGCCAGAACTGGGACCGGAATCATGGCTCTTGGGGTTCGGGCTGCTAGCCTGGACTTGCGACTCCTTCTCTTAGAAGCTGCCTGAAGGCTCCGTGGACCTCCAAAAGCCAGACGAGTTCCAGAAAACGACTCCTGGACAGGAGCAGGAATTGGGGCAGAAGCACTGGTTGACCCCAGACGGAACACACCGAGACGTTTGTAGTCAGCAGGCTGGAAATCACACACCCAGAGGAAGTTCAAAATCCAGCCAGGTAAGAATTTCACCACGTCTGGTTTCTCCAAAGCCAACCGGTGCGCCTCTACCAGAGCGGTCTCCTTCTGCAGAACACTGGACGCTCCCTTCCACCAATCATAGCAGCAAGCCAAATCAAAGGGAAAATGTTGTAGTTCCACCTCAAATGGATCATCTGCTGGGTCCATTTCTGGTTGGTTGGTTCTGTCACGGTTGAGTGAAGGAAGCAGGACCCAAATGCAGATAACTCTGATAAACCTTTACTTCAAGGATAATGAAACTAATACAGACAAAACAGAACACTCACCGGTGAACTCAGTCACCAACAAAAGACGAACCAACACTGAACACAGGAAGAGACAAGACTAAATATAGGGACGAGAAACAGCCGGGCAGGGGAGGAGAAACACAAGGACAACAGGTGAACACAATCAGACAACTAGACACACCAGGGAAACTAACGACGGGAGGAAAAACACAGGGAAAAGAACCAGACAATATAACAAGAGGAAAATATGACAGCAAACACCCAAACATACAAAACTACAAACGTGACATAACATGAGAATCGTGACACATACTAAGTTAAACATGGTTTGCTAATAGAAAAATGATGTTTAAGTGACCTTGCTAGATCAATAACTAAAATAAAAATCTGATTATAAAATGAGTCCCAAGTTTGTGATGTGTGTTTTATTATGTTTGTTTTATTCTAAGACATAACATAACCAGTATTCCAACAAAACACTGTAATGTAGTTAACCAGGGATATACTCTTTGGCTTGAACAAGATTCTCTGTGTATTCCTAGCAGGATACAGCTGCATTAGCTGCCTCTCCAATCTGGTGTAAACTCTACATAATTATTATAATTATACATTATAACTTGTTTACCAGGATTTTGAAATATATTGGATAGTGGATCCATGGTGGGACGTTGAGAATGGCAACTCCAACGTTTGGATTATCCAGTTATCCAATGAGGCATTACCTGTTCTAGATTAGTTTACTGTATCTGCTTTCCATACAGTTTGTGTCCCTGACATTAGTCATTCTAGTCCCTTTTTTCTCTTGGAGATATTTTCCTTAGTTTTTGTATTAACTCCATGTCAGTGTTGCAGCTGTTCGTAGTAAACTAGTTAATTCAAACTTCTAAAGTTGTTGAGTCAACATTGTTGGGCAAAGAGCACAACCCACCTGCCCTGAACCCTGTGTGAGGTGTACCTGTCTGCACCAGTGATTCTCGAGGACCCACTCCTTCAGAGTCTGACCCACAAGACCAAATGCTGGAGTCACTACAGTGAATCAATGCAAAATCCCATTCACTCAAACCCCATCACTGTGGCTGATTTCACAGTTTGATTATTTGGTTATGTGTTCATCTTTTCAGACAACATGCATGTTTTAATAGTATGCAGTACATTTACCTATCAACAAATGCAGATATTTCTTCTATATTCTAGCCCACCATTTGCAATGTCTTACATCTGGGACTAATTATTCCTCGCTAGTGTGTGTACATACGGGCTTAGAACGGCAACACAGGGAAATGTTGTTTCTTCGTTGTGTTGAACGCAATAAGTGCTCTACAACTGAAAGTGAACCTGGTGTTGACAGAAGTGTTAAGGTGGAGCAGACAATGCAGCAGCGGCTCTTACCATGTGGTTCAATGCTGTGTCGCAGTTGTGTACTTGAGCTGCACAATGCTTTGGTATGGGCGAGGAAGGGACACATCCCATAACCAAGGCCCTCTGTGGATCAAAACAGCTCCCCTACATATTTCAGTGAATCTAATTGTTATTATGGAAGTGATTAAAAACTGTATCGCAAAACTGCTGCACTGCATAAAGGAAGATAAACAACACATTACACAATGTGCCACATCTTTAACTTGAAGGAGAGTAAAGGTTGTGAGTCAGCAAGTGGGACAGAAATACCACTGATCAGACTAAATACGAATGACTGTTTTTAGTGTGGCACCATATCCTGATGGGACAATGAAGGGAGGTCAGATATCCAGGTTTCACCTTTTGTTCTCTTCAGATGACAGACAGGCTGCTTCGGCAAGATGTTGACCCCTTTAATTGTCTGTTTTAGTATGTTTGGTCTCCAACATGGAAGATTGTGCTCTATTAATGTGCACTTCCTCCACCAGCAGCACACCAAACAGTTACTGTTCATGATCCACCCTGCGCTTTATCAGATGGAAACGGATGATATGTTGTGATGGCCCAGACGTGACGTCTTTAAGTCATCATCTTTGTTGTAACCTTAATGAGAACATAAAACTTGTAGAGGATGCTTTGTGAGCGCAGACTCAGACACAGTCCCCTGGGGGGCCTGTCGTTGTAGGCGGGTGCTGCCTAACCCGCCCAGGAGATGCATGACCCAGATGCTTGATGAATGGACGTGAATAGTGTAGGTGTGGCGCAGGTCAGGCGACGTTCATCAAGAGTGAACAGGAAATCAGCGACTTGGACTCACGCAAAGAAAAAAAACTATAAACGTGTTATAGTTGGTAAGATTAGAAAAAACGTTTAAGGGAAGATGTATACAAATGATGCATGTGAACATGGGGAAAAATATCTCTATAGATCTTTAAAAATAAGTGATAAGACTTTAGTGTGTTGCCCTGGGAAATCAAGACATGCTTATTTACAAGCACGGTCAAGAACAGAAGTCATAGCAGAGAAAAATGTGTGATCGGTTTAACAATGTAATGTTTTTCTGATATTTTATTGCATAATGGAGCCAGTCAAGCTGCAGTATGAGACATACACTTTTCAATGTACATCTAAGGGCCGTTCGACACATTCTCTTGAGCTCAGCTCTTAACCCCCGCAGAAACGACATGTCGTGAGTGACAAACTACCACAGACACATGAGGCGACATGAATAATTCTTCAGAGAGACATGATTCATGAAGTCTAACAATGTAGAAGCCTGCCTTGAAGAGGCACTAGTAGATGGAGAGGAGCAGCAAACGGAAAGGGATGGGAGAGGTAAGGAGACAGGGACACAAGGAGGGGTTTGGCTGCCAGCAGTCAGCCTCGTAGAAAAGGTCACTTCCAAAGTAGCCTGCCATGGGGGGTCGGGAAAAGCATCCCATAAAGCAAATAAAGAACAATAGCAGGAACCATAGACCACAAAATAAATGGAGCCAATCCCTGGCGAAAATAATAGAGAGGCCCCGTTAGATCAGGACACACACACTCAGCATGAAGGAGACAGGGAGGATGAGATATTTATATAATGTGATTAATGCTAACGCAACAAGCCATCGTGAGGTATGCTACCAGACCAACACATCCTCACTCCCAGGTCGGCCTATGTTGACGTTATGTCAAGTCCTGTGTCGGCTTTTTCCAACGCAAGGGGGGGGGCCTTAGCGTCCATTTTCAACGCAAGGGGGGGGCCCTTAGCGTCCATTTTCAGCTTTCCGGGATGTCCATATGCTTCTATGGACGCTCATGGAAGCACGGCATTCGTTTGTGTCGGCTGCCCTTAAAGGCAATGTAAGCGTCCATTCTCATTGGATAACGGAGAATTGTACACCCGGAAGTAAGTATTCCCCTTACTGTCGATTGATTTTACAGTGTTATCTGCACTACTCATCGACTAAAAAACACCAGATTATCCTTGTTAATTACACAACATTGATTGGTTTAAATTGTGTGCAATGCTTTTGTATTTTTCCCCTTCGATTCGGAGAAACAAATATTTTTTCGGAGTAAAGGATGGCAGAAGACACTACACTACCCAGAATCCCCAGCTATCGTTTGTACTACACCATGTGCTCTGTTTGACAAACCCCGTGATAGTCCTCAAGCTCTGTGATTGGAGAGTGTGCTCCGAGGGTTACGCCGAGCCTCGAACGGCAGAATGTCCAAAACTGGATTTGAACGGGACCACCGCGTCCCCCCCCCTCCCCCACCCCGTCCCCAGAACTACACATGCTGGCTATTCTGTTTCGCAACATGTTCTCTATCTATGGCACGTCTCTACTGGGAGTTGTAGTTTTAAAAGACGTTTTCGTATTTCCCATAATAAGAAGTTGCCAGTATTAAACTGTGTACATCCCTGGAGGTTTAGGGGATAGGAAACACTCACATTTAAAACATATAATTAATAAATGGGTGAAAATTGCTTGTGCCCATAATGGGCAGCATTCATATATATACACACATGCCAGCTAAGGTCAGAAGAGCTTTATTTAACAGCTGGTCTTAAGTTTGTGACCCCTGTTGTTAATTGATAACATTACATTACATTAATTGATAAGCCTGAAACATGCACTTGTCAAGGTTCAGAGGCACATTTTGCAAATATGGCAGTAGCCATCGATCAGCTTAAGATAAGATATACTTTATTGATCCCAAGTTGGAACATTTGCGTTACATCAGCATGTGTAACAGTTAAATATGCAGTGGTGTTCATTTGTAAATCATTTAGTATAATCACACAAATTCTGTGTTTTATATTCAACAATTCTGTGTTCTTTATTTATTGATTGTTCAATACCTGACAAGGCCGGAGATGAAATATCTACATACATCTTATAAGAGTATAATACATGATGTATAATATCAGTTAAAATAAGTGCTTCAACATAGTTAACATTGCTGGAGGTATGCACAAATATTGATAGATGTCTTGTAATGCACTATTGAGGAACCTGCGACCCAAGTTTTTCATTCAATGCATAACTACACCATAGTTGTGTGGGCCTATATGATATGTCAATAAACCTTAGAAAATCTTGAAATCTTGAAAGGGATGTGCAAAATAGTCATTATATACAGTCTTTAATTAACTATTAGTAGAGAATAACGAGTAATGAATATACTTTATAGGGATCCTATTAATATCTAATAATAAAAATAATGAAATTCAATAACATGCTTTAACCACTAGGTGTCCCTTTATATCAGCTGTGCACCTTTATGGTGTAAATACAGCCTATCTACTAATTGGATCAAATATAAAAGTCAGCCGAATTAGTGTTGATACTGCAACGAGACGTATTGTGTGAAAAGAAATGTAAGATGTTGTTTAACTGCTGATATATTTATGATCCACGTCACGTTTTCAGTTCCTCATGTTTGTCTAGAAGTCTTCTCATCAGGGCTCTATAAATACAGAACTACGGCAGATATGTCATATTTAATGCAGCCGAACCATGTATTACAATTTTTTTAAATGTTTTCGGTCTGTTTCCGGTATTTGTTAATGACGATGTGCTCTGAGATGTGAGACTGGAATTGCACAGGGGAAAATAACGTATCTTTAGATGCGGAGTTTGTTAAACTAATACGTTTGCGCTGTGGACCAACACTATACATTGACGGGGAAGGGGGGTAGCAATAAAGATAACACCATTAAACAGTTACACAACATAACAGAATTAATATCGATAGCAGCGTCCCTAGCAACCACCTTGGTAACAATGAAAACTTCCTGAAGTAATCTTCGTAATAACTAGCAAACTAAAGATCATGTACATCCACTGCACACATAATCTGAAATAACAACTCATATTTCTCGCATCAAATGACATCAAAACGCATTTTAATGGCCAAACTAACTTTAAAATAGGCATTTTACACCGAGAATAAAACGAAGTTCGGCCATGTTTTTTTTTTATGCAGGGAGAAATTTGAAGATCACGTGACGTCAAACAGAGCACATGGTGTAGTCCAAACGATAGCTGGGGATTCTGGGTAGTGTAGGGTCTTCTGCCATCCTTTACTCCGAACAAATATTTGTTTCTCCGAATCGAAGGGGAAAAATACAAAAGCATTGCACACAATTTAAACCAATCAATGTTGTGTAATTAACAAGGATAATCTGGTGTTTTTTAGTCGATGAGTAGTGCAGATATCACTGTAAACTCAATCGACAGTAAGGGGAATACTTACTTCCGGGTGTACAATTCTCCGTTATCCAATGAGAATGGACGCTCACATTGCCTTTAAGGGCAGCCGACACAAACGAATGCCGTGCTTCCATGAGCGTCCATAGAAGCATATGGACATCCCGGAAAGCTGAAAATGGACGCTAAGGGCCTCCCTCTTGCGTTGAAAATGGACGCTAAGGCCCCCCCCCCCCCTTGCGTTGGAAAAAGCCGACACAGGACTTGACATAACGTCAACATAGGCCGACCTGGGAGTGAGGATGTGTTGACCAGACATAACTCCACGCCTCACAACAACTCATAAAGCTTGTCTTCCAGGAAAGAACTGCCCTTCAGAAAAATCAATAACGCTGTTAATGTAAATAAGACAAACTAGAGTGTATAAAATGTATTTAATTTCCCATATTTTAAAAACTTAAAGTGTTCTTAAACAAGTGGGTCTTAACCAGGGATACAATGGCCACCAGGGGTCCTTGAGGGGGTTTTATGTGGCCCCCAGAAAAATGGGGAATAGTTTATTTTCACTATTTAATTAACTTTAAAAGTGAGCCCAATATGAGTATGAGTGATAAGAGTGACGCTATTGATCATAGGGTTGATTTCCTCCATGGTATTATTATTATTTACTTTATCTGCTCTTAATCATTTTTACCAACCAATTGTGTGGACACCCTGTTTGGTGTTGCTTTTTGGCTAATGGAATGCACATTGGATTGTAAAAGTGGCACAACTGTATTCATTGTGGCTCGATGTGCCACTCAGGTATTCCCATTTTCATTGTTTAGATTTATAAAGAGCTGTCTGTGTTATGATGGTGCATAAGGGTTTCGTCTAGTTTGGGGTTAACACTCCATATCCTTTTCCACTCAACGCATTGTTCTTTTTACCACTGATTAATATCTTGTTTAAACAGCCCGCAGACACACCACGCCGTCTGTATGTTCATAAATCCTCTGGAGCTGATCAACACAATGGCCCACATTCCTGACATTTAAAGGAAGTCCCTTATATCTCTGCATCTCCTCTCCATACGAGACACAGACGTTCTAGGAATATGACACAGGAACAAAACAACTCTCTACTCGCTGTCTGTTTATTTCATTTAGTTCAAAACATTAGTGAGACATCACACTTTGGGGGGTGTCCAGCCAGTGCTCTACCTTTGTAACACATCACTGGACCTCTCACCTACCCTCTCGGACTCCAGTTACATCTTTAGCAATGTTTCCTCTCTCATGGAATAACAACAGGCGGGCAACATTTCCTTCAACATTAGCCATTGTTTTCCTTTTTCAAATTTAGAATCAAAAATAGTCATAGAAAGAAATGGAGACATTTATCAGGGTTAAATCATTTGACCTGACTCCAGCACTGCGCTGTATGTGGGATTACCAAACACCCCCTGTATTCCTCTGGGCTGATGAAGTGAAGCAATATGTGATAATACGAATTATTTGATCGTCATTAGATTAAAACTGTGGTTATAAAGGTTTTTACATTACAGTAACAATGAATCAAATAAACACATGTAATGGGTCATGCATGTAATAAACTCCAAGTTATCATCCGACTCTGCAGCTCTTTAACCTCTTTTAGCTAGTAGTAATCTTTGCTGTACTTTAGTTTAATTTTCTCTAGCAGCATTATGGCCCCCTGACAATCCCAGTTATACCTTATACAGTCTATGAGTTATACATACTGTACGCTTGTGTTCATGTTACCATGCTTGATGATCAATGACATGTTTACCTAATATGGCCACAAGGTAGAACCGACCCACACATGTTAGATGCTTTATCATCTTTGATGTAGATTTACATTTGTCGGTTCATTTTCAATGGCTTTACATTTTCCGCCCTTCTTTCCAAGGTCTAGGCCCATTCAAGTCAAAGTCCTTGGGTGTTGTCTAGCACAACAATTGAAAATGGTGGCATTGCCTGCACTTCCTCACGTAGCCCCATGAGATGGGAGAGCACCCAATACTGGGCTTACACCAGAGATACATTTCCTTTGATTCATATCCACCACAAGTCATACCTACCCTTTTGCCTCTTACTCGCTAAAACTTTAAAGAAGTACAGTTCTATTTCAATGAAATTATGCTTAGACGTTCAAGCTTAATCTTTGCAAACAATATGTTATGACGAGCAGACACACATATCCTGTTTTATCTTGTATTTCTCCCACCCTTGGATTCACTGACAGAGAACAACATCTCACTCATCGAACACAATCTCTGATCAGAGTCAGGGTGTGGTTTGATCCATGACCCAGGCTGCCATGTGTGATTGAGTTTCACAAGGGGCTCATGGGTACCAGACCCCTTTCCTTGTGGCTACACAGTTTAAACACCCATCCATTATGGACATCCATCCTTCTCGGAAATGAAACTCTTATACCAGACAGGGTTTGAGGTTACACCTCAGCTCCAGCAACAATACCACCTTGATCCCTTTAGACGTATCACAGTGGTATACATTGTATGACTTAATTGTGCTCCCTCTGAGCCTGTACCTCCCGCGGAGGACATAAGGGATGATATACTGTGTTTTGCACAAGGTTTGTGTGTGTGTGTGTGATTGTGTGTGTGCGTGACGGGTTGTGAGTTTGTGTGTGTGTGTGAGATGGGTCTCGTGCGTGCGTGCGTGTGTGTGTGATGGGGTTGTGACTTTGTGAGTAAGGTTGGATGTCTGACTTTCGGTGGGAAGAAAAATCCTTCCAGCAGTAGGACCCAGAGGATTTTAGTAGGAAAGACCAACTGGACCAGCACACCTTTATGTTGTCTGAGGCAGGACAAAGATGTGAAAAAAAGTTGTTGAACACTGTAACAAAAAAGGTCGAGCTTTGAGCCATGTCATTGGCTAAGAAGAGTGAGAGAGGAAAATGCAATGGCTCTTGAGGTCAGAGCAGAGGCAGCTATAAATGAATCACAACAGACAGACAACACCTTTACTGACTCCACAGCAGCGCTTGCATGGTGAGCTACCATCGCTCATCTCAAAAGCGGCAATATGAGCGCGTCTGTGGCCGTGTACAGGAATATTTACACGGAGGACCGCTTCAAGCAGGCCTATGGCTCCGATGATAGCACGAGTGGAAGTCTGCGGCTCCGGGAGAAGCTCGCGGGGAGTTGCAGGTGTTCAAGACGAGCGTGCCTCCACCTGTTGAGCGAGAGAGTTCCCATTTTCAACTGGCTGCCACGATACAGACTGAAGAAATGGATTTTAGGAGATACTATTGGCGGCCTGACAGTCGGTATTCTCCACATTCCGCAAGGTGAGCTAACAGAGAAGCGTCTGGATCAAAGTTGATGGCATTAATAATGCGCTGTTATAAGTGTTTAATTTTAGAATCATTTAAGCCATGATTTTTCAAAATAAATAACACCCTTACATAATAACTCAACTTAAAATGCTATGTTAATGATAATTATGAATATAATTAATTTGATGATAAAAAACCTATACAACAAAATAAATAAATAATACACGCAGTTAATAGTTATTAATATGACTACAATTATTATTGTAAACAACTATCCAAATAATTTGAAGTATTGCAAGGTTATGATAAGTTTTCAACATTTCTATTAATTAACAGTTTGATGAAAACTATCAAAGTGGAGATACTAAACTTATCATTATTGTTATCTATTATTGTTGTACTCATCATGCATGAGCTATATTAGCCTTCATAAAGGTTTAACATTCTGATCATGTCTTTACTGATAAACTCTTTCCTTCCCTAAACAGGCATGGCCTTCGCCTTACTCACATCTGTGGCACCAATATTTGGCCTTTACACCTCCTTCTTCCCTGTGGTCCTCTATATGTTTTTTGGGACAGGTCGTCACGTGTCCACAGGTAAGCCTCGTGTCCATATAACATCAGCTGTTTACATCTTAGAGAAGCAATACAAAACTTTTTTTAACAGGGTTACATTATCTCATGCATTCTTCCTGACCTCAATATCTCAGTTATTATGTTACTGATGTGATATATTGTTGCCTTCAGGTACCTTTGCTGTGGTGAGTCTGATGACTGGCTCTGTGGTGGAGCAGCTGGTTCCCACTCCTCTGGAGATGAACTCCAGTTCCTCTGAAGCAGCTGACTTTGAGGCCCAGAGGATTGGGGTTGCCTCAGCTGTAGCACTTCTCTCAGGAATTATTATGGTAAGAAAGTCACGGTCACAAACTCAAAAAGTAATACAACTGAGATGACAGATATTTGTATTTGTTGAGACTAGGACTTGATTCCCCAACACAGCAATAACTATAATCTCTTGTGCCCCAGCTCTGTATGTTTGGTCTTCAGCTGGGCTTCCTCTCCACATATCTGTCAGAGCCAATTGTTAAGGCTTTCACCAGCGCTGCTGCCTTCCATGTTACAGTGTCACAGATACAAAGCATGCTGGGACTGCGGCTCCCTCGCCACACTGGGACCTTCTCCCTCTTTAAAGTAAGCACCGTTTCACTTTGACATCGTAATGGTCTGATCCAACATGTCATTTTTGGAATTTGCTCACTGATGTGTGTGTTCAGACTTTAGCGTCAGTGATGGAGAACCTGCCTCACACCAACATGGCGGAGCTGCTGATATCCATGGTGTGTTTGGCTGTTCTGGTGATAGTTAAAGAAATCAACATGCGTTACAGAAAGCGCCTTCGTACACCAATCCCTGTGGAGATCCTTACGGTTAGTCATCTGGATTTTTGAATGTTGAGGATTTTCTCTTAACGATGTAATCAGGTTATAATTCATTGTTTCTTTCCTTCTCAGGTGATTATTGCTACAGGTGTGGCCTACGCCTTCTCGCTGGATTCTTCTTACAACATTGAGATCGTTGGCCACATCCCAGCTGGGTAATCTTTTAGAAAAAAAGAAAAACAGACATCGTTTTTTTCGGAAATGTCAAGGAATTGGAATTTGAATTCTTCTATCCTCAGATTCCCAAAGCCACGGATGCCTGCCGTGCACACTTTCCCTGACATCGCTGGAGACACAGTAGCCATCACATTTGTTGGATACGCTGTGTCGGTGTCTCTTGCAATGATTTATGCCGATAAACACGGCTATTCCATACATCCAAACCAGGTAAAGTGTGAGAATGTCACAGCTATTTGTAGACATGTCATGCTCTCACAAATCTGTTAACCTTTTGTTTTGAACCTGTGCTTTATTTCAGGAGCTCCTGGCTCACGGTATCTCCAACACGGTATCCTCTTTCTTCACCTGCTTCCCCAGCTCAGCCACTCTCGCCACCACTAATATACTCGAAAGTGCTGGAGGATACACACAGGTAGGTTACATGATGTACAAATGTTTCTGTCACACTCACAAACCTTTGATCTCATTAAGCGACACATTGCCGTTCAAACGTAAACATACCCGTCGCACCAAGAACAAAAAAAGGAAACACTCTTTTGCATATTGTTCATCACTTTCAAATTGCAACTTTAAATTAATATATATCCTGATGCTTTAATCACAGCAGAAAAATAAGCATACGTTGTGATAAACAGAGAAATGCAAATGTCTGATTCGACATTTTTACATCATAGTTCTGTATATGTGAATATCTCTTACATTGATGTACCCCAAAAAACGACATATTGGGATTTCATAAGCTTGCATCCACTTGAATGTAGTTGAAGTTATTTAAAACTTAAAAGTGCATTCACACCCAACTGTTTTAGGATATGCTTGGATGTTAAACTTCTATATTATCAATGCAGAACATGCTAAAAATAAGAAGCAAAGCATGTCCAACTCACAATGATTTCCAGTAAGGATGTTTGTCATGTGTGTTCCTGCAGCTCTCCGGCTTGTTCACAAGTCTGGTTGTCCTGATTGTCCTGCTGCTGATTGGCCCGCTCTTCTACTTCCTACCAAAGGTGTGTTTTTATGTGTGTGTCTGTACAAGAGTGAGAGAAAGAAACAGAAGAAAAGTGAATTTACCTTTACCATTATTTCTCTCCCCAGGCAGTGTTGGCATGCATCAATGTGACCAGCCTCAGGCAGATGTTCCTGCAGTTCCAGGACTTACCTGAACTGTGGAGAATCAGCAAGATTGACTTGGTGAGGCTTTGGATCAAAACAGCAATATGAGATTTCATTTCATTTCAAACCTTTATTTATCCAGATATACAAGTGTATTCTGCTATACAGTCCCTGTGCATACGAAACACAAGAGTGAAATACAGATGGTTAATTAGCTCCCTAGCTACCATTAGGTAAACAACTGACCCATAAAGCACAGCTAATTGGGTTTTTTGTGATATCTTCACATATCAGCTCATTTTATCCTGCTCAGCCTGTGGTCATTTACACATAAAAAAACGGTGCTTACTTTAGCTAATTTGGAGTAAAATATACTGTTGTTTCAGCAATATATTGTACCTCTTATTTGGTGTTTAAATAAAAAACAACTACTCAAGGCTGAAATTCAAATTGTGAATAATTTAGTTTACTTGTCATTAAGCTGGAGTTGTGTAAACTCGCACAGTTTGTCATGTACATTGTTCATTGTTATATTCCGACATGACAACACTCTGTTGTTCTGGCCTGTCTAGATGGTGTGGGTGGTTACCTGGCTCTCAGTAGTGGTACTGAACGTGGATATTGGCCTCGCTATCGGAGTGGTTTTCTCGATGATGACCGTCATCTGCCGCACACAAAGGTACATTTTCCATCCCCATTGCTGAAAAACTGTGGTGCCTCTGAACTCAAATGAATCACAGAGAAACATTGAATCCATTCATACCTGTCAGGCTTCGTAGATGATATGTTGTATTGAGTTCAATTAGAGTTGATGGCCTATGGTTCTAACAGGGCAGGCTGTTCAGTGCTTGGTCGGGCCAGCAACACAGAAATTTACCGACCTCTGGAGAACCACAACAAGGTGAGAAGACTCTCTTATTGCTTCATACTTGTTTTGTTTTTTTATCACATAGGAGAACAGCATGTTTAATAAGACTTAAATTTAGGCACATCAAACGTCAAATCTTATTCCAACAAGTGATAATCATATTTCAGAGGTGATGCAGCCTTTCCAAGAATAAAGTTAGAACGCTCCTGTTTTCTTTTCAGTGCTATGAGGTACCTGGACTGAAGATCCTGACATACAACGGGCCTATTTACTACGGGAACCGTAGCTTCTTCAGGGATGAGATGAGCAAGCTGCTGGGCCTGACGCCAGAGAAGATCCGCAGCCGAGAAAAAGCTAGAAAAGCCCTGGAGAAAAGAGAGAGAGACGCCACCGTCAGCACTGTGGTAAAAATACTATTCTATAATAAAAGAATGAGCCGAGTTACAAATAAAACAATACTCAGTAAAATAAAATGTAAGTGTCTAATGTTTTTTTGCTTCATCGTTGTTTAGGAGAGAGGTATTGCAAACACATTGTTTTCTTCAGAAAATGAGTTCTTCAAATCTGGTAAGTAATGAACAATTTTGGATGGAATAAAGGCATCCATAAAGGTTATTTGATCATGTTGAAAAACACTGTTATATCTAAACATTTCCAGACCTGTTTTCAGACCTGTGCTGCAGAAAATGTCAAGTTTTTCTTTCATTTTCCCTTTTTTGTCTGCAGAAACATCAGAGAGTGACGTTCAGGCAGTGTTAATCGATTGCAGCAGTGTGACATTTGTTGATGTTGCTGGAGCAAGACTTTTTGCACAAGTTAGTACTCTCCCAATGCAACACTGAATGCTTTTACATTCAATTTATAGGGTTATCCAAATTGTTTTTGCATTGACATAATTAATTGGTTGGGCTCTTTGCAGATGTGTACTGAATGCCAGAAAGTTGGAGTTCATGTATATCTGGCAAACTGCAATGGTAAGGCCTATGTTTCAGAATTACTTTATTTATTATTAATGATTCCATCCACTGTTTTCTCAGTTGAAACTAGTTCACAGCTTGCACACAGTGAATGATCAATGTTTTCCGTCCCCTCAGAGAGTGTCTTAAAGATCCTAACGTCGAGTGGTCTAATGACCTACATGAACCCTCAACATATTTTTGTCACTGTTCATGATGCAGTGATGTTTATTCAACAGCAGAAGGTAAGCTATAATACATGCATTTTTACAAATACACAAAATGTTCATTAAAGTATTAAACAAACGATGCAACTTCTGTTGTCTGTTGCAGGAAAAACCTCCAGAGAACACCACGACTGTTTGGGTATGAGCCAGGAGGAAAGTGAGGAGTCATTCTCTGACGAAGGCACACTGCAATAAGACTTCAGCAGGGACTCTGTCTCTCAGCTGCATAGCAATGCTCCACTATTTGGTCCATACTTCACTATATTATAAGAAGCAGTAGCCTGTTTTAGCACAATGTCATGAATAACAATAATTGTAACATTACAGTGTTAACAGTTTTATCACGGATACTGGATTCACTCCTGGCACACATTACATTTCTGAGGGCTTTAAAGTAGAGACAAGAGACGTACTCATATATTCGGTCCAAAAAAAAGAAGGAATAAACAAATATGTTATTTTTGACTTATTCCTATAGAACTGTATATTGCAGATTGTTTTTTGTTGTCTTTTATTTTCTTATATGCTGGAATATTAGCACAGTGGTATTTATTTAGTTTCTGTTGGTTGTTTGCAATACTGATGAATATAAAATGCACTGAATAGTTTGTTAAAATACTTTGTGTATTTATATATTTTTGAAATATGTGCTTGACTATGTACAACAAGATCTCACTGCCTTAAAACGTGTATGTATTTTAACTCCAGAGAGACTGCACAAATTGTATTAATTACTTTTGTATTTGTCAAACATTTTGACAATAAATATATCTTCAAACCTGACCTTTTTGTTGATTTGAATTACATTTAGTATCAGCGAAAACAGCTTGTAGGCTTCTACATCACTTGGATACCATAGCTACTAAGGGCAAATACAATTAAAGGGTATAGGTAGTTTGGAATTTGAAGCATGCTGCTGTCAGATTTTGAAAAGAGAAAGAGAGCCATCTTTGTATTTGGTGAGACCTGTGTATCTGCACTGAGAAATAATAAAAACTAGAAAATACAGGATTCACAGGAGACTTTTCTTTTTGCCATGGCAGGTGTAAGCTTGGGAAACAGGCCACAGGTCATCAGTCCTGCAGAATTCTGGTTTATTTAAAATGCAAGCCATGCTATATATTAATACAAACCTGTTATTCCTTGATATGAAATGTATGGATCCGGTGCATCTACTGCGAAATGAAAATGTGTACAATATATAACAAAGTATGACAAAACATTCTGTAATTAGATGTTTTACCCGGGGATGTAAATGTCATTAGATGAATAGAAAGTGATACCTTACCTCACCACTGTGCTGCCCTCTGCTGCCCCGACAGTTAGAGGTTTTTCCCCCACTGCTCATCATCACAATCCCATTACCTTGACCTGATAAAACTATACGTAGTACGAGTTCAAAACCAGGTTGAAAAAGGAAAAAAACTAATTATTTCTTTGCTTGATGTTGGATAGCCAAGTTATTAATTTTTTCCAGTGCATATTTCAAAGAGGCCTCTAGACAGTGTACCCTTTGGGTTTTCCTTTAAAGCTCAAGGAGTGTTTCACTAATTGGCAGGAAGTAGTCCACTTCAATTAAAACATGGTACACAAGGCTCTGGCCAAATGTTTACTAAGCCAGATTTTACACACACACACACACACAGTTGCCATATGAACTCCTCGGGGAAGTTCAGAGATTTGATGACAAAGCTTTGATTTACCTTTGATAAAGTGCTTACAGGTAACATGTAAAGCATGTGTTATGGAAAGGTTAGTTGACCTAGACATACCTAAAGACAAAAAATAAACAAACACAAAAATAAATACAATAAAAAAAAACTGTGTCAAATGTACAAAAGGATCAAACTAAAAGTAATATCTGGTATTTCTAATTAATGCAATTTCTACAGAAACAGAAAGCAATTGAATGTACCATAAACCAAGAGTGGTCATAGTCATACAATTATACAATCATTACACCTATTACCTCTGCAACTGTCACTCCTAATTATAACAATGATAATAATGTTATGTTCCTCTTGACAAAGCAGAGGGGTTTTCAGCTTATTGGGATCTTTCCTGCGATCTTTTGTTTCCATCTTGTGGTGAAACATTGTAATGACAGCTGATGTCTCAGCATGTTCTTTATACTTTATACTGGAGGGTTGCTAGAGACATAGTAAGCTGTCACCTAATTAACAAAAACGTTTATTGACTTGTTTTTTTAATTCTTGTTGGAGTCAAACACAAGTACAGATCACACGTGGTTGTTAAACCGAACAATATAAATTAGCTGAAAAGGAAACAATGATGCAAACAATTAAAGCAAAAAATGCAGGTAGAGATTTACATTAATCAAGACTCATCGCTGAAGCATTTCAGTCGAAGGCTTTTTCTAAAGCATCAACCGCAAATATTGTTGTAAACATAAATCACACCATTAAACATCTGTCTTTGGGAAATATATGGTGGAACCTTACTTCTCTAAAAGACTCTGAAGAGAGAATTGTTGCCCATGGCTTCTATTGAATTACATAGTCCATATTTTCTGTTATGGTTGCTGTTTTGTGCTTTGGAAATAAGGACTTTAAGAGCTCATTTAGTATGAGTATTTGTACTTTATAGGTTGTTCAGCAAGTGCCCATATTGACTACATTTGTAGAGTTGCAATTAACAAACTGGGCAGTAGAAACATTATTTTTGGTTTAATGGGTGTTACCTTTCAGAGAAGCAAGCCAACTACTGTCTTTACATCTGTCTTTTTTCCCACTTACAGAGCAAAATGCACAAATAAATGATCTGTTACTGTGACACTACAAAAAAATTAATACATTATTGACATTTTCCAGCAAGTACTACAGATTTTGTTTTAAATCAAATACATTCAACAGCATCGAGTTAACTCTAGAGCGGAGATTCAAGGGGGGTAAGACAACCGGATAACAATTATGATCAGCTAAATAAATTAGATATCCATTCAAAAGTCTGTGTTCTAGTTACAGATAAGATTGTGCACCTTACACTTACTCCAATTGATTTTAGTGCAAATTAACCTTGAACATACTGGTTAAAAAGAAGCCAATACATCAATTATTATGGATCACTTGAATTCATGAATGTGGCCACAGATTATTTAGATCTATCATCTATGATGAAGGACCAAATAACCATACAAGGAAACCATAACCACTTATTAAACAGTTAAGGTAATTACAGAATGCAAGCTTATCAGATAGGGCTGTGGGTGGGTGTCTTATAGTAAAGAACCACTGCAAGTCAAAGTAACTATGGCAAAAAACACAAAAAAACAACATGATACTTTCAGTGCATTAATAGTTGAGGTTCACTCTATATATGGAGTTGTATGTCTGTTAGAACTTCTCTGTCTGTACCATGAGTCGCAATCTGTTCACAGAACATAATCTGTCCACACAATCCGTTAAACAGCAAGTTCTTCAGTATACAAATGTAATTTTCGGCAGTCTTTACGTGAGAATAAAGGATGAACTCACATTATAGCAGCAAAAAGACCAACAATATGGTTTATTTACTGGTCTCACATTTGAACCTGTTCTTGAAGTAGAAGACTTCCTGATGAATGTTATGGTCATTACTGGAAGGTGAATAGCGGAATTTATCATAGGTCTTTTGTGATTCTGTTTTAGTCCAGGGTAGCTGGATCTTTGATGCGTGGTTGACAATGATGTCACTACACGAGCCAATGTGGAGGGAGCCCAGGCCGTCGATGAAAAACTCTGCAGTGCCAAAAGAAAATGTTGTTTTCAAAATCCTTTTGTTTCTTTAACATTGTTGCATTCTGAAGTAACTTAACAGTGTTGTACTGCATAGCGAAAATAGCCAAATAAACTGCTATGTTAATACATTTGATAGAGAACGTTACTGATAGACTCACCTAGATGAGCTTGCCGTGCCAGGCGGGGGTTAAAGCCCACCTGCTGCACCTTGTCTGTCCTCCCCATGAAGAAGTTGATGACGGCATCTGCTACCACACAGTTGGGAAATCCTTCTATGACATGGTGGTAGCCTTTTCTGATATGTAAACAGTCGCCCTCCTCTCCGCCCTCTTCCACTGAAATGGTGTGACGGAATGTAGCAGTGTAGCCTGTCGCCTCCCTAACTGATCCAGCCACCTAGTCATACAAAAATGTTGAGATAATTTATCAAAACGTTAAATAAGAATGTATAGATAGACACAATAAGGTCAAACATGCACAATAAGATTATAAAAAAACTTGATACAAGGTCTAAAGTTATTTTACATTATTAAGATATTATCTGGCAGAGAACTCACTGCTCCATAGTTTCTCTTGGAATAAAACATTTATATAATCTGTTCAATATTTAATATTCCATCTGTCATATATTGATGTATATATATATATATATATAATACTTTCTAATTTGTATTGTACAATGCCATGTCTTTTTATGCTGCTGCAACGCAAACATTTGCCAAATTGGGATCAATAAAGTACTATCTTATCTTATTAAACGGAGGGAATTAGGAAATATCCTTACTTGTCAGACTATAATCAGAATTTTCCCCTAAAGATGATTTGATTTTCAAAATAGTCTGTTTTTATTTTTATGTTAATAGACTTATTGGTACGACGACTATTGTTTCTTCTCTATAAACCAAGCATGTAATGCCTGCTATTCTTATGACTAAGTGTTGTGATGTAAGAGCTCGTCTATGCAGAGTTGTGAACAATTCTGTGCAGACAGGATGAAGTGAGATAAGGTGTCAGGGCTGAATAACTTTGATAAATGTGTCATACACATTCTAATGTCTCACCAGATCCAGAGTGGTCTTTTCTAAGATGTCCACCATCTGCTCCAGCTTGGTGTTTGTGGTGAAGAAGAAGTCGTCATCCACCCAGAGCACATACTTGGTGGTCACTTGAGACACTGCAAGGTTTCTGCCCGCAAACCAGCCCTGTACACAGTAAATGAAGTCCGATCAGCCTATTAACCCTGCTCTGCTGATTAATCACAATGATCATTCGTAGACACATAGCAACCATTCTCTACCTTTCCAAATGGCATGATGTAATGGTCAATGTGAGGCCCGGTCACTGGCTGAGGGTGTTCATTATCATCTGCTATCACTATGGTGACGGTGGGATAATATTTGCGTATGCTGTCAATAAGCTCTTTTAGTTTGTCATAGCGTAGAAAGGTCTTGGTGGCGATGGTTACGAGAGCACTAATATTGTATTCTGAGTAGAAACAAGAAAAAAAGTTTAAAAATAACACTCTGAAGTGCCTTTTATACATTGTGCTTCTAATCAAATTGTTAATAATATAACTGCTAACAAACCTTTTTCATATCCAGTGTTGTAAAGTGTAGGTATAGTTCCATGTCCAACTTTAACTGTGAAAAATGACTGGTGACCATCAGTGGCAAAATGAACTGCAGAACAAATAAATGACAAAGAGATAAAGCAGAGCATATTTATATTTATAGAAATATTACCACTGAGCAGTAGGAAAAAAGGTTGAATAACTAAAGATTACATTTTTATTTTTTACACTGTAATTTACCTGTATCTGCTGTCTTGGGATGGAAAACAGTGTTTGTGTATGTGACGAACTGCAGCTGCCTGTTCAGAGCAGGGAGATGAGAACTAGACAGCATCATGTGCTTTTCTCCATCTCCTTCAACAGAGACCTCGTCCACTGTAGCAGCGACATCAAAAACCCCCAGTGTAGCTGTCAAATATACCTGTTACACCAATTGCATGGTTTTGGGGAATAGAATAAACACAATTTTTTTAACATTTAGACCAAAAACCGATGCTATATTAGCCATGGTGAAAAAATAAATGAAGCAATTACCCTATGGTTTGATCCTTTTTCTTCTTTAAGACCCAGACCTAAGGAAAACAAAAAAACAATAACTACAGGGGATATCAGACGGGATGATGGTGAAGCGTTTAACTCAAACACTTAAATAATAAATAAAAGCACCAAAATGAAAGGAAACAACATAATGTTCAAACTATGATATCATGTGCAGTGTCAATCTGGATAATGCTGTTACCAGGAATAATGATGGTTTTGAGGGGGCGCACCTCCACGCCCTGTGTAGGATACTGGAGAGGACTGTTGGCTTCAGCTACAATAAGAACATCTGCGGGAGTGTAGGACCTGTACAAACAGAACATATTAGAGAAGTACCTGCATTGCTTCAACACTGTCAAACTGTCAAAAAAAGTCCAGTCCTATTTATTTACTTTGGGTCACCTAATAATAATAATAATAATAATAAGTTTCATTTGTAACACACTACATATTTGAAGTCAAATCCCGAAGTGCTACAAGCAGTGAGCATGGAACAATATAAAACAGCACACAACACGGTAGAATGAATAGTAAAAAAAAGCAGTAAAAACAAACAATTAAAAGAATAAATAAATAAAAGGTCTAGGAAAAGGCTCTATTGAATATATGGGTTTTTAGGCCTTTTTAAAAAAAGGCATCCACGGTCTGTGGTGCTCTCATGTTGTCGGGGAGAGCATTCCACAGACTGGGAGCAGCCGAGCAGAAGGCCCGGTGTCCCATAGTACGGAGCTTGGTCCTGGGGGGTTTGAGGAGGTTGGAATTGCTGGAACGGGAGGTACCTAATGTATGCCAGTAATCACATACTTAATTTGACCACACTTTGCACAAAGAGAAACCATGTTTGGAACATTATTCTATTTGTTTGGATGTACTACATCAAAATCTCATACTGTTACGGTGTGTGTAGGAAGCAGGACCCAAATGCAGATTAAGTGACAAAAATAACTCCTTTATTTCAAGGCTAGACAATTAACAGAGACAGAACAGAACACTCACCGCAGACCAAGTCATTACACAAGACGAACCGACAAAGACGAACAGAAAAACCAGAACTTAAATACACACAAGACTAATCATACAAACAAGACAGAGGTGAGGAGGGAGGAGAAATCACAGGGACACCAGGTGAACAAAATCGGGTAAATTAGACACACCAGGGAAACTAACGACAGGGAACCACAGACAGATCTAAACAAGACAAAACACAACGCAGACAGAAAACCAAAGACAGATCTAGACAAGACACAACGCAGACAGAAAACCAAAGACAGATCTAGACAAGACAAAACACAACACAGACAGATCGTGACACATACGTTGAAGTGCTGAAATCCAGTGGCCTTTCAGAGGTGAGTTTTGCAATATTGGAGAGTAAGGGCGTCGCATTACCCTTTTGTTAGTGCTAGAAAAATGTAGAAAGACAAGATAAACCAGTGATACTCACATACAACCGGTAAGCGTTGCAACGCCTTATTTCATGTGAATGTAGCATGATCTACCCAGCTATCTGAAATTTGGAAATCTAATTGAAAGCTGACGCATTCATGATCCTCACATATTTTTGTAAAAACCTAATGATTACACCTTGTGGGTCAATTGGGCTATCCTTATCTTGAAAAAGTAAGTCGTTTTCATCTTTTTAATAGAAAAATGTATACACTATAGCTGTCTAACATGTAAAGTAATAGGAGTACACAAGGATGTGTTCACTGGCAGTCCGACAGTAGGTGTTATCATGGACAGTTTACCTCTTTTGGAACCTGCTGTACTCCTTAGCCCTGAGATGCTTCACACCCTCGGGGTCAGGATGGGATGCTAAGAATGCCTCATCAAACTTGTGGGCCCTAACGCTTGGGAACAGCAGATTGGAAAACGGCAGGTGAAAGCTCTCTTTATCGGCCAGACACATACATGTATTCTGAGCCACATTACTGTAAAAACAAGGGAAGTTAGATGTTAGGAAAAAAGGAGATTTCAACAGGAGAATGAACACATGCTGACTAATAACTCACCCTGCCACATCTTCCTTTATATTGTAGGCAATGTCATGATAGTCACCAATGGTGTCTCGAGTTTTCTCTTCGATTAGTTTCTTCAGAAGACCCCCCTGTCTTGGCCGTATGTCAACTGCTGAGCCGGTCCCAGGGCTCCAAGCATGAAACAGGGCTAGCAGGAGTCCAACGAGCAAAATCAGCACCAGACACTTCTTAAAGGTGGCACGCATCTAGATGGAAGATTAAAGAAAATGCCAAAAATTACAAATGTAGGCCACACAGGGTAAGGAAAACAAAAGCGGCAGTTAAGAGACGGATGTCCTGTGTTTTACACTGGAATACATGTCTATTGTTTTTTTATTTGACAGGAGCCTCAATTTTCAGGCTTTAAAAGCTGGCCGCAAATGTATATAAAATCATTAAACTTGCTGAGGCTACGGGCTTGTTTAAAACTAGCTGGATTGTGTTGTACAATATTAGACCTTACTGTAAACACCACTAGACTATAACATTTGAAATTATGAGTTAACTTCATTTCTGTTGTCATGTCTAAAACTGTAAACGGAACTTAAACTTGTAACCACATTTACACTAAAGAGCTCCTCTACTTTTCACAGGAAAGTAAAGCCACAGAAAGGAAATTTCACTGAGGTCAAACTGTTCCTATGACCAAACTGGTGTGTGCGCTTCTGTTCACAGTAAAATACCTATTCAGCACTAAACAGCAACATCTCTTCCGCTCGGTCCTCTTTTCAGTTTAACCTCTGCTCAGTTCCCTCGTGTTTATTGCTAGCACTTAAACTGTGTTATAAAATAGCTGAATTTGAATATAGTTGTTCTGCTATACATATCGTTATTCTCTTTTCAGATGACACAATCACAATGACATAGTAATTGAATTCTGGTTTCGTGAATACTACATGTTAACCAGCAGGCAGCAAGTTGCTGTGCTGCTGTGATCAAATCCTGGTTTTATCATTTGACAAATTCAAAAAATAAGCTAGATAAGGAAAACACTTACAATACTTAACTACGAAACAGACACTAACCCTCGCTCGGCTGACTTATGTCATTGTCTTGAAAAAGCTCAGCTTTCCCAGTACACTAAAACGTTATGCTGACGATTGATCTACTGTGGAGGCAACTATGGAACTAAAGAAGGCAGCTCCAGGCAGTAGTGAGGCTGAAACTGAGAGGAAACAAAGTGTGTTGACATCTTTGAATGTGGACGCACATCCTCCTCGAGGGGCAAGGTGCACTCTCTCGCAAAATGGAGCGCTCCAAGCTATTATCAAGAAGATGATCTATTGTCTGGGTGAGGAACAGTCTCACAGCAAATTTGGTCAGAGGACAGCACCAGAGAGTCAAATTGTAGAGACCGACACTCTCGGAGGAGATTTCACTCTTCAATGTTCTGTTGATTTACGTCATGGTGCAAGGTTGTATCCTAACAGATGTGCAGAAGGTTCTTTGAATCACAGTATTTGCCTGTTAGGCTCAGTGCTTCAACCTTGTTTTTCAAACAAAGGGTGTTTTTTGAGGCTTTACCCTCGCCAGTTATTTTAGAGTGTGTTTCTGAAGTGACTGTTGCCATATTGCTGCTCTTAAAGATTGGGCATGGTCTGATAGCTAGCAGCACAGGTGGGAGCACAAGTACTCAGATCTTGTACTTAAGTACAAGTAAAAATACCAAAGTGTAAGAATACTCTGTTACAAGTAAAAGTCATGTTTTCAAAATTTTACTCAGGTAAAAGTACAAAAGTATTCACATCTAAATATACTTAAGGTACCAAAAGCAAACATACTCATTATGCAGATCAGCCCATTTCAGAATAATATATATAATATGTTTTGATTATAATTATTGATGTATTCATATGTTTGTCAAGCTGGTTGAGCTGGAACTAACTTCAATTACTGTGGGGTAGCATGTGAATGTAATCCAGGTGTATCTAAAGTATTTCTTAAGTGTAGATCATATTGTTTATCATTTATTTATATCTGCAAAGTAACTAAATATACTACATAAATGTAAACGTAAAATATTGACCTCTGAATTGTAGTGGAGTAGAAGTACCTCAAAAATGTACTTAGTTACTTATCACCACTGGCTAGACATTCTGACTGCTTTGCTGTTTCACTATGCTTCACAGTTGTTCATTATGTCAACAATTGTCATGATAAAAGTATTATCAAAGTTAGGCCACTGGGTCTGGATTAAATTGAGCTGAAACCTCCATTTGACATCACAGTTGGCGATCACATGAAATACTTCACAAATGAAAAACATGCTGGGATGCCATTTGAAAAGGAACGTGGTTTTATAATTGCTTTGTTGTAACAACAAAAGTGAACTTGCTGATACAGGTGTAATTGTCATGTCTGCACAGGATGCACCCATGCAAAACATAATTTCCTCTCAATGCAATGGTTTGTTGGTTTGCTACAGAGAGCACACAAAAAAGAAAAAAATACAAAATGAAGTATAACCATAAAACTGTATAAATTGTAGCCTATCTTTATGATCACATGAGACATGTGTTTTACGGTTTTGACTGATTAGAAGCGGAAGTCTGAATAAGGTTTTATTTTATTAGTTACTAAAAAACTAAAATATAATCTAGTATACGGAACTGAAGCCTGCAGCAAACATCTACAGAGCAACGCTTATTAGTTCTCCAGAATACAATATCTCACAGGGTTTGTTTGTCGTGTTCATTAAGAATATTTTTCAAAACAGATTGGTAACTACACAACTGAATTCATGGTTGTGTTATGTATTACTTTGTTCACCAAGCTCATGTGTCTGCCTGTGAACATGGTAAATACTTTAGCCTAACAAGAAAAATAACGTGTCTAACTAGATCTTAAAGTCCTTGTCTAACTTTCTGTATACATTCATTCAACCCCACACTTAAATGTATAATTTAAAATATATTATTCTAAAACACAATTTTCAAGAACATTAGGAAACAGGCAATAAAAACCGTATCTCAATGCAATATGATAAGCAGGCCCAACATGTATTGTTTACATCCAAGTAGACAAAAGAACATGAAGAATATAAATTAACATACTTCTTACTGTTGTCGTTTCTGTAGGATAAATCCTTCCTGAACACCGGTGTTAAAATGTGACAAACTGTGTCAGCGATTATTCCTGTGTGTCCGGACAGGCCTGTTTTTGTATGAGTTGTGGACTTTGGTCGCTGCTTCGATTGGAGCCACTCCTTTAGAAAGCGCGCACAAGTCAACATCAGCGTCACCACAAAGCGAACCATTGAGAACTTGACTTTACATACATAAAGATTCCAAGTTTTTCAAGTTTGAACCGGCCACAAGTGAAGCCTTTTGTTCCCCAATCAAATAGTAGGCCCCCCCGGACCCCCCCTAGAGGAATTGAGGTCCACCTCAAAAGAAAACTGGTAGTGGCCTGGCTGGGTGTATAATTCCCGGCCTGATTTATTGTCCCAGTCCGGCCCTGGCTATCATAGACTCTAGCACTGCAGTGTGAAACCTGTTTGTGCGTAGCCTAATCCTGAAGCAGCATCACATGCCAACATGCGTCCTGGTTCTCAGTTAGTTTGAAAGCTATGGAGGCCCAATTAGTGCAACTCAAAAAGTAATGGGGAAACGTAAAACCTTGAGAGCAGATTCACATAAAGTGCTTTTTTATATTTAAATGATACATCTTGTCGTAGTTAATTTTCAAATTCAACATTTTTAAACACATTTACTCTGTATTTGTAATAGGCAAGAATTCGTATGTAACATCAATATTTAAATAGGTAATTTAAGTGTAAAGTTTCGTGTAAAACAAATCAGACACCAATTGTTATTCAAGTTTGTTAATTAAAGCATGTCTGGAAGTGATATTTAGAATTTCTGTTCAATGTTCATTTAAGAATTACCATAAATCCACAGCAAATAGAAATACAATGCATTAGTGGTGACATCAATATTAGTGGTCATCTTTTTATCAATAACGTTTTTTATTTTCCAGCTCATGTCTTGTAATAGACTCAATCAATATTTAACCTTTTTTTGTATGACTGTCTTGATTTAATTTTGCATTGACTCTACTGATTGTCTTAATGTTCCAGACTCATTGCATACATCAGTACACTGTCAACTGTCACGATATGCTTGCAAGAATGTGTGGTTGACACATTCTTTAATCACATTGTTTAATCTTTAATTTAATTAACTTTATGATGTGATTACATCTGTAGCTGTGGAGATATGTCATTCTAGATGATTGTATAGGCTTTGTTAGTGTGACACCTAGTGGTCATGATTACAAAAATGCCCTCTTTCCTTTTTCGCTTATGTCACAGCATATTCCAGTTACTTATTAAAACATTATAAATAGGCCTACATGTAGTAGCCTATAAATCAAACTACTTTATTACAGTTAAAGGTGGGGTAGGTAATTTCGGAGAAACCAGCTCGAGTGCGCTAGAATTTGAAAATACACAACCGGAGAAAATCTGCAACTTCCTTACAGAGCCCCTCCTCCAACACACACGAACGCGCACATGACCAATGAGGGCACGATATAAATGTGTGCATAGATAGGCCAGGTAGGCCATCCAGTTAATTTAGCTAGTCCGGCTAAAATGATTGGTCGTGCTTTTTACAGTACTACGGCTTCCACAGATGACATTTTTTTATGGATTTTTTGTCAAAGCACTTAAATGCATTCATTGCTATCGGGATGTTAAGAACATTCCATGGAATATAACAAAAAGTGTATCTCGAGCCGGTTTCTCAAACGTACCTACCCCACCTTTAATGCATTGCAGGATGTGAAAGGCGGCTTCCTCATTACGTCACCGACAGCCAGCCAATGAGAGGCCGCATTTTCAGAGCTTTAGCCATTGATGCTGAAGAATGTAAATCTACTGTGAGCCTTGCACCCTACAAATCATTTTCTTTGTTTTAGGAAAACAGCGACGACTTCAATCAAAAGCATTTCACCGGATGAATGTGACTAACGTGTGACGACATGACTGACAAGTGTATCAGGCTGCTGCGTTTTTAAGAAACAGGAAATATGCCGCTGCTAAAGGCTTGAGGGTTTGCAAGCATATCGTGCTCACAAAGGCTGATGCCCCTTCAAAGGTAAATAGCACAAACATAAACACATTTTTGCTGAGTGGAAATATACACACAGCTACTAGTGTGAATAACATTTCCGCAGATTCATAGTTATGGGTCTGACTTCCACATGGCCTTAATTCGCTGTCGCAGCAGAATGTGTTTGGTGTAAACGGATGTAAGCCTCGATTAGACCTGCTGGATTGTCGCCTATTTTATTCATGGTCAGGATAATGGAAGGAAGCATTGAAGGTGGAAAGTACGTGTTTATCAAAAACAACAGTCGTCATGTTAACTGTTAAAATCTGCCTTTGGGGTCTTTAACCACATCATTGAGGCAACACAATGAAATGTAGCAGTGACCCACTGACACTGTGTCAAGTCAAGTGTAAAGTACATGTCCACAAATACTTCTCTAACGTTCTCACGACAAACTGAACGTGTTGTATTAAAGCAGGGTTAAATGTAAGATTTAAAAACAAATCTGACTTGAAGATGGAGAGAAATGTAGTGATAAGGTTAATAGCAAAAACGTTGACGCCTCTTTATTTCTGGGTCAATCAATATGATACCACCATTTTTATTGGGGCACACTTTCTGATTTAGCCTACATTAAGGTACAAATAATTTAGGTTGGGAACACAAGTTATACATGTTTACACAGTCAGTTTCTGTGCACATACTTTACAGCTTTGTAAAACAGTTGTTTGTGGTTCCTGTCCAAATGTATTGCAATAACATGCAGGATTTTTAAGACAACAGTTCCCTGTTAATAAAGGATGGGGAGATTAGGCTCCAGGGGGCAATGCTTGAAATGGTTTGTAGTCTGGATATGAAAAGTGCAACCCATAACAGTGTGTTCTCAAACCCCATGTTTTCCTTTATTAACCATTCACTCAGAGTTGTTTGCCTTTTGAGACACAATGATTTGCACAATAATATTAAAGGTACTTCAAGAGACACATAGCAGGTATGTCAGTCCATCAAACTGTGCGTTTTGTTCCCGTGTAGGCATGGTATAACTGGGACATCACTGTGCTTTGAGCAGTCTCACCATGAAGGGCTCCAGCTCCAGATTGGCCTTCTCCCTGGGCTTCCTGGTGGGGGCCTGCAGCATCTACTTTTTCCTACGCCAGGTGTGGTTTGAGAGGAGTTACCCGGTGCTGACAGAGGCCCAGGAAAGAGCCACAGCGGTGTCGGAGAGCCCAACCAGCTGGAGGAAGGAAGGAGCTGCTCTCATCAACCTGCTCCAACCTCACCATGCAGGTGCTTTACTTTCTTTCACGCTGATCCTCTAAAGATCAAACCATCTAGTATGGGTTGACAAATAAAGCTAATTGATCCTAAATCAAAACGCTGTATATCTTACCCATCATAGCTAGATTTGACCAAATATAACAATATTAAGTAAGATGCTTTTGTGATTATGGTGGTGGTGAAGTAAAAAAAAGAAAGCATTATAGCACACCACACAGAAGGAATGTGGAGTAAACTGATTGGATATGGATCTGCCATGCTCATGTGCCATGGCATTGGGCCATTCCTGATGGAACTACAGATACATTTAGTCCACTGCCCGCCAGTTATACAGTTTGATGTGTGTCCTTCTAGATGAAGACAGCCGACTGGCAGATGTGTTGTACCAGAAGGTACGCGTTCTTTGTTGGGTGATGACAGGGCCGTACAACCTGCAGAGCCGGGCCCGCCATGTGAGGGCCACCTGGAGTCGCCACTGCAACGTGGTGGTGTTCATGAGCTCTGTGGAGGACCCAGACTTCCCCACTGTGGGCCTGGGCACTAAGGAGGGCCGTGACCAGCTCTACTGGAAGACCATTCGAGCTTTTCATTATGTCTACGAGCACCATGCGAGTGAAGCAGATTGGTTCTTAAAGGCAGACGATGACACCTTCGTTGTGGTGGACAACCTGCGCTGGATCCTGTCGAACCACACCCCTGAAGAGCCCATCTACTTCGGCAAACGCTTCAAGCCTTACACAAAGCAAGGTTACATGAGCGGAGGGGCTGGCTACGTGCTGAGCAAAGAGGCCCTCAAGAGATTTGTGGAAGGCTTTCGGACCAAGGTTTGCACACACACCACCCCTGTAGAGGACTTGGCGCTGGGGCAGTGCTTGGAGAAGATGGGCGTTCAGGCAGGGGACTCCAGAGACACTCTACATCGAGAAACTTTCCACCCGTTTGTGCCAGAGCACCATCTAACTGGCAAATTCTCAAAGAGCTTCTGGTACTGGAGCTATTGTTACTACCCGATTGTTGAGGCAAGTCCCTTCACTTATGTTTTATGTGTCAGTTAGTGCTACAAAATGTTATTACAGTATGAGATGGTAGACATCGTAAAAGCAAATAATGTATTTGTGCTCGAAATGCTTTAGAAGAGCACATCCAGTTGACTGAGGGTTAAGAAGCATACCATATAACCCAAAAAAACATAGTTTGATTTTCCTCAGGAGCTTTTGCTACATGTCATATTACACTCTCTCCCCATATTTATGGCTTCTATGTTCTTTGTTAGCTGTCTAAATGTGCCTCAAATGTCACCATTGAAGCAGAAGGGGGTTGTCTGATAGCTTTTTGATTAGACAGACATCCTGTGGAGTGGATTAGCCTTATTAAAGGGCAAGTCAGGTTAGGAAGACAAGCTATTGGGGGAGTGAACCTATTAGTTGAAAATCCTTTAATATCATTAGTTTAAATATGCACTTAAAGTAAGAAGAGTGTCCTTACATTTTGAAATGTAGGGGTCTATTCTCTATGTGTTCAGTATACTGTTTGTTTGCTCTTGATGAATTAAGCAACATGTAGGTAATCATCACAGGGACAATAACTAAATAAATTATTTTGGGATTATTTTGCACATTTGAATGCCGCACCTGACCCCGTCATAGAACGAGTGAATTGAAATAGAGATTAGTTCATTTTAAAGTAGATGATTGCAGCAGAGACAATGTCCTGTCAACAAAGAGGAAATTGGTCAATTTGTGGCAGATAATGCAACTCATTTATTGTACTTTGCAATTCCAATGAGACAGGTTCATTACTGACACTGTCACACACTTACAGCGTATTGAGCTGTATTATCCTCGGTTTGAAAGGGAAAAAGAAAACAAATCAATTTTAATATTAAAGTAATTATGTTTTTATCAGACTGAACAAATGTCGTTTCAAAACTGTCAGCATGTCTCATTATAAAAACAGACTCAAAACGACTAACACAAAGACTCGTTCCTACAAACAAGTATTTTATCTTTCGAAACCAAACTTAATAGGTTATATTTCTGTGCAACATACGTCTGTTTGACAAAAGCTGTTAAAAACACATAAATGAATCAAACTGTTGCACTGGGTAATAGCTTAAATCAAAATGAACATGGGCATTTTATCTATTTTTACATTGACTTGTTACTCGTAATCACAACAATTTAGGCAATTGTTAGGCTCATAATGCCAACAGCATTGTCAGTTAGAACTCTGCAATTAAATAGAGACCGTATTTGCTCATCTGTTTGCATATAACATGTTCCTATGTATCCCTTGAATGACATGTCTTTTTATTTATTAGAAGTTTATTGAAATCATTACCGTAAGGTCTTTTCACTGTACAGACACCTTGTGCAGCTAGACATTTATCTTGTGCATACATTTTAAAGGGAAACATGTGAAATCTGTCAGGGAATACCACTCTAAATGAAAAATTGCATCACATTTTTTACGTCATCACATTTATTGATGCTAAAATGAAACATTTTTGATGGGTCTTAATTTCATGTGTTAAATGTATCTCTAAATGGTCTGGTTTTTTTTTTCTTCCTCAGGGTCCGCAGTGCTGCTCTGACCTGGCAGTGTCTTTCCATTATGTAGAAGCAGAGCTGATGTACACTCTGGAGTATTACACCTATCACCTGAGAGCGTTCGGCTACCGGCCGCGCTACCGGCCCTCCGTACGCCAGGGTCTGACCCCCGGCCCACTCTCACAGACAGTCGTGACGGCAGGACTTAAAGCGGTTCAGGAGGTGACAGATGGAAGGGCTCACACAACTTCAGCCTCCTCGCTCGGTGGAAACAAAACTAAATCAGAGACTGAGCCAGAGAAACTTAGGAAAGACGATTTAAACTCTGGCGTCACAGAGAACCGGACTGGAGTCACTCAGGGCTGATTCTGTGTTCGAGCCGGGGATGATTTCCCTGCACAGTATGTTGGCCAATGTTTTCTTCTGACCGCTCTTCCTTGATCCAATCGCAGTGTTTTTCCAGTCAGTATGACACTGTGAGCCCTCACAGTGAGAGTGCTTAATATTTGAATATGATTTAGTTGCAGCTCCTATGCGTTGACTGTTTAACCAAGATAAACTTTTGGGTTTATTGCGCTTTAAATAGTCATTTTAGTTAATTAACTTATGATGTCACAAAGTCTTAAATATGTGTTGAAAGTAATACAAGAAGAGGCGCATAGAATATTATTTTACCTAATAGTCAATAATACAGCAACGCATTTTTTTAATATATATTTTAAATGTTTTTTTAATTTTGTTTTTTAAATGGACAGCAGCGACAAATGGCAGTGTGCTACTTTTCTTTACATTGTATTTGCTTTTATTGTGTTATATCTGATGTTCTCTGTACATATCTGATTAAAATGTTTAATTTCAAATTAAATCCAGATTACAACATGTATTCTGTTTGCCTTTGTGTCTGCATTTTTCTTGTGAGTCAATTTCTCTCTAGGGCTACATTGTTAAAGCAGACTCTAAATCCACAGCCAGCAGTGATACAGTGTTTACTTTGAGTTTGAAAAGCCCCACCTGTTAAAACTGTACTTACTTTTTTCCTTTGAATGATATGAGATGCTCTGATGTAGAAGAGGAAACTTCAAACCCCCTTGTTTGTTAATACAAGGTGGCTTTTGATAAAAAGGATATTATATAAAACAACAATGAAGCCCTTTTGTCAAGTTATTTTATGTAACCCAACAATTACAATTGTATCAGGTGTGAACATAGCTGTATGCAGTAGAGCCTGTCCAGATTTAAAAAAAACACTCATAAACAGCTTCAGGAAAATGCACCAATGTTTTAAATGAATAGATGATTTATAAAAAAGATTGGTTTATTTTGAACATGTTAAGCAAGAACAAGAACATAAATATAATGTATCGGCTGTCACTATAATCATGTGTTGTCTTCAGATGAAACAAATACAATCCGTTTAGTTTATATTCACTCTCATAAGCCAAGCTGGCAGGTTAACAGTCTGAATCACACCATTTATTCATTTCCATCAGACATTTAGTTAATTTGTTGTGTTTTCTGTGATCTTCTGTCATCGATGCCAGATGAGAGTTGCTTCTGAATGAAGTTTTACAGCCCCTGAAGAAACCTGCAACAAAACACATTGTATTGTATTTACATCTGAGTATTAATCCCACGCACATACTATTTAAATATGTACAATAAATGATTTCATACATTTCATTGATAATGCCAATGAGATATACTCAAAAGAAAAGCATACAGAGAAAATATAAAAGAGTGATTTGAGTGCTTATATGTACTCAAAGTTTCAACTCCATATATTTCAAGAACCTTTTAGGCTTTAACTTTTTCTTTAGTAAAGATGTTAAATACTGAATGAAAAATAAACTAGAGGCACTCACCTCAGCCTGCACTTGTTGAGAAAAATGCCTCTCCTCTCTGGATACTCTCTTCTCAAGGGACCATTATCTGTGAGAGCAGACATTGCAATATATATCAAGATATATTGTCTGCATGATGAATACAGAGAACACATTGAATCTGAATGCTTATAAAAGCCAACAGGGCTGTTGTGAAAATGTGACGTTTTGTGAAATGCCACACTTACCAGGCTCTGAGTTTCTCCTTCCCATAAGACCCACAAAAATGTCATTCATTTCCCCTAAAAAAGGAAGAATAGTAACCAGTCACTTTTGTGTTTTATGAACACTTCACATCAGTACTAAATCATAAATATCTTACTTTTTTGTGGTGCAGGTACAGCGCTATCATCTGATAATAATTAAATGAAACCGAGACGAAAAGACAAAGAGCAGTATTGTAAAATAGAAGAACACTTTGAGGAAATAAAATCTAGATCAAAATACTATTTGTAAATCACCAGATTTAAGTAAGGGACAGCATTTACAACAGTTTATCGCATTTTTGTATTTGTATTTAATGAAGTATTATTAACACGAATTACTTCTTCTACACATTTTAGAATGAAATCAGTGGAAGACTTACCGGCATCTCTTCTGCCCATCAGACCTACAAAGCTGTCATAATCCAAATCGCTATACCTCTTCAGAATGTTCCGCTTGAGGTTGTCCAAGACTGTGGGCTTCTGCAATTATGGAAAGCAAAACAAATAAACAATCAGTTTATGTTTAAAATAGGACGTGCAAATCAGCTTTGTCACTGCGCGCCCGGAAACCTACTTCTGATCTGCGCGTTCCGGGCTCCTCGCATCTGGAATGGCTGTATCGAAGTTTCATGATGAGGAACAGAGTCACCAGCAGCACACCTCCCTTCATTTTTTCAGCACCTCCTGCGCAAAAAAACAGTTTTGAACATCAACAGATGTTGTTAATACATTATTGTTTTGATTCTCTCGTATTTATCCAGCGATAACAGACACAAAGAGACAACAATAATATCATGCATTCTCTCTCCCAAAAGTCACATTAAACCATTAAATAAACCTCTTAATGGAAGAAAAATACAATGGTCTAAAATAAAATGAATAGAATAAATATGTTCACATTTTTACTTTAAGCATTTAAAAGTTTTTTCTTTACCTGTTTTCTGTCAAGCAGATAGTTTGGTAAAAGAGTCTGCGTGCGCCCGGTGCAGAGAAGTGAAGAAGGATAGATCCTGCAGTGAGATCAGGCCAGCATAAATGAGACGTCCACGCTCTCTGCTAATAAATAATAACTGGATACCTGCGTAACGCCAATCAGCAACCAGAGCGTAGGTGGAGTATCACTATCAGGTCTTATCACGTTGTGCCTACGTAGAATACACACTGATGGTCATGATGCTCCTGAGAGCTGCTGCCTCCCCACTAACACGCACGTACCACCATCAGAAATACACATATAGGCAACGTCACAAGGATAAAGGTGCGTGACTTAAGTCCATCCCTGAACCTATTTAAAATAAATATTTGATCCCAACTGCAGTTTTATTTAAAGAAAGCATCAAAAACACATTGTTACATCTTGTTTGGTATAAAGTGGACATGTGTGCAGCAGTTTCACTTATCCATGTCTTTGGCATCATCCTCACATGCTCCTCATGGTGTCTTTCCACCCCATTGACCAGTAGAAATGGTCATTGTCAAGATTCTGATCTTTTTAGGAAGTAATTATACAGCCAGCATCTGCCTCTGCTGTCCCAATATAAGATGGTGATGTATGTGACTGGAGGAGCCACACAACTGTCTGTTTGTAATGAAAATAAACACAATAATTTGTCCACCTTACTGGGTGGGTTTTGGTTAGTTGACGGGATAACATGTAATTTTCCCACCAAACTATCTGAATACAAACGAGAATTATATTTTTGACAGTATTCAAGAGAACAATGATATGTTGTCATGACTGACAACTCAACACCAGATTTGATGTTAGGACTGACACATCATCACCAGCATTGACACAATGGGTAACATGTGGTTCAGAGGGTCACTTGAAATTGCTTTCATGACTGCTGAATTCTCTCTTATCGGCTCTGACAGGTGCTGAGATGAATTGTCTGTCTTGTAACTTGCACAGACAGTGTGACACTTTTCGTCATAGTTTTTACCTCGAGCGGCACTGCATGATTACGTTGCTCTGGTAGTGCTGTATAATTTTCTCATAAATAAAACATTCAAGTAAATCCTGAAAATTTATTTATGTGTAACGTATTTTCCCTACATCATCAGCAGCTGAAAACAACTTTTTATTTAATGTCCCTACCAAACCTATAATTTTCTTGCAATTACACAAGCAATTACACTTGTGTTGGTATTCAGGCACACAATCAGAATGCAAAGAAGCATGAATATTTCAGCAAAGCAACGTTTGAGATCACAGCTATAAAACCGTCACAGGGAACCACTGCAGTGCAGATATAAATGGCTGTGCTCTCTAGAGACCTGTTTGATGAGGGTATGACTCCCACAACAAAGCATATAGTGTCCAAATAGTGCACTTCACAAAAGGTTAACACTGATATGTTTTAGTAATGAATTCTATTTCCATATTTGTCCTGTTCCTGGATGTAACGTGGGGATGGCAGCAAAGCAGGGAAGGGTTCGGGGTGGGAGATCTGACAGAGGTGGGGGAAGTCATTAATTGCATTTTTACATTATTGATGAGTGTTTTTTCATATGGTTGGTAATCATCAAAGCAGCCCTATTTTTTTGACTGACAGAGAGTACAGGAAAAGAGGGCCGGTGGCTGTTTATATACAACTTGCCATAGCATGAGGAAGCTTCTCATCCAACCGAAAGTGAATGGATCTTGGGTCGGATGTGCTGCAGGGCTAAATGGACGACCTTCAATATATCATAGGTCACATGACATGACATGTACCCTCTGCTGTATTGCATGTGGACGTCATTCATTACCGTCACACCTTTTATCAAAAAGATCAGACTTATAATGGGCTCCCCTCAGAGGTGCGGACAGCTGAGTGCTGAAAGGTCAGCAGGACATTCACGGTTGACTTACTCCCAGCTGGATTCCAATGGTATCTTTAGATAGAAGTATTGGAGAAGACAAAGATAAAAGACACAGCTCAGTCTCATGCTAAGATCATTTAAGGATGTGTATGAAGGACTGTGTTTTGTATTGAGGTCTAATACTCCTATAAATGACATGAGTAGTCAGTTGAAATATTAAAAAACTTCCTGGCCTTATCCTTCTTTTCAGGTCCTTCTCAAACATTGATCTGCATGTGTGTAAAGATAGGCTGTCTGAGTGTGAACATCATTTAAATATCCTCTGGTTTGCCCTTACGTTCTCTTTTTTAGTGTTTGCCTAATGGTCATGCTTTTCCTGTTGTCGCTTGTTGAATTAACAGGCTGAAAAGTTAGAGATGACCTTGCAGTTTAACACATATTAAGAGCAAAAAAGAGAGAGTGTGTGTGTCTTTGAGGACACATCATGTAGAGTTTATCTCACATCATTTTTTTCATTGAAAGTCATTGGAAACGACATGACACATTAGTTATTCTGTGTAGTTATATATTCAGAGGAGGGATACAGAACATAAAGCCCGAACAGCCACACTGTTATTCCTCTCCTGCCTCTGTAATGGAGCTGCCAGTCATCCATTTGTGCAGGCTTTCAGGGTCTGAGGGGGGGAGAAGATAAAGTAAGTTCCAGCTTGGAGTTGAGAGGTGACAGTGACGCGACGGCCCCTTATATGGTAGAGATGTTATGAAAGAATAAGCGGCCAGAGGGAGACTGGAAAGCAGAGTGTGCGAGGGTGAGAAGAGAGAGTGAGATTGTAATGATGTGTGAGAAATGTCAAGGTGTAGATTTTAGCTATATTTATACAAAGACTGGGGTTGGACAGACAGCTTGCAATCTCTGGCTAATAAGTCCAAAGGGGATTCTGAACGTGTTAACAGAGTTACAGGAAAACAGTCCTTCTCACACTCAGAGCCCATCCCCGCTGTCGGCTGTCGCTTGTGGCAACATGAAGACAAAAATAAACGGATCTAGATGATTCCAGTCCTCTCCATGGTAGATCATAAGATGCACCTGTCAATAATTGAGTTAATGGGCTCTAATCTAATGAGGGAATTTAACTTAGACTCTACTTTATACTTCTCCTTGGGGCGTGCAAAATGACTTTGATGGATGAAGTATTTTTCCACCACCCACTCCTCCCTGATCTCTGACTTACGAGGTCCTAAAGTGTCACTTCCATCTAAATGTTAATTTGAGAACTGTTTCTTTAAGACTGGCATGGTTGCTGACATGCTTTGCAAGTCTATTTGCATTAGACCACATTGGTTATGCGGAACTGTGAGCTGTGGTGTCGCTAAACTAAACACATTCTTTTCTTTTTCATCAGCGTTTTCCAAAGAGCTTCGAAGATTGTTTTTCTGCTCTCTCCTTGTCAAACGCTTTGTGTCCCCTTTAATCTTCTCTTGGTGACAATGGCTGGCACTTAGGTCTATGAGAGAAAATAAGTCTCTGATGCTGTTTAGGCTGTTGAAACTCTGTTGTGATCGTTCTTTTAACAGTATTGCCTATTTTCTACTCATCATGCAGTAAGAACACTTCAACACATACATCAACATCCAGTTCATCACAGAAGTAATCAGAGACTGTGACAATGTGTCCATGCTGCAATCAGATGAGATGCGTGTTCAACCCTCAAATTGTGTTCTATTAACACAAGACCAGCCACTGAACGTTTGTTGAATACTTTTTGTTGGTTGCCAAATATTTTGTCTTTATTTGTTGAATTATTTTGTTGCTTATTATTTCCTCTGCCATTTGGTCATTTCTCTGCTGCCAGCTATCCAAACCATTTGGTTACTACTGTTTCCACCAGCAGTAACTAAAATAAATACCATCAACACATTATGAACAGCGAGTTGTTTATGATTTACCTAATAGAAGTGTATTTTAAAGATCTCCTATCATGCAAAATGCACTTTTTAATGTATTTTATACATAAATATGTGTCCCTGGTGTGAAAGGGAACTCACAAAGTGTCAGTAAACAAAGCCCTCTCTCTTTTCCTCTGTACCGAAATCTCTAAAAACGGGGGTACAACAGAGCTGATCCAGATTTGCATCCGATATGATGTAATATCTGAAATGTGGGCTGGCTTTACACCCACGGCCCTATCAGAAACGTCGCTATCAGAAACAATGCCCGACGTGTTTTGGACGTAATATGGTCTTTGTTTACATTAGCAAGCATGCTAACACTCAGAGCTAACCTGTAATATGTGTACAAATGCAGGAAATAAAAAAAGGAACTCACCTTGTGGTAAACCCGCAAGAAAAGAAGCATTTGAGCTCCACACTGTTTCAGAAATAATCCTTGAAGTGGTTTGGAACATGATATGGCGTTTAATCATGGCAGCATTTAGCTGTATCTCGTAGAATTCTGAACAGGCACAAGCTCCCCATCCTCTACCTTCCTTTTTTCAAGCTAAGGACCCAGAATCAGTGTTTCTCTAACAGGGCTGAAATAGAGGGATATCAGGGATGCACGATCTGTTTGGTATTTTGAGCAAAACACTTCATAGACATGTTTTTTATATATTTTAATATCTGAGACCCATAATATGCCTAAAAATAGCATGATAGGAGATCTTTAATGTTAATTAACTGCTTATGGTGGAGAATAACACATTTTGACATACACTATTACGTTGTTGAGCTAAACTGTACAAAGTAATTGTGAAACATTTTTAATTGTAATTTCCCCTCTGTTTTGCTGGGATTTATTTGTTTGTTTTGCCTTAGCAGCAACTTTGTTATCACATTCTGAGGAGTTGGGTTAGACATCACTGAAAAATAAGTGCTTTTTTAAGAACCATCTGGAGAGCCACAGACCAAGCTTTAAGGTGATTGTTACGGTGTGTGTAGGAAGCAGGACCCAAATGCAGATTAAAGTGACAAACTCCTTTATTTCAAGGCTATACTATTAAATAAAGACTAAACAGAAGGGCCTCCAGGGTGGGTGGAGGGGGACTGGAGGAGGGACACAAAACTAGGGCCTCCAGGGTGGGTGGAGGGGGTCCGGAGGACGGGTTTGGGCTGACAACCCAGGAGCACAGCGGAGGACCCGGAAGGGATCCCGGGCGGACGGCCCGGGGGCAAGGCAGAGACCATGGAGGGGGTCTCGGGCGGACGGCCCGGGGGCAAGGCAGAGACCATGGAGGGGGTCTCGGGCGGACGGCCCGGGGGCAAGGCAGAGACCATGGAGGGGGTCTCGGGCGGACGGCCCGGGGGCAAGGCAGAGACCATGGAGGGGGTCTCGGGCGGACGGCCCGGGGGCAAGGCAGAGTCCATGGAGGGGCGAAGGCCACAGCGGGCGAACTCAGGGGGCCGAGCATGAGGGCGAAGACCGCGGCACTCAGGGGGCCGGGCTCGCGGGCGAAGACCGCAGCACTCAGGGGGCCGGGCTCGCGGGCGAAGACCGCGGCACTCAGGGGGCCGGGCTCGAGGGCGAAGACCGCGGCTCGAGGGCGAAGACCGCGGCTCTCAGGGGGCCGGGCTCGAAGGCGAAGACCGCGGCTCTCAGGGGGCCGGGCTCTCAGGGGGCCGGGCTCGAAGGCGAAGACCGCGGCTCTCAGGGGGCCGGGCTCTCAGGGGGCCGGGCTCGAGGGCGAAGACCGCGGCTCTCAGGGGGCCGGGCTCGAGGGCAAAGACCGCGGCACTCAGGGGGCCGGGCTCGAGGGCGAAGACCGCGGCACTCAGAGGGCCGGGCTCGAGGGCGAAGACCGCGGCTCTCAGGGGGCCGGGCTCGAAGGCGAAGCCCGCGGCTCTCAGGGGGCCGGGCTCGAAGGCGAAGACCGCGGCTCTCAGGGAGCCGGGCTCTCAGGGGGCCGGGCTCGAGGGCGAAGACCAGACAGCTCCGGAGGCCGGGCAGGACCCGGTGTCGGCCGGACAGGAACCAAAGCCGGTGGGACAGGCTTCGGCAGGATCCCCCACGGAAGAGGACCAGGAGTTGGCAGGACCCCCGGTGAGACAGGTAACGGCGGGACCTCCAACGGAACAAGACATGGGATTGGCAGGACTCTCAGCGGGTCCTTCAACGGAACAGGACATAGGGTTGGCAGGACCCCCGGCAGGAGAGTAGTCGGCGGGACCTCCAACGGCACAGGACATGGGATTGGCAGGACTCTCAGCGGGTCCTTCAACGGAACAGGACATAGGGTTGGCAGGACCCCCGGCAGGAGAGTAGTCGGCGGGACCTCCAACGGCACAGGACATAGCGTTGGCAGGACCCCCGGCAGAAGAGTAGTCGGCGGGACCCCCAACGGGACAGGACATAGAGTTGGCAGGACCCCCAGCGGAACCTCCAACGGCACAGGACATAGGGTTGGCAGGACCCCCGGCAGAAGAGTAGACGGCGGGGCCTCCAACGGCACAGGACACAGGGTTGGCAGGACCCCCAGCAGAACCTCCAACGGACCAGGACATTGGGTAGGGACTTGAGAGGGAACTTGAGAGGAGACTCGAGAGGGGACTCGAGAGGTGACTTGAGAGGGAACTCGAGAGGTGACTTGAGAGGGAACTCGAGAGGGAACTCGAGAGGCAACTCGAGAGGGAACTCGAGAGGGAACTCGAGAGGAGACTTGAGAGGAGACTTGAGAATTGTCTTGAAAGGGGACTCGAGAGGAGACTTGAGAGATGACTTGAGAGGAGACTTGAGAGGGAACTCGGGAGGTGACTTGAGAGGGAACTCGGGAGGTGACTTGAGAGGTGACTTGAGAATTGTCTTGAAAGGGGACTCGAGAGGGGACTCGAGAGGAGACTCGAGAGGAGACTTGAGAGGAGACTTGAGAGGGAACTCGGGAGGTGACTTGAGAGGGAACTCGGGAGGTGACTTGAGAGGTGACTTGAGAATTGTCTTGAAAGGAGACTCGAGAGGGGACTCGAGAGGAGACTCGAGAGGGGACTTGAGAGGAGACTTGAGAATTGTCTTGAAAGGGGACTCGAGAGGAGACTTGAGAGATGACTCGAGAGGAGACTTGAGAGGGAACTCGGGAGGTGACTTGAGAGGGAACTCGGGAGGTGACTTGAGAGGTGACTTGAGAATTGTCTTGAAAGGGGACTCGAGAGGGGACTCGAGAGGAGACTCGAGAGGAGACTTGAGAGGTGACTTGAGAGGGAACTCGAGAGGTGACTTGAGAGGGAACTCGAGAGGGAACTCGAGAGGCAACTCGAGAGGGAACTCGAGAGGGAACTCGAGAGGAGACTTGAGAGGAGACTTGAGAATTGTCTTGAAAGGGGACTCGAGAGGAGACTTGAGAGATGACTCGAGAGGAGACTTGAGAGGGAACTCGGGAGGTGACTTGAGAGGGAACTCGGGAGGTGACTTGAGAGGTGACTTGAGAATTGTCTTGAAAGGGGACTCGAGAGGGGACTCGAGAGGAGACTCGAGAGGAGACTTGAGAGGAGACTTGAGAGGGAACTCGGGAGGTGACTTGAGAGGGAACTCGGGAGGTAACTTGAGAGGTGACTTGAGAATTGTCTTGAAAGGAGACTCGAGAGGGGACTCGAGAGGAGACTCGAGAGGGGACTCGAGAGGAGACTTGAGAGGGAACTCGGGAGATGACTTGAGAGGTGACTTGAGAATTGTCTTGAAAGGGGACTCGAGAGGGGACTCGAGAGGAGACTTGAGAGATGACTCGAGAGGAGACTTGAGAGGGAACTCGGGAGGTGACTTGAGAGAGAACTCGGGAGGTGACTTGAGAGGTGACTTGAGAATTGTCTTGAAAGGGGACTCGAGAGGAGACTCGAGAGGGGACTCGAGAGGGGACTCGAGAGGAGACTCGAGAGGGGACTCGAGAGGAGACTCGAGAGGAGACTCGAGAGGGGACTCGAGAGGGGACTCGAGAGGGGACTCGAGAGGGGACTCGAGAGGGGACTCGAGAGGGGACTCGGGAGGGGACTTGAGAGGGGACTCGGGAGGTGACTCGGGAGGTGACTCGGGAGGTGACTCGAGAGGGTACTCGGGAGGTGACTTGAGAGGGAATTCGGGTAGGAACTTGAGATGAGACTTGAGAGGGGACTCGAGAAGAGACTCGAGAGGGGACCTGAGAGGGGACTTGAGAGGGGACTCAAGAAGAGACTCGACAGGGGACCTGAGAGGGGACTTGTGTCGGTCGGTACGCCGACAGGACACGGGGAGCTGGCGTCGGCTGGAGAGCCAACAGGATACGAGGTGCTGGAGTCGGCTGGTACGCCGACAGGACACGGGGAGCTGGCGTCGGCCGGAGAGCCAGTCCTGGAGCCGAAACTGGAGTTGGGACCATGGCTACTGGGGCCGGTACTGAAGCCGGAACCATGGCTGCTGGGGCCAGGACTGGGGATGGGACCATGGCTGTGTGGGCCGGTTCTGTAGCAGGGACCATGGCTGCATGGGCCGGTTCTGGAGCCGGAACCATGGCTGTGGGGACCGGTTCTGGAGCCGGAACCATTGCTGCTGGGCCCGGTACTGGGGCCGGAACCATGGCCGCTGGGGCCAGAACCTGGACCGGAATCATGGCTCTTGGGGCTCGGGCTGCTAGCCTGGACTTGCGACTCCTTCTCTTAGAAGCTGCCTGAAGGCTCCGTGGACCTCCAAAAGCCAGACGAGTTCCAGAAAACGACTCCTGGACAGGAGCAGGAACTGGGGCAGAAGCACTGGTTGACTCCAGACGGAACACACCGAGACGTTTGTAGTCAGCAGGCTGGAAATCACACACCCAGAGGAAGTTCAAAATCCAGCCAGGTAAGAATTTCACCAAGTCTGGTTTCTCCATAGCCAACCGGTGCGCCTCTACCAGAGCGGCCTCCTTCTGCAGAACACTGGACGCTCCCTTCCACCAATCATAGCAGCAAGCCAAATCAAAGGAAAAATGTTGTAGTTCCACCTCAAATGGATCATCTGCTGGGTCCATTTCTTGGTCGGTTCGTACTGTTACGGTGTGTGTAGGAAGCAGGACCCAAATGCAGATTAAAGTAACAAAACATTCCTTTATTTCAAGGCTATACTATTAAATAAAGACTAAACAGAACACTCACCGAGGAACAAGCCATATCACAAGACGAACCGACAAAGACAGACCAGAACTTAAAAACCAGAACTTAAATACACACAAGACTAATCATACATCAAGACACAGGTGAGGAGGGAGGATAAAACACAGGGACACCAGGTGAACACTATCGGGTAAATTAGACACACCAGGGAAACTGACAGGGAACCACAGACAGATCTAAACAAGACAAAACACAACGCAGACAGAAAACCAAAGACAGATCTAGACAAGACAAAACACAACACAGACAGATCGTGACAGTGATCTTTTGTGTTGATTCCATGTTGGAGGTGTCTGACTTTGGAGATCTGGTCGAATGGGGATGTAATGTACGGTTTGAAGCTCATTACTGTGTGGATGAGAGCTGGCAATATTGCTGCAGAGCTTCCATCCCACCTCGATATTACACTGACTGACTGTGACCGGACTTGACCTCGCTCTGCTGCTTATTTCATCCTGTCCCACCAGCTCATAAAAATTGTGTCAAGGGAAATTATGGAATCATGAGATGAAAGTGTGCAACATAGTGAGTGAGACAGAAATCACAAGCCATGAAACATGGACACACTTACATTGTTCACTGTCTGATTGAATATGAACGTTGGAAATTAGGAATTTTGTGATCTGTGTCTTTGTGACGTGTGTTCTGTGCTAATCTATGGGAGCATACTAATCCTAAATAGATTCAGTAATTACAGAATTGACAGATTAATTAACAGAGACAGCTGTTAAGACACCAAATAAATAAACAAATCTGCCATGCGACAGAAACCCATGAGACAATGTTGAAAATGTCCCACTGGAATAGTGGAAATACTATAGGCAACATTGATCTTATCTCTTTTCTATTTCAATAATGTTCTCAACCCTGAGGGCGTTTGGTTATTTCTTTGTTTCCTAATATGGTCACAGGGTCTAATGATACAAAGTGAGCTTTAGGAGGTTTGAGTGTATGATCCACTACTGGCTGATACGCATTCTATGTACGTCATGATTGCTAAATTTAAAAACAGAATTCATAATATGGATTGCTGCAATGACCAAACAGGAGCAAAGGTGAGTCCTGCATAAAGGTAGTTTCAGAGACAATAACAAACTTGCCCATGAATGACCGCTGGCACTCTAGTGCTCCACTCTGTCTCTTTTCACAGGAGACCAAGTCAATGAAACACATTATTCATGGAGCATGAAGCATGAATTTACTAGTCACATTACCTTCAAGAAACAGATGTTATTGCTTTCATAGTTTGAGTGGTCAGCTATCGATCAACTCTGACACATTAAGAAAAGGGTCTTTCTCGAAACAAAGCTACAGGAGCTGTTAAAGGCACCAGCTCATGTCTCGTCTATGATTCAGACACAAAGTTCAGTTTTTATTTTGTATATAGTTTTGTATTCCTATAATCATCTCTAAAGCTTTACTAAATCAATGGTGCGTTACATGAACAGCAGCAAACATCAGATATGAGTCAGAGTATAGCTGGTGAACCAAGAGGAGCATTGAGCAGCCATGATTTCCCACAGGAGATGATAAAGAGACACACACATGCCTCCAAATAAATGTTGATGTTTCTCTGTGAAAAGAGACAATATTTCCTTCACACGTTCGCCATAACAACTTAAGGTGATAATATGTCATTGTTGTGTCTACAGCTTGTTCCACTGCCCCCAGTTGCCGGTCATAATCCAAAAATAGTCATATTCATTAACTCTCTCAAGTCCAGGTTGTTTCTAATTTCTAGGCAATCTAGGCTTTGTGTATTTGTTTAGCACATGTAAACTGAACGTAACCCACATAAATAAAAAATAACACACAAAAACAATTATAGTATTATCATAACAAATGTGTCTACACCTTTGAGTACTACTGTGTCATGAATTAAGTTTACAAAAATATTTTAACTGAATATAATTTCATTTGTTTCAACAACCATGTCATTCTTCTATTTTTTTCTGAATATTTTAATTCATGTTTTGCCGTATTTTATTGAAAAGTCTCAAATGTAACAATAGCTCCAATATCATATGACCGAATGCCTCCAAATCAATGAAGCATTGTACACTGAATGATTTTGAGTGCAGCTTACAATTTATACGAGCTAATCTGACTGCTGAAAGTCTGCTAAACTGACTAAGTACACACTGCTGGATAAAGAGTGAGCGTCTGTCAAATATTCAACCTTAAAGCAAATGTTCACCTTACGGACACCAACAGTCGAATCTATCTATCTATCTGTGTTTGGCATACTCCCTCATGAATTGTTTTACGGTTACTTGGCAGATTCTTTTTTAAACTTTGTTTGTTGTCTAATCCTTTTGCAAACTCAAAAAACAAAAAACAAAACAGTTCCCAAAAGTATTTTACTGATACTGATATTGTTAGGGTTTTATGTACCAATCCTTTTTCATGAGGTATTCTTGGTGTACACATTATGAGTGGTTATTCCAAGCTTCTGCATTCATATTAGAATAAACATATTGAAAGAACAGCAATGAAACCATTTACAGTAATGACCATTCACATTTGCTTGTCTGTGTAATTGTGCATGCTTTTTTTTTACTAATATGTAAGGAGCTTTTACTGTGTTGTCTTTGGAGCCAAAGACAGATAAAAGCCGCACAAACCCCAACCCATTACACACACATTCACACAGAAACACACTCGCACATTGGGATGACTGATTGCCCTGGGCTCTCCTTGTGACATCCATAACAGACAGGCAGAGGCTGGTAAAGTGATTATGTTCATAACACACGGTGTGTTGGTAAACACAGCTGATACCAGGTCTGTCACGCTAGCAAATACTCAATCCATGCAAAATAATGGATTGTGTTGTAGGTTTGTTCTAACAAAGGGTTGTCGTCGCTATGGCGGATGGATGAGCTACACCTTTATCCCAGCTCACTTAGAAACTGTGAATGTCTGAGCCGGAGGATGTCAGAGACGGCCAAGTACGATAACAACTGATAAGATACTCGGAGGAGGACACTTAAATCCTATTGTGAGCATAGGGAGCACATTATAAACTCATTATACATCACTATCTGATAATAACCTGCATTATAGTTCATTATAAATTTGACATGACCCTATAATGATATTCTTATCTGACTGTGCCGTGTCCTGATTATAGAGAATGTACTGATTTGCTTATGATAATGCAGCATCTAGAGAGAGGTCACAGGCAGCTGGACTCTTTGGATAGAACGTTCAGGTGCTGTACACCTGTGTCTTTTCTTCCATCACATCATTTAAAACCTGTACACACCCGTAGTACACTCACACAGGTGATTTCACTTATTTTCTTCTCAGCATTGTGTCCTTAATATAAAAAATGTACATGAATTGTCAGCCAACTCTGCTACATCACGGCCAAGTCAATTTCAAAAGACTGAAAAATGACAAAATCATCGGGGTCTGCATACATTGCATACCTTATAAGAAAATAAAAACACATTAATCTCCTCTCTCATCGTTTGTGCTTGCATTTGCTAACCTTCTGTCCTTTTTCTGGAAGTTGAAGGCAGTTCATAAAAGTTAGTATTTTGAGTTGTAACAGGACTGGGCAGATAAAGAGGAAAGTGGTAGTGCAGCAATCACGACAGAGGCAGTGTTCAAATCCAAAAAAAGGCTTTATTGCTATCAAACTCAAAAATACCTTCCATTAAACAAAGGCTAACGTAGCCGGGCCGCTAACCGACTTACCAGCTTGCCAAAACGTTTCTTTACACTGGGAGCCTCCTGCTCCCTCCATGTGCTACACACAACTGAGCAACTCTGTGTGCGTTGTCTCCCTTGAGGGAGTGATTAGCAGCAGGTGTGAGGTCTGCTCCCAATACTGCTAATTGGAAGAGGGTGGAGCCACCTATTGGGAATGTAGGTGCCTCCCACCACCCTGCCTCTCAGCCCCTTAGAGTCTTTATCATAAGATTCAGTTTGTTACATTATACTGTAAATAGTGTGAAAGTGAAATATTGCTATGGACCTAAGGAAAGGGAGACCCGGAGGACAGAAAGATAATAAGTGAGTGGCTGTCACAACATAATACTGCTATATGACGACATGATTTGTTTCCTTCCGCCAGTTACTCATCATCTAATTAAAGGTGGCACCCTATCTTTCACATAACATAGACCATCAAGCCTCGGTGACACTGTTTCCCCGTCTCCCACTCACCCTGCCATCATTTTCAACACCATCATTTCCTGAAACGCTCGAGGGCTTACATTGCATGTACTGTGGGAGATCTAAAAAGACAATTCTTGGAAGGACATCTGTGACTCACCATTCCTTTTGGGTATCTACATCAGCAAGAAGCTGTACAGTATTGACAGAATAGTGGATCAGCAGGGCAGGAACTTGAAGGCCAGAGGATTGGTTTTACTTTTAATACTTTTTGTAAAATGTATATTTGAATGAATGGCATTTCAAAAATGAAAATTGAAATATAAGAAGTAGTTTTATCTGCTCCTATCTGCAAGTTCTCTCATTTATTGTTTGCTTTACATTATTTATAATACCTGCAACTCCTGATCGTCCAATCTGAAGACGGCTACAAACCGAAGTTCATCGTCTGTCACATGCCTCTGTTCCTGATCCTTATTCGTCTCTGCTATCTGTCTATATACATTCTCCCAGAACAGGCCCAGGCATTTGTTTGCTTAATGTAACTGCCTGTTTTTGACTATACAGCAGAAGAGTCACTAGACACTTTGACATGTCACAGTAAGAAAAGCACAAATGTCTGAATTCCATTTGGGACCCTGATGGAATAAAAATGTACTTTGTTTGTCTGTTTCTACGACATCTTTGATATCCACCCTGCATCACCTTCAGCCCAACCAAGTATTGTAACCATATCTCTATGCGTTGCTTTCACTGCTGATAGTAGTGATCCATCAACTACACTGAACAAAAATATAAATGCAACACTTTTGTTTTTGCTCCCATTTTTCATGAGATGAACTCAAAGATCTAAAACATTTTCTATATACACAAAATAACCATTTATCTCAAATATTGTTCACAAATCTGAAAAAATCTGTGATAGTGAGCACTTCTCCTTTGCCGAGATAATCCATCCCACCTCACAGGTGTGGCATATCAAGATGCTGATTAGACAGCATGATTATTGCACAGGTGTGCCTTAGGCTGGCCACAATAAAAGGCCTCTCTGAAACGTGCAGTTTTGCTTTATTGGGGGGGTCTGGGGGGGTCCGAAAACCAGTCAGTATCTGGTGTGACCACCATTTGCCTCACGCAGTGCAACACATCTCCTTCGCATAGAGTTGATCAGGTTGTTGATTGTGGCCTGTGGAATGTTGGTCCACTCCTCTTCAATGGCTGTGCGAAGTTGCTGGATATTGGCAGGAACTGGAACACGCTGTCGTGTACGCCGATCCAGAGCATCCCAAACATGCTCAATGGGTGACATGTCCGGTGAGTATGCTGGCCATGCAAGAACTGGGATGTTTTCAGCCTCCAGAAATTGTGTACAGATGCTTGCAACATGGGGCCGTGCATTATCATGCTGCAACATGAGGTGATGGTCGTGGATGAATGGCACAACAATGGGCCTCAGGATCTCGTCACGGTATCTCTGTGCATTCACAATGCCATCAATAAAATGCACCTGTGTTCGTCGTCCATAACATACGCCTGCCCATACCATAACCCCACCACCACCATGGGCCACTCGATTCACAACATTGACTGCCATCTGCCCTGAACAGTGAAAACCGGGATTCATCCGTGAAGAGAACACCTCTCCAACGTGCCAGACGCCATCGAATGTGAGCATTTGCCCACTCAAGTCGGTTACGAAGACGAACCGGAGTCAGGTCGAGACCCCGATGAGGACGACGAGCATGCAGATGAGCTTCCCTGAGACGGTTTCTGACAGTTTGTGCAGAAATTCTTTGGTTATGCAAACCGATTGTTGCAGCAGCTGTCCGAGTGGCTGGTCTCAGACGATCTTGGAGGTGAACATGCTGGATGTGGAGGTCCTGGGCTGGTGTGGTTACACGTGGTCTGCGGTTGTGAGGCCGGTTGGATGTACTGCCAAATTCTCTGAAACGCCTTTGGAGACGGCTTATGGTAGAAAAATGAACATTCAATTCACGGGCAACAGCTCTGGTGGACATTCCTGCTGTCAGCATGCCAATTGCACGCTCCCTCAAAACTTGCGACATCTGTGGCATTGTGCTGTGTGATAAAACTGAACATTTCAGAGTGGCCTTTTATTGTGGCCAGCCTAAGGCACACCTGTGCAATAATCATGCTGTCTAATCAGCATCTTGATATGCCACACCTGTGAGGTGGGATGGATTATCTCGGCAAAGGAGAAGTGCTCACTATCACAGATTTTTTCAGATTTGTGAACAATATTTGAGAGAAATGGTTATTTTGTGTATATAGAAAATGTTTTAGATCTTTGAGTTCATCTCATGAAAAATGGGAGCAAAAACAAAAGTGTTGCATTTATATTTTTGTTCAGTGTATATTGTGTGTTTTCTGTTGAACCTCAGTTTACAGTATTACTATTTTTGCTTGCACTCTTTCCAAATTACATTCACTGAGCCAGATTGTGACACTTCAAATTGAGAAAGTGTAAAGCACAGCGATTGTCAATGTCATTGAGCAGTTGTTCATTTATCTTAAAGACACCTTGTTGAGTTTTATTGTAAGCAAACATTTATTTGATTTGTATTGCCCAATATCACACATCGCGTATTTGCCTCAGGGGCTTTACAATCTCTACAGAATATGATAACCTTAGATAAGGAAACAAGTTATATAAAACATTTAACATTCACAAAATGTATAAAAACACTATTGTTCACATCCATGTTCATTAGCGTGCAGTCTTCTTATCTTTATGCAGGTGCGTTGTAGGATACATTGCTAGTTTTCCACTGACATTATTTTGCCCTCATTCTAATGTTGTCAGGGTTGAGTGAAGCAGGCAGGACCCAAATGCAGATTTCAACGAAAAATACCTTTATTCCAAGGCCAAAGCGTCAAAAACAGAACACTACCCCGTGACACAGTCAAAGACAAACAAGGAACTAACAAAGACAGACAGAAAAACCAGAACTTAAATACACACAAGACTAATCACACAAACAAGACACAGGTGAGGAGGGAGGAGAAAACACAGGGGCACAAGGTGAACACAATCGGGTAATCAGACAGGAGGGAACACAGACAGAAAGCAACAGGCAAGACATGGGGTGAACACGCTTCAAAACAAAAGAGGAAACCAAAAGACAGAAAAAGACAAGACAACACAAAACACAGACAGATCGTGACAAATGTCTCTCACCTTTCTAAACTCGGGCTGTTATGTTCAGTGAAGTGTTTTCTATCACCTGTACTGTCGGATGTTTGAGCATCTGATATTAAGTAAACGTACTTTCAATTTATTTTCTAAAGTCAGGTCCCAGCTCAAGGACAAAAATGGCTGCATTTTCCGCCTCCAAACATTTTATCGAATGTTCCCTATTCACTGCTTGAGAATAGTTAATTCGATTCAATCCAGCCATGGCCTGTGCTGCCTCAGTGCAGAAGGGCAATTTGCCTTGACCGCCTACTCCTGAATGAAGGACTGCAGACTGTTCTCTCACAATTGTAGCTTTTGTCTCGGGCTGCTGCCATGCCAACACAATTTCACTGTCCAGCTAGTGCCTGGGCAGCCGTCTAAGAAGCCTTGTGAGAGCATATTGGGTACCTGTCACTTTAGAGCCCTTAATGGCAAGCATAACAGGCTCACGGTTTACTTCTATGCAACTAAATGAATGTGGTATGACATGGTCCTCTTGTTTTCAGAGATCGGCTGAGGGTGTGTCTATTTTGTGTGACCCCTGAGTGGGAGTTGGGTTATTGCATCGATTGACTTAATTTCCCTGAAGAGGACAAGATGCTAGTGGCACGACTGATCCTTCAATTTTATATTATTCTCCATCAAGGGAGCATTGTGACATGTGTGTCACAACCGGATGTCGCTTTTCATAGTGTCGAAAACACAAAAAAGAGTTTTGAAACTGATTTCAGCAGTCAAGATTCAGTTGGACAATATAGAGGGAGGAAGTCACGTCTGAGATGTAATAAGAAGCAGCTGTTTTGCTTATGAGACAATACGGCGTACGCATACACTAGTGAGTATTCTGGAGAATATACAGCGGCCCAAAGTAGCTGCACAAACATTGACAATGACATCCAACGAGCTGAACTGAAAAGACCAAGCGCTGCAGTTGGTCTCAACACAGTTTTGTGACTGGCTAAGGAACTTAGATGATGGAGATGAACTTCGCTGTGTCTCTCACTGGCTACCCCCCCTCCTCACCATGGTGTACCTGAACCTGTCAATTCATGTTTGTGGGGACAGACAGGAGAGCACTCTTTAGCTGTGACACTGACAGAGATCTGTTTTCATGCTGATGATGTTGTGGCATCATGTGTCTGTTTAGACTATTTGCATGTTTATCACATGCTTCAGCTTGTTCACTGATGTAGTTGGAATGCAGGAGAGAGTGTGCACACTTTCACTTGGTGACATCCATTTTTGACATCTATTTCTCATTAAATACTTCATAAAAATAAATGCCTGTAAAACATGTTTGCCCAATCCCAAAAAGCTTTTTATTCTTTTCATATTTGAATGTGATCGGATGTATTTAGTGAATCAACAATGTGAATCGGTCCTTTGTTTTTTTGTTTCTACAGTTTGCTTGTTATTATAATGCAAACATCCCAGATAATGTATTTCCTGAGTTGTTCCATCCTGAAAAATAATATGTATCTAAATCAGAATTTAAATGTGTGCACAGCAATTATAAAATGTATTTTAATCCATTGTGTGTGTTTTGTCTTGTTTTCTCCCATTGAATTTGTCCAGACCAAGTCAGCAACAACTGTAAGCTTACTATATTATACCCAGCAGAACAAAAAGGATTACTTTCACATCAATACAACGAATAAGAGAATACTTTTGTGAACAAAATATGATGCAAAACTCTGTAAAGAGTGAAGATGGCAGTGGGGAACATAAAAAGGGGAGACCAGAGAACATGCCCTCTCCTCTCAGGTGCAGACTTCTATTTAGAGAAAAGTGCAGGCACACATCTCTGCCACTCCAGATTCCATTTGAAGATCCCTCTCTGAACATTTCACGGTGTTATTGCCACATATCAATGCATGGAGCTCTCAAGAGAAGAGCCGCTGTCTAGTGCAAAACTAGACCCATGCCATTAAGCTTTAGAGGCATAATAGCATGTAGAAAAGGGGAGAAAACCGCAGTGTTGGAAAGGTGAACCCAGTATGCTCTTTCTGTCTTCTTTTCATCTTCTGATAGAATTAGAGTAATGGCATCAATATGTTTGCACCATGGTGTATGTATCATTTAACATTGGGAATCATTATTTATACATTGCAAGATTGATGGACAAAAGGAAATTATAAAATGTATTTAACCGTAGTTGGATAGTTAGTTATGTCAATCGACTTTCTAACATCTATTTTTATGAAAATAAGACTAAATGATAAAAAAAAAAGGTATTTATGTCTATAAGAAAAGTCTGAATACAATGCATTTCTCTTCCCACAATAATAAAATGGTTATTTTACAACATGTTCTCAAAATTCAAAGAAAGTATATACATGCCTTTGAATCCTGTACATATATATGAAGATCTGAGGCTGTACAATTTTAGTCATTTTATTTACATATTTTCAATCTACTATACTGTGTCGTTTTTTCTGATGTTTTTGACATACTATAATATGTAGTTTTAAAATACTGTCTATACCATACCATGACTTTTTTGACATACTATTCCCTCACTTTTTTACGTTTATCGACATCGGCTATTTTGTAATGTTTTTTCAGATCTTTTCCACATTACCTTTTTAAAATATTGTCGGTTTTTTAGATATTTCTGACATACTTGACTGACACACCATGCTACTGTATGTCATAGTGACATTTCATTTTCTTTTCATTTTCTTCTTTTATTTAAGGTGCTGCAGGCTCAACGGGTCATTTAGTTTTACAATTGAAGATTGTTGCATAGCAACCGTCTTTCCAATCTGTTCATGGCCTTTTCCTTAACATTTGGCCATATATCGTTATCATAGATATCACAGAGCCTATATTGGCAGATATACAGATAACAAAAGATGCTTATGCACATCAGTAGGCCTACAGAATGACCTTGAACATTAGTCTAAAATAACACTCAAAGCACTGCAGGGATACACACTCATGATGAGTAAATACATTGGACTTCTAATACTTGCAGAATGTGCTTATTCTCTTTTAAGCTATACTGCATTGTTTCAAGGGGGCCTTCTTCCTAGTCAAGATAATACTACCATCTGGTGGCTGAGTTGTGTAATGTCACAAGATGGAGAGAATTGCTGGCAAGCTGTCACTGTTTGGGAATGCTCGGAAAAGTTCCCAAGGGAACGACATAAGGGCCGTCTATTACGAAGAATCAGCTACGCTCTCTAGGGAGCACAATGCTGCTCTTCATCTGGCAGTACAATGCAGCACCAGTCACTCTCTGCACTGCCTCTGCATCTGACGCCCGCAAAGTAGATTCTGCAATGACTGATTGTGGCTGAGATGAGAAGGACTCTTTTAAAACATTTGACTGTGTTCAAGCTCATATTTTTGCTGGACCACTTATAAAATCATGTTGCACATCACATACTCAAATGGAATACAAGCTCAATTGTTCATTCAAACAAAGAAAATATCACATATGCATGGACCAAACACACTCAGTATTCATTTTATAATAAATTCAAAAACGAAATCTAAGAGTAGGTCTCTGATTTTCTGTCATCCTGCAAAACATCTCCACTTATTTTATAATCTGACTTATCGAACAGTTGTTGATATAAACAGCTTTATCATCGAAAACAACCCAATAGTTACTTGTTTTGCTGTATGCTGGATTTTTGTCTTGAAACCACACATATTATATATTAGTGACATGCATATGAACTGTGATTCACTGAGTGATCCTGTCTGGATATTAAATATGCTGCACAAGATGGTTTTTAATGTTTATTTATGAGCTATGACATTTGATAGAAAGTATTGGACCACACTATGATTGATTTAGAAAAACTCTGAAGACATTTGTTTCATTAAATGATTTATTGACATTTACTTTTTTCCCACCATGGTTTCTCTTGATACCAATAGTATTTACCATAACGTTTGTTTTTCATTTAAATTACATTTATAATGTTTTACTCACATACACATTTATTGTTAAATCTTCTTATTGCAATAAACAAGAGTAGCCAGAATGAGTCAGGTATTGCTACAGTTCGCCATACAAACTCTTTGTCCCCTCTGACAATGAAATTCAAAAATAACTTTATTGGCAAGACAAAATTACACCAAAGCCTCTCCATCTCTCTCTGTCTCTGATATGAGAGAGGCTGAGGGCAGAATAAGGCTAAGGCTAGTAGCCTAAACACAGCTAACATGAAATACCTTCCCAGAAAGTAGGAATCTAACATTTATTTCCCATAATGTGAATAATGAGGATGAAATAGTGGGAATAACCACAGAATGAACATATCCGCGGTGCTGCTACTTGACGGACCTACCAGGGATAAGACTGCACTGTTTTGATTTGGCTTATTGATCAAGATTCGAGAATCCAGGATGACTGATCAATATTTTCAAAACAAAACATGCAGGTTTTTGTCTCCATTATTGTGTTAGGCCACATTATAGCTCCAGGTTGCCTTTGTCTCAGATTGTAGGGAGGTGGGGATAGAGTAGGTCCCAACACACACTAAAATACATATGGTACACACACCAACAGGAAAGAGAGCACAGATCCTGGAAAAGTATCTTACTCACAAAATGAACTCTGCAAAAAAAGTTTTGTTCAGCAACAAAAAGAGCACAACGGTGGAAGCTGACAAGTCAGCTTCTTCTTTAAGTCATGGCATTTCTAATGATCCTCAGGATTTTCACTTAAACACATTTCTCACACACACAGAAAAAAATGCAACTCAGATTCAACTGAAAGTAAGCATGTTGAACAATTCTAGCTTTAATCCCTTGATACCTGGTGTTGTACCCTGTTCCCCAAGCAGAGATTACCAAAGTAAAAAGGCCCTTTAATATGAAGGGTCGGTCCGTAAGCCCAGCTACACCCCCCATCTCTCTGTCCCTCTCTGAAGCCTTTCGAGGGCCTGTACTCCTCATGGAAGAACAGAAAAGGCTGTCAGCTGGTGTACTCCCAGTTTATACATGACTCCAGAAAACATGTCACAATGATAACAAGTCACTCTGATAAAAATTGCTCATTGCATTGCAATATTCAGACAAAGGTAAGACATTAGAGCTCATTGCTTCTCAATGAAAGGGCACAGTGTACATCTCGTTCAGCAAAAAAGGTTTACTGCCGCTGCTTAGCTAGCTTCTGTCTGTCTCTCTGCAGTCAGGTGGTCTGCTTACACTCTGTCTGGGTCGACTCTTATATAATCCACCATCCTATAATTCCACCCTGCAGTTTTTAACATTTGCTACCTACAAAAATATTGTTATTGGGATTCCTATTTTGCTCTTTTTTATGTGTGATATAAATGCAAACCAACAGTCCGAAGCAAACAAAACAAAGTGCTCACCAGTCTTTGTAAAAGAAAACAAATCATGGTGCATTTCATGGCTTTCACTTGTAAGACGGAAAGAATCGTAGATGCTTCCAGCCTGACGTCTCGGCTCGCAGGCCTCCGAAGCCTCGCTGGGCTTCTGGCTCGGTTGTCACTCCACTCAACTTCCTCTCTTGAATTTGTTCGCTTTGAGCATTATGGTTGCCACTGTTGATGTGCCCCCTGCTACAGACTCTGAACCTTTGGAGATGGGGGAGGTGAGAAAGAGGAGGAGGATACAGCAGCTAATGGAAGAATTCAACCCAATGATACAGAAGCCTGACCTTGCAGGATCTTATAACGAGGCCGCATGCAACACGTCATAAATACATCAGTACAGAGGGTCACACCTAGTCATACCTCCCCACCTACACAGTGAATCAGCCTGCGAATAATGACCAAGGTGAAGTGAGGAGGTCAATAACTTTCCTTTTTATAGCTTAATATGAACTGACGTCTCACCAAATAAATATATGAACTATGCTCTCTCATACATCTCTCATGACTGTAAGTAAAAGAACAGATTCTTGCCACCAATTAAAGCAAAAAATATAGATCATGTATCAAATACTGCAGTACAGTATGTACCAATGCATCTTCTGCTGTTTCTCACATCCTTTTTCCTCTTAAGTGAGGCCCTTCTCTGACTGATATAGATGTTGACACATGTGCCCTGTAGCGTTTTTTGTTGGTGCAGTCTATTTTAAAACAAAGATTTGTTCGGGCTGCCGGAGGTCAATCCATCCTCTGACCCGTGCCAGCCCTCCTCTCACCTCGCAGTCTCAGGAAATGACGGGGGTGTGCGATACCCCACAGTCACTTTTCTGCTCTTTTAACCCCCTCCCACCATCAAACTACCACCTGCCTGTCAGACAAGTGATGTTGTATCTAACAAAGACCTAATGTCACAAAGTTGTTGGCCTCTGGCGCAGAAGGGGTCATGTTTAGTGCTGTGAAGGTCACCACAGCTACATGTGCCGCAAACAGTGAAGACCGATTGAAGCAGCTACCCTACTGACATAACATTATTGTCTTGGTTTTGAGGTGCATAGGATGAGAAGAACACGTTGAGTCGTGATGACAGGAGAAAACCAACCGGGCCCAGAATAATTTTGTAACACTACATGTGGTTTAATGTTTCTTGAAAGGTGTGCATGAGTTTGTTCTTTAGCTATTGAGGCGGCCATGACAGGGCCACAGTGCAAGGGAGAGGAACCAGGGGAGGTGCGAGATGTTCAAGGGAGTTCAATGCATAATGAAAATGTTCTCCTCAGCTCAGTCCATCCATGGATCACTCAGAAGTCTTTGAAATGGAGGGAAAGTTTCTGGTAAAGGGAAAGAAACACAATTTAACTCATTCCACCGCTCCTTTCCCTTGCATTTGTCTAAGTTCAATATTTAAATGGTTGGATTTTTTCCCCTTATCAATTGCTGTTTGTTGATCATGTTTGTATCTTCACAGTGTGCTTTTGGAGTGGCTGTTCCTGACTGGCCGAAGTCAGGGGGTGATTAGTCAGTAGGGGGAGAACAGTATCGGCCCGTGGGTGGTGCGCATGGGCCCGGGCGCGGGTCTCAGGATGGCGTGGCTGAGAGGCGGGCCTTGCAATAGGTGATGGTGGTGGTGGTGCCCCGGAGCTGCTGCACGGAGAGCCAACTGGTTCGAGGACGCTGCAGCGGCCATTGCTGCAGCAACAGCCAAGGGGCTGGGCAAAAGCCCTGCACCCAAAGCTTTGGAGAGATCTTTGGAGAAGGTCAAAGAAGACTGCAAACAGACGGGGGATCACAGCGAGACACAAGACAAGAGAGAGAGAGGGATACAATTAGTTCCAGAAGTTTAACACATGGAGGGGAAACAGATATAGACCTCCCTCTCCAGACTATTTTAATTTGTAGTAATACAGATGTTTCAGTAAAATTGAGTTCATATCTTTCAGGAGGAGGTCATAGTAGAAAACAGTCAAACTGGCAGGCTTTTAGAAAGAAAAAAAACACACGCTCTAACCACTACAAGGCACTGTGGACCTCATGTTATCCATTATCGTTCTCTATCTGATCTGTGTCACAGGAGAGGTCAGAATTCAATAGTAAAACTTGAAAAGTTACCGTCAGATCAGCTATCCTGTGCTTCTTATGTCGGCTGAGGAGGGGATTAGGCTTGCCTGCCATGCCGTCCCGGTGCCTTCGACTTGATATGTGCTGCAAGGAGGGAACACAGGAACACAACTTATTATCAATTGTGAAAAACAAAGGGAACATTTGACATATTAAAGGGTCAAAAAATGACAAAACACCATATATCTTTGACTCTTGACCTCTTTTTGATAATGAAGACTTTACAATGTGCTCAAAAGAAAAGGGTATTTCTTCCATTATTAAATAATGTTGGTTATCACAAAACACTTGGCATTAAATCATCTCAAGTTATATTGTATGTAATGTACTTTAAACATAAATAACAAATCCAAATAATTCATAAATACATGCACACTTTCTCCCTCCTACCTGTTTGAGTTGCAGTTCAGAGTTGACCCGCACATTGCAGATCTCACAGTGGAAGGTTCGTTCCTGAGTGTTGGGGTCCACCGGCCCCCCCGCCTGCTCTCCAATGGGCTTGGGGCCCAGACGAGGATACGCCTTGATGGGGCCCAGCCCGCTCCGTGCCTCCAGGATAGTTTTGTGTTTGGTACCTGCAGGCAGACACACAACAGCAATGTCATCAACCAAGATGAAATTATATGTTTAGAAGCTAATGGAATAAAATGAAATAATGCAGTGGAGATGCATCACTATTTATAACATTCGAGTCATGCCACTTCAACCTGTCTGAAGTCAAATGAGTCTGGACAGCATTTCTCTGAAACTCATTACAGTGATGTTGAAATAGTGACAGAGACAAATATCAGGGCATGAAAGAAAAGAAAATGTACCTCTGGTCTGTTTCTATAATAAATGACATATGCTCAACATACAGTACAGAGCGTGTCTCTGTATAAAGTTGTAGTGGTGCGTTTCTACCACAAGAGGGCTGCAGTCAGACAGCTGCTGGAAGACAACTCAAAGGCCTCTAATGATACATTAATGCTACAATAAGTGTTTTTTGATTCAGTGGAGTGGGTAAGATACTACAGACGGTGTGCACTACAGTAACGTATATTACCACATGTACCAACATCATTGACAGCGCTGTACTACTGAACCCTTTCTGTCAAATTCAATAATGTCGACTGTAAATGTCAAATGGGAAATTTAAGACCAAGTTATAATAGGAAGCAGGTTTGTCTGGTTGGAATGTTTAGGGCTGAGCATGACACCTGTACTTTTTACTCTTTCACAAAATATTTATGTAATGGCATAGCATCATTTCAACAAGCCATAAAAAAGCATTGCTTTTTGTAATACGAACGGGAAAAGGAGTTCATGTAACACTTGATTAATTCTACAGAGTAATCAAAATAGGGCCTCGAGTCAATACAGAAGGGTTTGTTTAAAACTATTACATCCAAAACACAACAGATGTGTTTCTTGGCAAGACATATATGGTTACGTGTAAACTCAGACCTATTAATGATCACCCTGCTATTATTCCAATCAAGACTCCTGCCAGAATAAAAACGTACTCAGCAATTCAAAGAAGATATTCACTCAGATGTTGTCATAAAATATTTCCACCTGCTAAAATGTTCTTTACAAGAGATTCTAAACAGTGGGGGTTCATGTTTAATGCATATAAATGAAGTATTTCCATGTGCATTGTTTTCTTAATTTGAACAAATCCCACCCCAGGGGGCTGCATTTTCAAAGGAGACGACACAGAGAGATGTGCTGTGACACATGGCTTTCCCTTAAAAATGGTCTGCAGTACACCAAAGAGTGTACTGCAGACCCTCTCATTAAATAATCACACATTTTATTTTATCCATGGCTGAAACATTTAGTCATGCTCCCCCATCAACCCCTGAGCCTCTCTACCAACATCTCACTGTCTTCAGCTCTGACTTTGACTGACTTTCTAAAATCCCTTTGAACACAGTTAAGGTTACAGAAGAGAGAGAAATGGTTGGGGTGGGGAACATGGAGTCTGTGGGCTGCACTGAGGAGGAAGGGGCCGGGATGACGGATTTCGTTCGGGGGCCAGAAATGTGCTCTTGGGTTGTCTGTTTTTGCCTTTGTTCTATTTTGGTCTGACAATGGATGGCCCAGTGGATTTGTTGTCTTTGTACGGTTGACTCTTAGTGTAGACCTACACACAAGCACACAAGGCACATTTGAAAACACAGAAATAGGTTGACTGTAAACTGTTGAAATAACATTACGCACACATCATTTTTTCTCTTGTTTTGTCTTTTCTGCTTTCTAATTCAGTGCCATGCACGCTGCTCATGTCTGCATGACATATGCTTTCACTTTTTATCGCTGCTAACACAGTTCTGATTTTGAAAACGAGTGAAGGTGATTGTTTCCAGATTGTTTCCTACATAGACTTGTAGACTTGTAGCTGTTACAAGCCTTTGCTATTCAGGGGTTGCACTTTGGAGCCAGGGGACAACAGGCTGTGACTCAGGGGCTTGTTTATTAGCTGTAATCCACTGTACTGTTTTGTGTGTGATCTCTTTTGATACTGACATGTGCATGTACTTTGTAAACATGCTAGTAGGCAGATGTAGCACAAATGTATTGTTGTGAAGGTGTTAGACTGATATACAATCAATTAGCGCACGATAAAGCATACATTCTTTCAACCAGAAGGTTGTGGGTTCGATCCCAGCCTATGCAGTCAACATGTCGATGTATCCTTGGGCAAGATACTTAACCCTGAGTTGCTCCCGATGGCATGGCCAACGGTGTGTGAATGTGTATGCATGTTAGGTCCTAGAGTAACATACACTGCTCTGTATGCATGGGTGTGAATGGGTGAACGACATATAGTATGTAAAGCGCTTTGAGGGGTCTTAAAGACTGGATAAAGCGCTATATAAGTACAGTCCATTTACCATTTTACATTCCAAAAGCCTTCCTGAGGTTAATCTAACAATAATGGTGGCAGTGATTGCACTTTTATTGATTTATACTTTATTAAACCTTAAGAGGTATTTGTTGGCTGCTTTATGTCTGGCTGAGCTCTTTGCACCAAACATTACTCAATGCAAATGGATACAGTTACATACTTGGCCAGTCCTTCATTGTCTGATGAGTCTCAGTAGTTTTTCTAATGTGTAGGAGAGTGTATAAATAATAAAGAGTGGAGGTCCGCAGATACAAACTGTCCTCACAGGGACACAAGGTCACACAGAGAGCCAAGTTGGTAGTGCATAAAGGATTAAAGCAGGCAGCAGCGGGCACCTCAGGGGTAAGAAAAAGACAGTGTTGTCTGACAGAATGTTAGAGCTGGTATTGTAGTGAGCTCAGCCACATAACATATTTTTCTCTTATTTCCTCATGCAGTGGTTACCCGTATTAACCATCCTCCTCTGAAACTATCTCAAGTGGAAGGCTTCAGGCTATGGGGAACAGTTGTTATGCTGCGTGGTGCAAAGACAAATCATGAATGTTTGAGTGGGGGAGTTTTTTTTTTTTTATAAATGCGTGGGTGAAGTAAGTGGGGTGTGTTAGCAGGGTGCAGCATGGAGAGAGCACACACACACACACACACACACACACACACACACACACACACACCACACACACACACACACACACACACACACACACACACACACACACACACACACACACACACACACACACACACACACACACACACACACACACACACACACACACACACACACACACACACACACACACACACACACACACACACACACACACACACACACACACACACACACACACACACACACACACACACACACACACACACACACACACACACACACACACACACACAGGTGAGGCACCTTGACAGAGCTTCAGTAGAACAGTGCTCGATTACATAGGTCAAGCCCGTCAGTGTCAAACAGATCAGTTATCTGCTGATCACTGTTATTCTCATACCCTCTGCTGGCAGGTCATTAACTGTGATGGAACCTACAGTCAGGGCAGCCAGATATCTCACTGTGTGTTTGTCTATCTGTCTACAACTTTGAGAAACCAAAAGTAAGCGAAATAATGACAATACGTGTTATTTTAAATTACAACTGACTGATTCATTTATATATAAATATTTACGAGAGAATGTGAAAGCACTTTAATAGTAAACCAGTGTTTTCAATTAATTTCCTGTCAGAAATAGACACGTTTTGTTTTCTCTGAGCCTAGTAATTGTATTGACATTGTCTACAAGTGTATTGTATTTACAACCATTTCACATTTTTCATACTTTTAAAGTATTTATTTTAACCCATTTGAGAAAGTCGTGATATTTAGAAGTTGCTACATTTGTCTTTCTTGGCAAAATTCCTAGGACACAACAGCAACAGCAGTGTGGTTTGAGTAAACAGAGAATAACCAAACATGTCTGAAAAGATAGAGGGGAGAAAGTTCCCACTCCAGAAACTCATATTTAATCCCAGAAGCTCCAAGATCACCACAGTTTATTCTCCATGCTTTAATTTCCAGCGTGTTTCTGGACAGAGCAGAAGCAGTATTTCAATGTATCAGAGCTCATATAATAACCCACCTTTGTTGTGGGCCTCCAGCTGTGACAGGGAGTTGACAGCCACCTTGCACAGTGAGCAGTACAGCAGCTTCTTGGCCTTGTCCTCCTCTGTCTCTGGATTGGACGGGCTGGGGGCCGTGCTGCCGACGGCTCCTGAAACAGGGGGTCCAGATCCAGGCTGCTCTGAGCTGGGGCTGCCAGTGCCGCAGCCGGGGGAGGATGAGGACGGTGGGATCAGAGGAGGAGTGGGGGTGGGCAAGAGGGGGCACACCGAGGGCATGGAGCAGTCCATGGGTATGGCAGGCGGGTCGATAAGAGGGGTAAGGGGCCCCGGGGCCAGCAGGGGCACGGTTAATTGTGACAGAGGTCGTGTTTCATCTAGAAAAACAAAGAAGAAATATAATTGAAGTCAGATGCAATGCAAAGAAAAATCTAAGAACAGATTTTGTGGTCTAAAAGTACATAACTCAAATAATAAAGTGTTTTATTATTGACTTCATTGTCCTTAAACTCAGCCATGAAGCACAGTCCCCCTGAAATAAACTCTATGCCTTGCTTAACCACATGACTTACCACTCCCAGTTAAATCTGCTGCGTAGATCAAACAAACCAACATAAAGCGCTTGCAGACGGAAGGGATTTTTATTTCCTTTATTGGCTATAATTGGTTAGAAAGAGTTCCTTTTAATTTAAGTTATGTGAAGTGGATCAGAGGAGGAAAATGTACTGTATACCCCATATGTGTCAACGCATGGCCACGTGTTTAATATGTTTGAAGGGTTTTTGAAGTTTTCAAGCCACTCTTTCACTGATGTGGTCTCATCTTATTAAATATTTCCGAGGAGAGGAATCGGAAACCACAGCCTGTGCATGTTCTGACTCTTTCCAACACACCTGTTGTTTTTGGCTCGTTTGAAGAGGAAATGGCACTTGCTTTGTCACAGTGCAAACCATGAAGTCCAAAGAATATTCCATTGAGTGAGATCTCCTTTCGCTCTCTGCTCACTTTCACCTCTGTCGTTTTTTGTCTTATTGTTGCATGTGTTTGATTGCACGAGGTTCACTTTGTCTTGTTTCAACATGTTTATACATATATTTCCAGACATATGTTTCTGGTCAGCCACTCCCCTACGCAATGCCTTCGGTATTCACTAAGCAATGGGTGTTGGCTGAAAAAAGACCCACCAGAACTCCCCCCATCAGAAGACCCTTCTCCACAGGATGTACTGTAGTGCAGAGGTTGGGCAAGGGAAAGCCCTCTGGATTATGGTATTAAAGGGGTCACATGGAGTATTTTATGGGAGAAAAGAAATATTGACTTTAACTGCTCAATTCCATTTTAAGGATTTCCATAAGATTGGTCATTTTGGCACATGGCAGTCAACAGGGGTTGTGATATGTTAAGCTATGGTGACAATGTGGTCATTTGTCTAATGTATCTCTGGCTACTCCAATGCATTTCAGAATAAGACATATTTGTGAATGCTTTTCATTCCATTGCTATCCAAGATCTAAATTATCTTTCTTTCCATATTCTGGAAGTTTCCAGCTGCAAATATGCTGGCTGTATTTGTTGAATCTATTTGTTGTTAAAAAGGGAAAAGAGAAGACCTTACACTGACTCAATATGGCATTTAGGAGTCCATAAACCAGGTCTAGATCAAGTGTAGTGTAAGGGTAAGTGCTTTATGGAGAGGTTTTTGACTCACAACATGCTTACTGTAAGTTGCCACATCACTGCCTGAGCTGATTAGGTTGATTGCAGAGTTTAAACCTACAGGAAGGCGGAATGATCGAGAAGTAGTTTGTTTTTTTCTAGTATTGTTTTAAAATGTTGCCCACACACAGAGACGTACTCATGCACATGGCTTCATTGCAATGCCAAACCCCTAATCTGCGAGGTCCGCAACATGTGGCTTGAGTTAAAATCAAGTGTGGAGGAGTAGAGGTGGTAGGCCAAATAGTAATTATGGATTTCGTGATCCATGATGGCCTGGAGGTCTGTCGTACCAAACCATCACATCCAGGCCCTGCTTCACCTCATACCACAGTGAATGCCTTTTGCACTCAACCCCCCCTCAGACCCAGTTCAGCTTGAGGCTAACCCTGTGGGGCCTCCATAGCCGCAGTCATTCAGTGTCTATGTCAGCAACCCAAAATTACAATCTCGCTGAGCAGCAAAGTGTTTCCCTTTGTCTTATTTACTGACTAAAATGAAATGCATGTAAGACTCATTCTAGATTTGCTATTCTCTCCAAGTGGCGGGGATAAATTGCTATGTTTTTCTTGTCCTGAGAATCCAACTGTCAGAGTTATTTGAATCCCCAGAAAATGAGGATATACTGTAAGCCTAATCAAACATTGATAAGGAAGTTAACTGACCTTCCCTGAAAGCTGGCCTCATATCCAAACAGAGGAAGGCATTATTCATTGGGAGAGGTCAGCAGAGGGATATAACTCAGTCCAGATGCTCTTCCCTATAGCCTGGTGTGTCTGCATTGCCTTAATCCACCTCAGGAAATTAAAGCTATGTATAGTATGCAGTCTATGGGGAGAGGTTATGTCGATATAGCCGTGGGATTTAATAGAGACTAATTCAGACCAAAACCACTTCCTTTGTTTGCAGCACAAGTCAAAGTTCATCTTGATTCCTTAAAGGCAGAATGAGTAGGATCTTTCAGTTGCTGTTTGTTAACACAATATTCAAAGTTGGCCCCTCCTCTGCGGCTCAACAACACGAGAAGTGCACGCCCCATGACCATAGATAGAGATATGTGCTCGCCAGAAGGTGAAAGTCAACCCCCTATCGATTTGGAACAAGCTTTGTCTGCTTGCTGTTTCGCTTCACTTTATTTACATTTCTTCATCGCTGTGCCACGCATCTTTGTAGTATCCTCTTTGATGAGTGCTTACGATCTGGCATTGGTTTACTACGTGTTTATATGTTGACACCAAGGAACTTCCCCAAACACAACAACATATGAAAATACAGGGAGAAGGTGCCAGGTTCTCCACGAATCACTGAGAGCAGTTCATATTGTACAAGTTTAAACATTTGATCTGCCTTTAAGTGTTAAGCATTGTCTATTTTGTGATAGCTTCTTGAAAATGTAAGTAAATATCTGATTGTAGGGCATAAGATATATTATAAAACAGTGCCTAAAAGCAATTTGTTGCAGCGAAGAATGTAAGAGATCTCCTAGCATCCGAAACCAGAAACAAGTGTGCTTTTTGTTGTTATATAAATTGTAATGTTGAAAGCAGAAGAACATGGTTATTGCTATTATCAATCCTGGGTGCAGGGGGAACGTTGTGCAGAGTTGGATATGCTTTGTTTATTTCACACGAGGAATGAAAGATGTGCAATTTAAACCCAGTAAACAGATTACAGAGACTTGCATTCGTGTGAGATACTTTTATAGCAGAACTGGCCAATTGACTTTGTGGTTATGATAACTTGTAAGTAGGTCCATGTTTCTATGTGTGTCTGTTTGTTGTGTGGAATTGTTTTTGTGTGTGTTTGTGAGAGAAAGAGCTATCAGGATGCAGGGCTACTTAAGCAGTATGACGTCTGCCACTAGTGCCTATTCTTAATGATTTAAGATATAAGTAACCTAATGCTGCCCCAACGTGAGCCGATCCTCATTTATAATGCAGCTTGGTGCCTTTTTCCAGAGTCTGGCCTTCTTCCGAACACACACACACACACACACACACACACACACACACACACACACACACACACACACACACACACACACACACACACACACACACACACACACACACACACACACACACACACACACACACACACACACACACACACACACACACACACACACACACACACACACACACACACACACACACACACACACACACACACCACACACACACACACACACACACACACACACACACACACACACACACACACACACACACACACACACACACACACACACACACACACACACACACACACACACACACACACACACACACACACACACACACACACACACACACACACACACACACACACACACACACACACACACACACACACACACACACACACACACACAGCATGAAGTAATGTGTAAAAGATACTTATGTTGACTATTCAGGTTGATTTAATCAAATAGCTTACTTTAGAAGAAAATTAAAACTGCTGAATTCCCTGAAAACTCCAAGACTAACAACAAATATAGACGGAGCGTGAAAAGCACATCAGCTCTGTGTAACTTAATACTAAAGTAACCTCATAGCCATGCAACCCTAGCCTTCACATGAAAGTCATCTGTTTAATTGAACTTGTGTGTGTGCGCCTGTGAGTGTTTGTGTGGACTAAAGAGTGCTATAATGTCAGGGTGGTTTTAACATGGCCCTTCATTAAAGTAGGAGTGTCAGAGAGCAGAGGGATGGCGAGGAAGGGAAAGGGGGAGGGAAGAGCAGAGTTTCTCTACAAGTAAACAGCTGTCTCTCCGTTATTCAGCCAAACCCCTCGGCTCACCAGACCAAATCCCCCAAAGCCAAGGGCCTGCTCTGTAGGGGCAACTATGACAGCAAACTATTTGAGTGCTATAAAACTTGAGACCTGTTTTGATAGCCATGAGGTTAAAGAAACATCAGCACTGACATGACTGACCTTTCACTGTTTCAGCCATCAGCAAGGTCACAATAAGTCCTGATATACTGTCATCACTGCTGGATGCATTTGATATGGTAATGAGAAGTGATGCAGTGTAAGGTTACCAGACCAAAGCTAGTCTGTACTACTACACTGTATCATATATGAATGTCTCAAAGGATATATTTCAGAAAATCCTTTGCAACAGATCAGTCACAAAAAGATCCACAACAACAACTGCTCGGTGATTTAGGAGATTTGCACTGAGGGACATATTCTCCTCTTTCTTCCATCTGTGTGCTTGCACTGGCCTGACAATATTGTTTGTGTATGTGTGCATGCATTGTATTTGTCCGTTTCAGAGAAAATGCCCCAGAGTGACCAATGTTGATGTTCTCAGGCTAAAACAGTGTCCCTTCTCCCGCTTGCCCAGTTGAAGACACACACAGCTGCCTGAGTTCTGTCCCCCTACCATGAAGCAGAGGGACAGGATCACACTGAGCACATGCATAAACACACACATTCACAAACTCACAAGCAACCGTGCATGTGAAAGACCATGAAGTGACAGAGTTCTAGGGTCACGAAAAAGAGGCTTGGATGGAAAAAGGCATTCTTTCACATGTAGCTACTTTCAGATATCGGTCATGGCAGGCTTGTTTTGGCTCCTCAATCTTTTGGAGTTCGCCACGGGAAGTCTTACTAATGGCGACAGGCCTGGAGCTGATCTCAGATCCCTCCCTTGAGGGAAATAGAGTGAAAAGGACTGGCCCTCCTACTACTCTGAGATCAAATACTATAAATTGTGTGTTATTGTTGTGCATAAAAAAAGTCTCAGGTACATGCTAAGGTCTTTGCTCTGGTAGGATGTTGCATTTTGGCCTTTACTGGACCTGTGTTTCCTCTTTTCATTTAATGTGTTTGCTCTATTCCCTCCTGTGAATACTAGTACAAATGTCTGGTAAACAGTCAGCTACAGAGACCTCTGTAAATGTCACCAAAACATGGCCGGTCTATTCAATGCCTAGTGTTTGATCCAAGGACAGAGTGGTGACACTGAGGGAATGGAAACCAAATCTGTGTGGAAAAAAGGACAAGGGCAAAGGCACACAGCACTCTCCGTCTGAATTATAGCTCGAAATAGGAAGATGAGCAAGACTGGGAGAGAGAAAGTAACACTGAGACAACAGAGACAGCGCTAAAGAGATACTGCTAAATAAAGAGCTTGCAACACCTCGAGCATTTCCCTACGTCCTTACTTACCAATACATTAATTGTTCAACAGTGAATTACTCTTCATTAAATTCAGATCATCTGCTGTCTTTGTGCTTTTAGATGCTGGATTAGATTGGTGTCATCTTTATTTTTCTCAATAAGTCTTTGCACTCATTACCACCACCCTGGGCTCAGGCAACATGGTCTATTTTGACTCGGTGGCAAATGGTATTGCACTTCAATCACTCACTAAGAAGTACACACACACACACACACCATGTATACATCACTTCAGGGGACATTACATTGACTTACATGCATTTCCTGGAGACTTATCCTAACCTTAACCATAACCAACACATGCCTAACCCTAACCCTTAACCTAACCAAGTCTTCACCCTAAAATTAATGATTCCCCTCATGGGGACCTCCAATTTGTCCCCATAAGGGAGGCGAGTCCCCACACGTGACTGTGTAAACAGATTTAGGTCCCAACAAGTATAGTAATGCTAGGCCACACACACACACACACACACACACACACACACACACACACACACACACACACACACACACACACCACACACACACACACACACACACACACACACACACACACACACACACACACACACACACACACACACACACACACACACACACACACACACACACACACACACACACACACACACACACACACACACACACACACACACACACACACACACACACACACACACACACACACACACACACAACACACACACACACACACACACACACACACACACACACAACACACACACACACACACACACACACACACACACACACACACGGGGGATTCTTGAACCACCATGTTCAAGCCAACTCACCTGCTCACCGCCTAATGAGAAGGACACTAAACCAGTTTAACATAGCTCAGCAGACAAAGCATTGCTGTGGTTGGACTGGACTAATATGAGAATAGACTGTGGTACAGTAATGATGCTTTTACTTTGATCAACCTGTCATTCAGAAAACGGGACACCTGACATCTGGTATGGTTGGTCTACTCCTCTCTGTGCTACTCAGCTGTCCAACAGATTAGATCATTTAACGTTGAAACCCTTAGCCAAAAAGGCCTATGACCTGTATGAATAATGCAATAGTATCACTGATGACAGTATACATTTACTATACTATATATAATATTTGGCCAAGTAGCTAACACTAACAGTTGTAAGTATGTTGCTTCTTTTACCAGCATATACAACTGATTATATTCAACTAAATTAGTCAGAATACATTTATATTTTGTTAGGTTTGTGACAGCGTTTTGTTTTAGGCTTCTCAAACTTGTTTTTAGATAAAACAGTTCGTATAAACTCCCCTTCGGGTATCTGATCATAAACTGTTCTCATCAAATACACCATGACTATCAAACTGTAGTTTATCCATAGTGACCCAACGCTTTAAAGTTATTTTTTAAATGTACTTCAATGTGTCCAGGGTTACAGAAGGAACGCATTTCTTTCTCCTGAATTTCCCCACAGGGAAAAATAAAAAGGTCAATTGTATCTTATTTTCAATTCAAATACACTTAATCTGTTGTTACAAATAGTTATGTCGACATGAAGCAGATAATCAAGCATAAAAAGTCCTGGCATCTAAAGGTGTGGTTTGATGAAAGAATGCAAGTGAATATGTGAGCCCTTTTAAAGTGCAAATAGTTTTGTGTGACTGTAACCGTTGGCCATAAGCTCTGCTGCAACCCTGTCGGACCACACAGAGAGCCGAGATGCTCAGAACAACAAACTGTAAAGCCACTGTGATTAGATGCCTTTGTTATTCTTGCATATTTTCCACTTCAATTTTCAGCAAAACGATAAGCCTTTAAACATCCCACACAGATTCTGAAAGGTTTTCTGTTTCTATTCCTACTGTTTTTAGAAATCATACCATGTTTTATATTTTCTGCTGTCTCACCCGCTTTGCTGGGCTCGTTGTCCGTGGCGGGGCCAAGGGCGCCGGGTGGAGAAGGGGAGGAGGTGGTGGGCACAGTGTGAGGCTTGTCCCCATCCTGAGGGCGACTTTTAGAGGTCTCGATGCCTTTGACTCTCCTGGCATGCCGGTTTCCTTTGTAATGGGCTTCTGCCTGGCTCTACAGGGAAACATGGAAATATACATGTTATGGTGTGAGTGAACAACAATGCCAACAGGTGAATACACATTGCAGGCTGGATTAGAGTCACTGTGACACCAGCACACACACTGTCATTACGATAGCATGTTATTCAATGTACTCTTGGGACTGGAGCCATAAAAAGCAGGAAGATTTACAGTGGATAAATATATAACAAGCTTTGGAACAAAAAGGTACAATGATGCAGAGAGGGAGACATTTGAGACATTGACCTGTCTGCGCCCCTTGTCCCTTTGTCATCCTATTGTCCAGTTTTCAAATTAACAATACATTATCATGAAGCTCAAAGTCTTGACATACGTCCTCTGCAGTCTAATTCTCTACATACAAACTTGGCTCCAGCTTTCATTACTACAACCATGCTGACAGACATGCCAAGGGAAGTTCAACTGGGGGTCAGTGGGATGCCACACTATCTGCCTGGAGGGCCAATAAGTCACTCCCTGACAATACCCTCCCTCTTACACACATTAACACACATGTTAATATTCTAGTCAGAGTGGAGCACGACTCATGACATTTCCCTGTTTGATTTTTATATTTGCTGTTGTAATTTATTGTCTTCTGTTTGCGATTGTAGTAATGTGTTATTTATTATTTGCATGTACAGCACTTTGGCTCGACCAAAAATCGTTTTAAAATGTGCTATATAAATAAAACCTGATTTAATTTTATAGAAGTAGACATTATCACTGAGAGCCTCAGGCAGACATGTGCTCCTGCAACATAAATATGGCCTTCAGCTGCTGCCTAACAGGGTCAGGCTCAAATACAATCCCAGACCTATACATACAGACTATGCATGCAAAGACCCTGTCTGAAATATCTCATAGAAAGATAAAATGTGGATCCGGACCCTGAGTCTGGAGGTTTCCAGGGACTGGTGGTCTTTCTGCATTCCAGCAGAGAAAACAATGGGCAGAGATATATTACAGAAGCTAGTGCGGCTAATCTCCTGATGAAAGGCTAGCTACTAGCTAATGTGTTTGTTCACAGAGTAAACAACAGAGGCAAGTCATTCATCATGAGAGAGACAACAGGGGAGTCTGTATGTACTCTGTGTATGTTTGTGTGTCTGCACAGAGGTATGCGAGTCTGGGGCAACATGGCGGATGAGATTCAGGGTTGCTATACTAATCTGTCACCAGTTAGTTAAGCTTCACCGTTGACTGTTGAAAAAAAACACAGAAACACACACAAGGAGTATTCATGTAACCATAGTTTCCATCTGTTCGCCTATTATTTATCTCCCCTTTATCATTGATCAAGTAAGGGGTGGGAATTAATAAGCATTTGCTTCCTTCTCCTACTCCTTTTCAGACACATATGATTTTTTATTATTATTATTAATATGAAGACTTTTTTTGTATCATGAATGTGGATAAATACTGTATTTTAACAATACGTTATTCTGTTTTTTCACATTTGTTATTTAAATTTTTTTAATCTGTTCGAAATAAAGATAGAAATGAAATCATGGTCTGTTAGAAGCACAAATAGGCTCTTGTTAATAGGGACACTTTATATCAGATAGTTCCCTGCTGTCTGAAGTATGTTGTCTAAGCAGAAGTGTCATGCCAGTCTGTCCTAGCCAAATATTTTTTCTATCGAGGGACCAATGTTGAAGATGATTATTAATTTTCTGGATTACAGTTAGTCGCCAGGGAGAGTCATGTTTTTCAAATCGCCTGGCGGCTAACAGGTGCTGAAAGGCTTGGACAATTTTAGACATCACACTGACCACAGGCTCAGACGTAGGGATAGACTGGCAGAGGGCAGTCGGTGATGAGTAACGTCCCTGTGCCCAGTCATGTGTGCTTTTTGTATGTGTGTGTTTGTGATGGCATCCAGGACGTGATCTGGCACGGTAAACCTGGGGCAGGGACTGAAGTGATTTAGAAGATAACATGTTTCTCGTAAATCTTGATAACAAACTGGGCTCTTGATATAGCAGACCCTCTTTAACTGAGGGGTCTTAAGTAGCTGCTTAAGAAAAGCCAGCAGATCAAGGTGGAGGGGGCTGTGGGTGGAAGAAGGGGGTGTGTCGTGAGGGCTGCTAAAAGAGAAGTGATTTCTCAGATGGAAAAAAGAAACAAGTGGAGATAGACGGGTGTAAGATGGTTTCTGGACAACCCAGTCTCATGGCATTTCGTGTTCACCAACACGATTTTTAATCTATTGAATCGTGTTCACCAACACGATTTTCCCATTTATTTCGTGTTGCACAGCACGATTTTAAAAGCAATGTATTTCTACTGGTAATGATGCTCATGGAAGCACGGCATTCGTTTGTGTCGGCTGCCCTTAAAGGCAATGTGAGCGTCCATTCTCATTGGATAACGGAGAATTGTACACCCGGAAGTAAGTATTCCCCTTACTGTCGATTGAGTTTACAGTGATATCTGCACTACTCATCGACTAAAAAACACCAGATTATCCTTGTTAATTACACAATATTGATTGGTTTAAATTGTGTGCAATGCTTTTGTATTTTTCCCCTTCGATTCGGAGAAACAAATATTTTTTCGGAGTAAAGGATAGCAGAAGACACTACACTACCCAGAATCCCCAGCTATCGTTTAGGACTACACCATGTGCTCTGTTTGACAAACCCCGTGATAGTCCTCAAGCTCTGTGATTGGAGAGTGTGCTCCGAGGGTTACGCCGAGCCTCGAACAGCACTTGAAATGGGATGGAACCACGGCAGACTGTCCAAAACTGGATTTGAACGGGTCTACCGCGTCCCCCCCTCCCCCACCCCGTCCCCAGAACTACACATGCTGGCTATTCTGTTTCGCAACATGTTCTCTATCTATGGCACGTCTCTACTGGGAGTTGTAGTTTTAAAATACGTTTTCGTATTTCCCATAATAAGAAGTTGCCAGTATTAAACTGTGTACATCCCTGAAAGTTTAGGGGATAGGAAACACTCACATTTAAAACATATAATTAATAAATGGGTGAAAATTGCTTGTGCCCATAATGGGCAGCATTAATATATATACACACATGCCAGCTAAGGTCAGAAAAGCTTTATTTAACAGCTGGTCTTATGTTTGTGACCCCTGTTGTTAATTGATAACATTACATTACATTAATTGATAAGTCTGAAACATGCACTTGTCAAGGTTCAGAGGCACATTTTTGCAAATATGGCAGTAGCCATCGATCAGCTTAAGATAAGATATACTTTATTGATCCCAAGTTGGAACATTTGCGTTACATCAGCATGTGTAACAGTTGTGTGCAGTGGTGTTTATTTGTAAATCATTTAGTATAATCCAGTGGTTCTCAAAGTGGGGGGCGCGCCCCCCCCAGGGGGGCGCAGAGGCATGACAGGGGGGGCGCGAGAGACCAGGAGGAAAAATGGTTATTACATTTTTTTTTTTTAAAGATAAAAAAAAAAAAAAAAAAAAAAAATCATATTTTCAAAGATTATTGATTCGAAAATAATATGATACAGTACTATTACGTCTGGGTCTCTGTGTTTCATTAAAGCTTGGCTCTGTGTGTGTGGAACGAGCCATTTTGTGTGTGTGCGGGAGCGAGAGAGAGAGCGCACCGGTACCGGAGATCGTTGATGTTAGCTTCTGGTGCTAGCGAGCTACGCCAACGGATATAAGGAGTTTTTTCAACAACAAAGTGGAGGAGAGTCCTCTCCTGTCAGACTGAGAGACTCAGTGAGCTAAAGGACTCTCAGTGTTATCTCAGTGGGTCTCAAACGTTTGGTCACCATTAATGTAAACAATTATTTCCGAGGCACACGTTTATATGATCATTATAGTTATACAAAAATAAGAGAATACATTAAAAACAGGTATGAAATACTATGACAGTAAAACAAGAATAAAGTTTAAAAGGGTGATTTGTAAAATATCCATAAAGAAATAGTAAATCTGTTTACAGTTCTGTGTTGAGAGAGGTATCCATAGATCTCTTCATTTTGCTCTCAAAGTGCACCAGATTGATGCTTTTAACTTCAATATTTAAAAACAAATCTTCCCGGGGGAGCTTGCCCCCGGAGCCCCCTAGAGGAGGTGAGGACCCCCTTAGAGGAGGTGAGGACCCCCCTATGTGAGGTCCACAAACCACCTATAAAAATAGCACTTTACCCCTACTTACACCTATATGCCGTGAGCTGATTATCGAGCCTTCATTGTAACAATCGCGGGTACATTGTGTATATGCGTGGGGAGTGTTGCAGTAGAAAATTCCTCTGTAGCGCCTCGTACATTAATGGGAAACCCTAAATGTTTGAGCACCCTCTATGAAACGTCAAGCTACCCCACAGTACCCGCAAAATAAATCTCTGGCGCCGCCACTGAGCCTGACTATTTGTGTTGGGGGGGGCCCGACTTTTTTTTTTCTCCAAAGGGGGGGCCTGACAGAAAAAGTTTGAGAACCACTGGACTATAATCACACAAATTCTGTGTTTTATATTTAACAATTCTGTGTTCTTTATTTAATGATTGTTCAATACCTGACAAGGCCGGAGATGAAATATCTACATACATCTTATAAGAGTATAATACATTATGTATAATATCAGTTAAAATAAGTGCTTCAACATAGTTAACATTGCTGGAGGTATGCACAAATATTGATAGATGTCTTGTAATGCACTATTGAGGAACCTGCGACCCAAGTTTTTCATTCAATGCATAACTACACCATAGTTGTGTGGGCCTATATGATATGTCTTGAAAGGGATGTGCAAAATAGTCATTATATACAGTCTTTAATTAACTATTAGTAGAGAATAACGAGTAATGAATATACTTTATAGGGATCCTATTCATATCTAATAATAAAAATAATGAAATTCAATAACATGCTTTAACCACTAGGTGTCCCTTTATATCAGCTGTGCACCTTTATGGTGTAAATACAGCCTATCTACCAATTGGATCAAATATAAAAGTCAGCCGAATTAGTGTTGATACTGCAAGGAGACGTATTGTGTGAAAAGAAATGTAAGCTGTTGTTTAATGGCTGATATATTTATGATCCACGTCACGTTTTCAGTTCCTCATGTTTGTCTAGAAATCTTCTCATCAGGGCTATATAAATACAGAACTACGGCAGATATGTAATATTTAATGCAGCCGAACCGTGTATTACAATGCCGTTATGTGATGACTTTCAAAGAGAAAAGCAAGCACACTCGGAATAAAGTATTATTTTTTTTTTTTTAAATGTTTTCGGTCTGTTTCCGGTATTTGTTAATGACGATGTGCGGTGATATGTGAGACTGGAATTGCACAGGGGAAAATAACGTAGGCTATCTTTAGATGCGGATTTTGTTAAACTAATATGTTTGCGCTGTGGACCAACACTATACATTGACGGGGAAGGGGGTAGCAATAAAGATAACACCATTAAACAGTTACACAACATAACAGAAATAATATCGATAGCAGCGTCCCTAGCAACCACCTTGGTAACAATGAAAACTTCCTGAAGTAATCTTCGTAATAACTAGCAAACTAAAGATCATGTACATCCACTGCACACATAATCTGAAATAACAACTCATATTTCTCGCATCAAATGACATCAAAACGCATTTTAATGGCCAAACTAACTTTAAAATAGGCATTTTACACCGAGAATAAAACGAAGTTCGGCCATATTTTTTTTTTCTGCAGGGAGAAATTTGAAGATCACGTGACATAGACGCCAGCCATTGGAATGAATGGTGAAAACAGAGCACATGGTGTAGTCCAAACGATAGCTGGGGATTCTGGGTAGTGTATTGTCTTCTGCCATCCTTTACTCCGAAAAAACATTTGTTTCTCCGAATCGAAGGGGAAAAATACAAAAGCATTGCACACAATTTAAACCAATCAATGTTGTGTAATTAACAAGGATAATCTGGTGTTTTTTAGTCGATGAGTAGTGCAGATATCACTGTAAAATCAATCAACAGTAAGGGGAATACTTACTTCCGGGTGTACAATTCTCCGTTATCCAATGAGAATGGACGCTCACATTGCCTTTAAGGGCAGCCGACACAAACGAATGCCGTGCTTCCATGAGCATCATTACCAGTAGAAATACATTGCTTTTATCGTGCTGTGCAACACGAAAAAAAGGGGGAAATCGTGTTGGTGAACACGAATCAATAGATTAAAAATCGTGTTGGTGAACACGAAATGCCATGAGACTGGGTTGTTCTGGAAAACCTGCCACAGAGGCTCTCTTAACCTTTCCAACCAAGTCAAGGGGATCAATTGCCAAGCAGCTGAGTATCAGTGTGAGGTCCTGGATGGAAAGAAGTGAAAGGGAATGAAGAAAATGTGAAGGAGGTAAAAGTGTGTAGCCAGGAATTAAAAAAAAGACAAGGAAAAGACAAGTAGGGTGATGTAACGAGCTGAGAAAGAAGAGGGGAATAATATAAGAGAGACAAATCTTAGAAAGAGGAAAAGTTGAAATACGCATCAACCTCTGTTTCATTATGTAAAGGGTTCAAACTGAACAAATGTCTTCCAGCATGACTACCAATCTGAGGGAAAAGCAGTGATTTCACAGACTAGCTCCAGCTGCAGCTCCAGATGAGACAAAAGAGGAAGAAAAAAGAAGAGGAAGATAAAAGTGAAGAGTGAATAACAGATAGACTGGGACAATACACAGGAAACCGAGTATAGTGAGGGTAGAGTTATAAAAGGGTAGCGGGGGCAGGGAAGTAACGAGTAAGAAAAGGGACGTACATCAGCCTATAGTGTTGCTGCAGCAGCTGTGACGTTGGTCAATGCAGCGCGACAGAGTCTATGATGTCACTAATGCAGCACGCCACCAAGGTTATTGTGCATAAACCACCGTTTAACACCTTGCACCACGACACGAAGCAAGGACAGCCGGGCAAAAACCCACCTCGATAAATGTTGTCCATTCCTTTCCCTCTAGGTCTCCTCTTTCCGACTTTCCCAAGATGCATTGGGGCTGTCAGAGCCAGACATTAATCCATGCCCTTGACGAATGCATCTTATAATAAGTAGTGGCAGGCAATTTTAGGCATTTCCACACTGTAAATAATGCAGCATTAGAGAGGGAGACATATATAAAGGGGGGTGGGGGTTGCTGAGAGAGAGACATGCAGAGAAAGAATGAGGAACAGAGAAAAAGATCAAATGGGGATGCATGAATGATAACAAAATGATGCGTGAAATGAGGGGAGCACGAGGTGCAAGCTAGAAGGCAGAGCTGGATCCTTTGAAGACAAATACATTGATCATGACATTACATGGCAAGCCTCCTGCATCTCCTTGACCTAAACAAATCAATCAACTCACAGATGGCAGATAAAAACTGAGAAATGTCAACATCAAAGGCAATATAATTATCTTTTTTTTTCTCAAGACAGAGACACAGACTGGATAAACGAGGCGGGGGAAGCAGCACAGGATTCTTCGATGTGTTTCCCTCTGTACTATTTTCAACCATGAAATATTCATCCCGACTTGACATTATGTAAAAGAGAACAGTGTGGTTGGGCAGTCGTTCCATGGCGATATAAAGGACAGTTTTTCTCCAGCCGAGTTAGTAGGACAGCACAAATGACAGTTTGACATTGCTGATATACTGCAGAGCCTGTTTTTTCTTGTGAACACTGGCAGCAAAACTAACAATGACAGCAGAGAAGTGCTGTAGTCCTGCCTATCAAAATCGTAAGGACTCACATTTGTGAGATGTGTACTGTATGTCCTTTATCATTCAGGAGCCAGAAGGAATGCCAAGGCAGCAGTAGGTGTCAGCATTGTTACAAAGAAGTGCACAAGTAAACAGAACTAGAGCTTCAGAGGGGACTGAATGCTCATGAAACCTAAGCATATGCCTCCAAATAATTATTCTAGTTTTGGAAAGTCATGCCTGTGTTTTCCTCCTACAGCAACTGGTTAATCTCTTTTACTGCATAAATATGTTATGCAATTTTTTTGATTGTGAAAGTGATCTTAGTCTGTTTATTGTTGTAACAATGTTTTTACAAGATAATATAAGATGGACCTTTATTATGCTTTTATGCTACCTTATGCCAAGTCTCTCTTCAATGAACAAGAGAACGAAACAAAATACAAAAGGAGCCAGTCATATGTGGAGTTTTCCTAAATCTTTCATAGTGTTGACACTGTAAGGAGGAGGGATCTGTCCATGACGAGGCAGGTTATAGCCAGATATCACTCATATGTCAGAAAACAAATAGTGCAGCCTACTGCTTTAAACATGATTTGTCGTTCCACTCTGCAAATGATTTACAGTCAGAACTTCTCAATACATCATAAAGTGATTGTTTTGGTTATATTTGGCTGGATGTGATGGAAAACACTCAGGATGCATTAGGTGCTTCTCTAGCAAGGTTAAGTCATGTATTTTCCTTTAAGCTGTCATTAAAACTATATAACCATTAAGTTAAATATTTGAATTCTTCACAGATTAACTCTATATATTCTAACTTTATTCAAGCTTTTAATAAAGAAGCCAGTATTTGCCATCATATAAACAACTTTGAATGACTCCTCTACCTCTGAAGATATACAGATGGGAACTCTGCAAAGTGTAGGCTCAAAATTACAGGCCTGCAGCTCCATGACCACATGGAAACCATGATTGTAGACCTGTGGAGTATATATAGCACCGGTCCACTCCTTAATGTTGTGTATTGTGGCTGAATGTACGCCCTGGCCCTGCAGTCTGCACGACTGAATAGGGAGCATCACAGCCAAATGATACACTGCGTACATGACAGTTGGCACTGATGTTGTCATGTGTCTATCCTATTCATCCACAACAGGAAGAAAAGACTGAGAATGGATTTGTGTCACTACACGTAAAATACTTCCATATGATGTTTGTTTTCTTTAATTTGTCATCTGTCATGTGTGCAAGTTGCCCATGGGTATAATGTGCCATTAAACTCCCATTATGAGTTGAGATGTAAACTACACCATATGGACAAATGAAACAGCTGTTAAAATGATAGAATGATACAAAAGCATGAACATTTCTGTTCATTTTATAGAAATTATCACTTCATGACATGCTTGTGTGAAATTAACTTAACACATGTTGAGGATTTGATGGGCAAGAGAAAATCTGTTTGAAAATGCAGGTAAAGTCCTCTTCCTCTACCTCTCTCTCAGCTTCTTCAGCAGCCTCCTCAGCTTTGTGCTGCAGTGCTTATTGCTTCTACTAACTGCACACCGTCTTGAAACAAATTAAATTCCAATGGGGTCGCAACTGCCAAAACATAGCCCAAACAAATGTACCACCTCCTCTGTCAACACCCACTCTCAGGATAGCAAACAGATAGAAAAGCCCTCTAACACATTCCGAAAGCAAAAATATGAGTTGAAAAGTGAATGTGTTCAAACTGCAAGATACAGCATATCTAATGCCACATGGGAAATGGAGATGTGGAGTGGGAGAAATACTGTGTATGTATTGGGTTTATTATGTTTCTGTACTGTACCTCTGAGTTGAAGCGGATCTGGCAGACGTTACATGAGATGACCGGCCGCTTGGTCTTGACCAGTGGAACTCCAAAGGTGTGGTTGATCACGGCCTTTTGCACCGGATCCATCTGGTAGAGAAAATGACAGAGAAATCTGTGAGTTATAATCCAGACCCAGTGACAATTAATACTGGAGCACTCGTCCAGGTGCCACAAGTCAACAGGCCCATCCATCATTGTGATATAAGGAGTGAACGTGTGATGCCCTCTGCATTAGATGGGTGAGTGGGATCCACATCTCAAACTGATCACACAGCAGTGGATTAAGTGCATGGACAAGAGCGCGTTTGTGTTTTGTTAAGCAAATAGTGCTGTTCACGGCATGTTGCTACAACTAAGACACCTGTTGCATCCTGCCCACGCTCAACCTTCTTTCCTGACCAGGTTGTAGCTTCATGCTGTCCTCGTGTTAATTGTTTCAGCTGGGACGTCCATCATACAAGGTGTTAAGCACCTCATATACATTTAACCGACTCGCTTTAGGAGCTCTCCAACGTGTCAGTGGCTAAGCCACCTACTTCAATTCTGTCCCAGACAGTAAAGACCCTGCCCGCATCATTTTAAAAAGGCTCTATTCCAATATTTATCTGTGTTTGAAGCTGCATTTATCTAGTGATTATTGTTAATTGACCTTAGTATTAGTCTTGCTATAGCTATGGTGGTATTTCATCACAGACTATTGTCTGGCACTATGTCTGCAGCTAAAACAGTCCATGTGTTAAAGATGATGCGGCACAGCATTGGTACTCGAAAGGAATAAATAGAAACAGAAGACCTGGCCTGAAGGACAAAAGGATATGATATGTGATGCTGTGTGTTTTGAATTCATAAGGCACCGAGGGAATGTTCCGGAGAGTCCTCCAAGTCTGATGCAGGCCTGTATTTTTTTTGTTGAGAGCATGACAGACTGTAAATGACTCAATATGGCTCGTCCCCAGATTTAAATTTGGCTTATCACCAAAACTTTCCTTAAACCATCTTGCAACCAGAGCCATTGTCTAATCTAAAATGCAAATGAGCAAGACGTGAGAAGAGAGGGAGACAAAAGAGCAGCTAACATACATGTTCTCATAACTTATAGACAAACCATTTACATGTCTGCATGCTGCATGTTACCGAGCAACTCTAAAGAAAACAGGGCAAACAGAAAGAAAGAAATGGGGAGAAGGCCCAAGACATTTATCTGGGTGACAGGACGGTACAAAAACACACCATCTGGGGGAGCCAATGAATGAGACAGTGGGAGAGGAAGATGGATTGGGACAGATAGAAAGAGAAAAGGAGGGAGAAATGGGAAATAGCCCAGAAAGAAAGAGAGAGAGAAAGAAAAAAAGAAGAGGCCCAGGCCGGACATCCTCACATCGCACATTCTTATCTCATTTGGCTCTCTTTCCCATACTCCACGTTCCATGACTCCCTCTATTTTACTCCCCAGAAACAGCCTGAAGTAGGCTCTACTGCTGCTGTGAATTTAGATGGATAGAAGGGGAGGGGCGGATATTGAGCAATGACGTTGGTGGACAAATAGTATGGGGAGGAACTGCATGAATACCTCAAAAGTGACTAAATACAACCAAAGAAATCCACATACATCTTTGGTCTATTCTTTCGAACCCCTGCTAAATGTCACCCCAACTCCCATATTATAAGCAGACTTAACTGTCAGGTTGCGGGGTAAATACTGTTTGTGGGTGTCCATGGTGTGACCCATCATCAAGTTTAATGAGAGCTGAACAGGCTGTGTGAGGTAACTGTACACATGAATCAGTACTCAGGGTGTGTGTCGAATATGACCCATTCAGTATATTCAGCTGTTAAAAACAACGCCCAGCTGCCAACAATCCTTTTTGGACGGCAGCTCACATGCTTCTTACCCACATGTTCTCCAAAACTTGTCCTCATGTAATAGTAGCTGAGCCGTGTGATTAAGTGAAGAGGGATCGTCCACAACTCACTCAAGTTGCTTTGACCAATTTTGAGAAAACGAACAACTGTCATTCCAATTGGCTGCATTTCCTGCATTAATAGTTTAAGACTAATCCCTCTCTAAAATGTGAACTGTGAACTGTGAACAGTTGTCATAAGAGAAGTCTGGGTGAGTTTTGGAAACATGGAGCAGTTTGCAATGTGGTGAGAGCCCTGGCCGATGTGAGTAAACCACATAAACCGCTGACTTTATCACTCAGCGGTCACATCAACAGCTCCACAGGGCCTTAAGAGACTAACAGCAGAATGCCTTTTGTTAATACAGAGTTTATTCTGAGGTGAAACAGCCCAAAGAACAACCAAGCATCTCCCTTCGCTTCACCACAGCAAGGACCTAAACTCACCGACATTCTCTGCATGTTACTGTCTTTTTCTTCAACTCTCACTGCCCTCCACTTTATTTTTCATTCCCTCATGATTTGTTTGTGCCCTCTTCCTCTAGTGTGTTTGATCAGTACTCGGTTGGATTCCAGCAGCGAAGGATGTACTGTTCTGTGACTCTCGGTGGGACCATTCTGGCAGTCACTCCATAGTCTGCTCTGTGCCAGATAAATAAAGCCTTTGAAGCTCTTGGTTCTACATACTTTTGAGTCATGCCCAGATTAAGACACACTTGGGTGTAAAACAAACAAAAGAATGGCAAAAAATCTCCAAGCATTTAGGTACTCACCTTCTTCTCCTGTGTATCTGTAGAAGCTTGGAGCTGCATTTCTCCTCCTGTATGTGTACTGCTGGACGAAGTGTGTGTTTGAGCCTCAGCATGTGCGAGAATGAGAGTGTGTGGTGCACCTTCCTCACTCATTCAGCGCCCTGGTTTGTTGGTTGTCAATGCTGAATACAAAGTAACTCACTTAGAAGACTTGTGCCTAGTGATGCATTGCCAGCTACGATTTCTTTGTTTTCCCTCCTCTGGCACCCTACTTCTCTTTGAAAAGCCTCAAGAGAAGAAGCAAGTGTCTACTGAAAGGAATATCTCAAATATCTGCCTTACTCTGTTATTTCACTGAAACATCCCCTAACAAGTTATTTTCCCTTTAGTTTAGCCTCCTTCTCCTCTCCTCTTCGATATGTTCTCTCTCTCTGCCTCACGCTTCCCTAAAATGCATGTCCCTTAGTCTGCTTTCCAGTTTTCTCCTCCCCTTCTCTCTCTCTCTCTCTCCCCCCTTCTTCAGGCATACTCTATCCATCCAGATGCAGCGAGGATTGTGTGTCCCCCTCTCCTCCTGCTCAACTCTCCCCCAAGTTCACACCATCTATCAAATGTCATCATCAGCCCCTAGTGGTTCCCTAGCAACCCTCATATGAACACACACACACAGTATTTCTTCTCTGGTTTCAATGGTTCAAAAGTATATATGATGCCTTGCAGCCAGATATCATTAGGTGCACATTTGATCTGATAAAGCCCAAAGTAAACTCTAAATGATTCCTTTTTTTAAGTCTGAACCTATGCGCACAGGTGTGATGAAATGATTGTCAATTAATATGGTGGAGATTAATGCTAGAATAAAAGTTGTTTAGGAAGAGAGTACGAAACAAGGTACAAGGAGCATGGACAGCAGGGGGGATTCAACAAGTCTGCACACGTCTTTGCATGATTGGACACCTTCATCAGAAATTCCTAACTTTGCGGCCTGAGAAAGCCCACATCAGTGCATGCATCTTGGCTCAGAGGTGTGTGAGCATGCATCTATATCAGGAGCAGCTGCTGCAGATAAATAATTCAGCCTTGTCACTGTCTAGAGGCACATTGAGAGAGACAGGCAGGTAGAGGACAAATCACATTAGAGGACCATTAAAGCTGTATATGGCTTTAGGAGAGGCTATTCGTCTGCTATGAGACTAATAAGTTATAACCCTCAATGTGAGGCTCATTAGGACTATACAAACTCAGCACAGATCAGCTAATAAGAGAGAATGATAGAATAACTAGCTGCTAGCTTAATGCAGGGACATCTCTCAATATTATTGCAGCTATAATGCTGGGTCTTCATTGAAATAGTGTGCATATCATTAGTTATTACAGTGTGTTGGTGCAGACGGGCACCAGGAGGGATAATAATCCTAGTTCATTCTCCATTCATGCAGTAATATGAGAAAGAGGATACCAAAGCAGTCGTTCTCTGATTGTTTAAACATTCTTCTGTCTAAAAGCCCCTACAAGCCATAAAATACTGTCAGTGATGTAAACAGAACCGCAAACACTTACTATATCACTCTAGGTCTTCCTGTCAACTAAAGCATAACAACTCAGAGAAACTCAGGGGCCAGGTTTCCGTCCGTAGGAAAACATCAAGAGACATCCCTCATTAGCAGCAACCAGTATTTTTCATTTTAGCATTTTCACAGATCAAAGATATAGTTTAAGGCAAGTCTATATGCCACAAATAAAACAACTGTGATTGTGAACGATGCTTCAGGCATCACACACTTTTCTACTGTACCATCATCGTGAGTGTGTCAGTCCATTGTTTTTAATGCAATGCAGTAAACACATATACTGCCTATGCGTATGTGCCGAAATGCGGTAAATCTGTAAGGTCATGCCGTCCTCCAACTCTCTCCTATGGCCCCATCTTCTGGCCGCAGGACTGTAAAACACCACTCAGTGTGCTGTGCACTATGTCATCATCAGCAACAGCTATTAAGATTCACAGTGTCCCTGTGGGCCTTCAGACGTAGTTAACGTTCTGAGGAGGAGAATGGGGAGTGGAGGGATGTTACAGGAGATATGTATAGAGTCTACCAGAGGCAGCGATACAGGATGAAGAAAGAGCAAGCAGGAGTGATTATAGGGTTTTGCTAGCAGACGCAAGAGTGGAAACTGAGTGCCTGTGTCATTTCTGTATCTCTATTAATCCATGTCTGCTGGGTGCACTGCAGTTTCAGCATCAGTAGGAATGCTTACACCTATGTCATGGCCCGTGGAGAGCTATTCAATGTACTGTATAGTTAAATGTGTTTAACAGTGTCCGGTACTTTCCCTGTAGTATCAAAGCAACATGCCAGATATGACCAAATTAGTAAAAGATATGTCGCACCTTTGCAAACTGCAGCCAAACTTGCCAAGCTGACACATGCTGATAATGCACTGCCCCACATACAGTCCAAACAAAGTTCACTGATTTTACATATTACTGACAAGTCATGTGTTGACATTCCCTAATGGAGTCTCGAGACACAGGCGGCATATTATGCTGAGTTGGTGAAATGCTAAGTCTCTCTACGGTCTAATCTAAATGATAAGATGTTTGTCTGGGCCTGGGGAAACAGGAAGATCCATCTCTGTTAAAATAAATACTACATCAAACAAACTGTGGTGTTTGAAGTGCACAGCAATGAGGATGGCCCGAGAACTGCTCTTTTATTTTGTGCAGAATACAAAAATACGACAGTGTTTTGACATGAAATGGTTCGGTTTGAGGATTACCTTGTAGTCAGGCCTGTGTTAAACACTATGGTAGCACCTCAATATTTTAAAGAGAGTTTAATGCAAATTACATTTAGAAAAATATATGTTTTACGAGTGGGTCCCTTATTGCACAGGGTTAGTTAAAAGACTGCAGTATGTATGTGTGTGTGTGTGTGTGTGTGTGTGTGTGTGTGTGTGTGTGTGTGTGTGTCTGCTTTAACTCTCACCGTGTTGAAGTTGTGAAAGAGGTTCATGCTGTGTGGATGATGGGCGGTTTCCATGGGAAACTGCAGGAAGTGCTTCATGTCCAGGTGGGGCTGGAGCATGGTGGGGGTCCTCAAGAATGTCGGCACTGCCGCCCCAGCCCGGTTTATGCCTCCTGCACACAGACAAAGACAGGAATAAATACATTTATATGGCATTTTCTTCCAACTCAAATGCATGTTCATTTGGCAATCAAATGTCTTTTGTGATATATTGAATGCATTTTATCACATAATGTTTTCCTGAAAACTGCCACTGAATTCAAAATAGCACAATAAGCCATAATTGCACTGCAAAGCAATTATTTGTCTGCATACAGAGCAAAACCATGTGTCATCCCCGTGGAACACTGAATCTCTAAACTGAGAGAAAACGCAGCATTTGGTCTGTGAAGTACGGTTGAATGATTGCTCTGGACGAATTCAGCTTTCTGACAAGTTGACAAGAATGAAGCTCCAAAGTGCAGCAGCACTGCTGTGCCACAAATGCTGTTATACTGAAGGTTTTCTGGGCTTTGTTAAATTCACCTCATAGAAGAATTTTAGGTGCACTAAAACATGCACATTAAATGAAGCGGGAATGCCACAGAGAAGAAAGGAATGCCAAGGAGGCTGTGGGGATTTCTTTCTCATCCACCTGCCTGTGACTCCCCTCTCTTCTTCTCTCATGGGAGACATCTGCAGCTTGATGATAATGACTTCCATCTCAGCATTTGTTGTCAAGTTGTGATTTGGTTTGTTTGATGGACTCCTGCCTAAACTTGAAAATGGCTTGATTCACTCCAAAAGGACAACTCAAATTTGAATCTTCCCTCTTTATATGAGTTATTGCAGATTTCTTTTTGCTTCATTCAGCCTCTTGTTAGCCTCCTGATGCATCGTTTAGATTGAAAACCTTTAACACAAAACATACTTTCATTCACTTTAGGCAAATAAACATTTCAATGAAAAACATGCCATCCTTACATTTCTGCTCCATAATCAAGTTACAATTAAACTTTTTTAATTTAATCAAAAGTAAATGCATCTCAACAAAGTAAATTATATTCCAGCATCTTATATTTTAGCTTCTTACCTCATAAGACTAGAAATAATAATTCATCTAATCAAACATGGTTCAAACTGATTAATACATTTACAAATATATCACCAGCAGCATCTTTGGTCGAATCTTTGAGTCTCTTCTCCTCTCTCACAGCGAACTGTTTGTCCTCTGCTGCGAGTGTGCATTCCCAGGTGCGTTGCATTAAGCTCATTAAATAGGAGGCTCACACTCTTCCTTTGAGCCACATCCTCAGTGGAATCACAGACCCTAGGCTGTATGTCATCCCGACTAGTGCACTAGAGTTAAAAAAGTTGGTAGTGTCCAATTATGGAATGAATGACTCATGGACTCTGGTTACCCTGCTCATGTCTGACACATGCTCCCGGCTTTGACTGTATCCAACATGCTGCTTGAGCCGATATTCACAGAAGCTGAAGAACACGCACACAGACACACCTGTGCCTCCATGTAAATGTTTAAGTCTCCTATGAAAGCATGCAAGGCTTTTCATAATGATACACGGCTCCTATTCTCGTCCTAACTCCCATCTGCCCTCTTTTCCTTTCCTCCTTATCCCCCTTCGTCGCCTATCTAACCTCTGTCAAGGATGATAGTGATGGGGCCCACACAGCAAAACTCAGCCTCAGCAAGCTCTTAGATTAAGCCTCTTAATATCCGCAACTGGATTTCTGTGGCTTTCAAATTCCCCCGAGACTTATAGCTTTACCGCTCTCCTTTTTGGGGATTGCTCTAAGCTACTCCCTCACTCCGTTACTTGCTGTCCCTCCCTCTGCTTCCTACTGCAACTCGATTCTACCTGCTTCCATGCTGTCACATGGTAATTTGTGCTTTATTTGACACCTCTGCATTTTCATCAAGCTTTATGTCAAATGAATGCGATCAGAGAAAAAATAATATGGCTGCTGCGTGGGGGAATATGGTGTTAGCAAATGCAGTCTTCAAAGTTTGGATTACAGAGAGCAAGGGAGAGAGAGATAGAGGAAGAGAGCTTGACTTTGTCAGACTGAGTGAAAGTGCTGTCTCAGCTGAAGCCCAGCTGCCTTCTGCTGCCATCCGTGGGCCTCGAGGTGGAGAGTACTGCATCATTACCTTAAGTTCAGCATTTCAGTTTCTATCACTGAACAAACCACAAATAAACACACATGTATGAATGCAGAAACCCATGCACACACATGCAAGTATCCTTTATATATGAAAAACAAGTGTCTGTTGGCTTTCCAGCTGGTGGACTGTACTTGTCTCACCATCGCAGGCTGACTCACTTACAAACAAATGTAAGTGGAACAATTGAAACTTATTGTGTGTTGTTCCCAATTTGCAAATCTCACTGTGAGTCAGTCTTTAAGCTGAGCGCCTCCGTGATGCTGTTTGTCGTGATAAGGGAGGGTGGGAGGGAGGTCCTATAGCTGCTCTCTCCCCCACCTCTACCTCCATGACTGATGAAGGGGGCTCCTCCTCTGGGGCTGCACCACTAACAACATGACTAATACACTGCTTCTTCACTGCATTTATCATGACACTATGTCACATGTTGATACATGGCCTCCATTGGTGTCAGGGTTTTTTATGCAGCAGTGTGTGTGTGTGTGTGTGTGTGCACGTGCGCATGTGCGCGTCTTTGGCTTGGAAGGAGTGATTCTGTTGGATGTAGTTGCACAGTAGTAATGTTTGCAGCTCCCCAGTGAGTCTGCACTTGAACAGGGAGCGTGTAGGCAGTAGGTCAGCCAGCCTCTTGCAGGCAGACAGACAGAGATTGGCTGACCTGGGGAACAGAACGTGTCTCTGCAACAGCAGCAGCAGCAGCAGAAGGGGGGGGGGGGGCGGGGAGATATGAGGAAGTGAATGGAGCCGGAGACCTGAGAGAAGAAAGAGGAGCATTCGTCCTTGGAGCAAAGTCCCAATCTGTCCCATCAGAGTGTGTTTTAGAGTGTGCATAAATCAGAGTGTGTTTTAGAGTGTGCATAAATCAGAGTGTGGCTGCTTTATTCTCGGAGTGTATAATCACCCCATTAATTTAAACCTCTCTTTGGGGACTTTCCCACAGTGTAAATCAAACAAAATCGCTGAATCAAGCCGGAGTGTGTCTGTGTGACCTGTGCAAGTTATTATGGGTATGTGTGCTAGAGAAGTGTGTGTGATTCAATGCATGTTTGTACCATAGAGCAGGGGTTCCCAACCTTTATTGTGCCAAGGACCGGCAGATCCATAAAATAAAAAAATCGCGGACCGGTTGTCAATTTTAACTGATTTTAATATTTACTCACCACCAGCAGGTAGCAACAGAGGCTAATTGTATGTAACAGCCTGAACAAATACTAGAACAATATGCATCCAAAACATTAACGTTTAAAAAAGAACCGGTGTCGTTTTTCGGTTTTTCGGAAAAACGGAAAACCAAAAAACCGACGTTATTCCATTTTTAAACCAAAACAGAGAAATCAACGTTTTTGGTTTTGTTTGATTTACGGATAATCCAGTGAATCTGGGAAAACGAGGAGAAGGAGCATTATGAAGTGTGTGTGTGTGTGTGTGTGTGTGTGTGTGTATGTGTGTGTGTGTGTGTGTGTGTGTGTGTGTGTGTGTGTGTGTGTGTGTGACACTGACATTTGTTTTCAGAAGATATTATGATAGATGCTGCGTATCACAGCGCACTGAGATTTGTGACAAACTGTAAAGCATTAACCCATCACTGTACCCTGTATGCAAGGGCTGGTTTGCTTTCACTAACTGTACGGAGGCTCAGTCACTGGTACATTTTTATATACAAAGCCATGTTAGGGAAACTTCCATCCTACATCTGCTCCCTGATCTCACAGCGAATTGTAAGTGGCTACTGCCTGAGATCGAATGCTGTAGTTTTATTAAATGTGCCAACTGCTAGGACTGTCTTAGGGAAGACAGCTTTTAGATGCGCAGCTCCTCTGTCTTGGAATAGTCTGCAATTGAAATGGAAACTGAGCAATCTGGTGCCACTAAATGTTTTTAAAGCTCGGTTGGATGCTACTCAATCGGAAGCTGTTGGTACCTGTTCATGTGGATAGTTATTGTAAATTGTAATCCCTGTAATGATGCTGTATGATGTCCTTTTGTTGTTCTGTTTATGTTTTTATGTTTCATGTGGAACTACTTGAGCAGGTCTCCCTTGAAAAAGAGATCAATGATCTCAATGGGATACACCTGGATAAATAAAGGTTTGAAATGAAATGAACGTTCGTTCCGGTGCACTCCGACAGCATTTAACACTACATCGAGATTAAGATTAAACTAACTTCTTTTGGGAACACCCGCATATACCTATGGAGTTAGCCAGATGTGTGTAAATTACTGTTCATGGTCATTTGAAAAGAAATGCCGGTGTCGAACAGACACAAACACACCGAACTGAGCAGAGCACATACACACACACATCATGTGCCTTGGTGACTGGACATCTCCTTCATAAAACTAATAAAAGGGGGAGTAATCGGGCAGTTCGATGTGTGTAGAGGGGTGTGTGGTTAACACGTAGCAGCCTGCAGTCACTCGCTGTTCTGCGAAGTGAAGCGAAGGCGGTACGTAAAAAGGCACATCTTTACCCGCTGGTGCTGCACTTCTCAGAGGCGTCCCGCTGCCTCCTGATGCTGCCTGCAGCCATTTCATGAAGTGAAGGAGGTTTTCCTTCTATAAAACAGCTGTGGCAGCAGATAACGTGAGAGTCCCGGACATTAATTCATAGATCAAGGCAGACTGGTTTACTCTCCTGTTTTGCCAATCCTGTTTTTCCAATTTTGCTTAAACAAATAGCTCTACACCCCTGGCGAACATGTCCTTAAAAGGAAGTCCGAGTTTGAAATATATTTCAAATAATGTATGCACTGCCATTTCCCCACATAAACATAACAGTCTGCAATCAAACGGTTGTCTCCTGTGCGCTCCTCTTCCTACTTTAACTAGGCTACTGGATGAAATAATATGACTGGTATAGGTGCGAAAATTAAACACTTTTTGAAAAAAATATGATGATAAAATATTTTTATATATTTATAATTCTGCAAATATTACGATACATTCACAGCTATTTCGCGGCCGGGGAAAACCGGGGGAACCCCTGCCATAGACTGTGATTTGTATGTGGTCCCACCAGACCCTACTCTGCACACAACCTTGCATTAAAGCCAGAGTTAATAATACGGTAACTCTTTCTTACCACATGACACAATAAAACCAGCCAGAGTTCAAACGGCATTGCTACTGTGCACAGTGGTAACATAGTGCTGAACGGATTCTTTCAACAATTAACAAATAACAATTTGACATGTTAACATTAATTAACAACAAGCACAAATGCTGAACGTCAACTGTTTTTTTCCACTTTTTAATATGAATATTTCTCGCTTTGATACCATTATAAAATGAAAGTCTTAGGTCAAACAAAACAAGCAATTTGAAGACATAACTTTGACCTTAAGGGACACTGCGATGGGCCATCTTCCTATATCTGATTTACTCTTCAACTAATTTCCAACAGATCTTAATTAGTATTCATGTCTCAATGAGCTGTTTCTTTGCTGTTTCTCCTCCCTTAGTTCTACCTACTGTCTCTTGGAGCCTTATCTGTGCAAACGTCTGTGTGAGACAGAATGATAGACACGCCAGTCTGGAAGAGGACTCAGACAGTGATTTGGATGTTGTTAAATCCTTTGACATACTGGGAATCCTACCAGGCTGCTGTAGCCCATAATCAGAGCTCTTAAACAGCCTGTGGGACACTGCCAAAGGGCTTGGTAATCAAAGTGTGTTTAGTGAGAGGCTTTACAGTTATATCTTTGTAAACGTCGCCATTTTGAGTTTGGGCCTTGCAAATAAAAACATCTTTGGTTTAAATTCAGATTTCATGGTTTTGGGTCAGGCATGTAGTTGGAATGATAATAACAGCTAGAAATGCAGGGAACTCATGTTAATAAGGCCATTCCCAAGTATAATTAAGTACATAAAGGGGAGAGAAGGATTACAAAAAGCCTACTGTAACATTGTCCTTTCACATATATGTATAAAAGACCGAACTGGCTACATGCAGGTGGAAGCAATGGGGAAAGAGTTAAAGATGAATACTGGTGCAGGGTAGACGGAGTGTAGCAGGGAAAAGAAGGAGGGATAACATTAGAGAGGAGGCAGAAGGGAGATCAAAGGCGAGAGCGACTGATTCTCCTATTTGGAATAATTCGCCAGCCTGCGTCGCCCTGATAAATCTGCTATTGGCCACATCCCAGCCTACACTTGGGAAATATACACACACACACACATATCAATGCTCTCCAATCCTATTTATCCATGAGACACATTTTAATTCCCTAACTTTATATGTGTTTGTTTGTTTGTTTGGGTTTGAACTAGTTGAGAAAAAGAACCCACAAGCAAAGGGAAAGAGAGGGGGCCAAGAGCATTTACATATGCTTAATCAATTCAATCTGTTGGGTGTTCCCCACCTCATCCAATTATTATGAGTTGATGCAGTATTATGATTATATAACGTTGATTATCTTATAAAGAAAAGTGTACCCCTCAATGAATGTCTCACTCTAGAAACTGAAGCTGATATTGAAAACATCTTGTGAAAATTGTCCTTGCCTGCGAATCTAGGCTAAGAGAATCTTTTCATGTCTTGAGATTATCTAACAGGCTGTGTAGGTTGTGCCACACTGTGTTCAGCCTTTTCTCCCATGGGCGTTGGGTGCATTCAGGAGAGAACAATGAGAGCAGGGTAGTTGGCACCACACACGCTGGACAGCCACAGATGTGCCAGGGTTGTTGGCAGCAGAGGCAGGGAGAAGGAGGTGGTCACAGTCAGGCTGCCAACTCGCCTTTCTGCTGGGCCGTGAAGCAGGCACCTGTCCTCCACATGGCGGAGGGTAGGGTGACATCAGGACTACAAACTCAGCTTATAGTTAGTGCTGCTGATATGATTGATGTTGGAATATTACAGACCGAAATGCAGGTAAAATTCAATACATAACAATACAGGACCCGACTGGCATAAACATAATGACAAATAAGATGTATTTTTTGGCATCTCAAAGTGTTGTGCCACGCAGCAGCTTTAGTGATTATCTGTGCAACGTTCATAATTTACTTTATCGACCTAGTGTGTGTGGCATATTGAGATTGAGATAACTGCTGGCTCTAAATCCTGAGAAAACCTAGCCTTGGCTTATGTATTCATTATTGAGAGAACTCTGAGTCAGTGAGATGATTTAAATAGACCAGGGGCTGCACTAGATAAGCGGGGGAGTGCATCTGACGAAGAGATAGGTTGTTGTGCTCCCTATCTCTGTTTCTTATCCTATATCTAATAGAACTGCTCGGGTCTTGATAGATTGAGTGGGGAAGTTCATGAGATCTTTCTAGAGGGTTATCAAGAATAACTTTTATGCAATGACCTTTTCCCTCTCTGTCTGTGTCTGTGTATTCTCTTGTTCCGATTAACCCAGCCAAATCTTTTTTCTTGTTTTGTATCTATATCTACGCCGGGATCCGGAGTCGAGGCTGATCCTCTTGCTGTAGTCCTGTGTCTTGGATCCTCTATCCTGAGTTCTGGATTAAGTCGTGGACTTCGGGTCGTGGCTGAACCTGTCTCTGCGGTCCTGCCTTGGGTCTCGTCATGCTGCTTCCCTGATGGCTTCCTCAGGATTGTAGCTGACATCCTCGTGGATTCATCTTCTTATTACAGACACATGCATTTCCTAACATTCGGTCTATATGCTGTAAAATGTATTATCTCTTCGATTTACACACGGCATCTATTGCACGTCTGTCCGTCCTGGGAGAGGGATCCCTCCTCTGTTGCTCTCCCTGAGGTTTCTCCCATTTTTTCCCCTCAAACTGTGGGTTTTCTCTGGTAAGTTTTTCCTTGTACGATGTGAGGGTCTAAGGATAGAGGGTGTCGTTTTTCTCATACTGATATTCTGAACAATCTGTGCTGTTGTATTTGCTGTAAAGTGTCTCTACTGTAGGCTATTTTTATTATATGTACAGCACTTTGGCTCGACCAAAAATCGTTTATAAATGTGCTATATAAATAAAACTTGATTTGATTTGACTAGAAGCTTCCTCAACATATCTCCCACCTCCATTATCAAACCGGAAAAACGACAAGTAGATTAGACTCGTAATATAGTTCCTCAGACCCAGTCTGACCCATAGCACGGTGGCTGTCTGCACATTTCCAAAGGAAATGCAGAGATACAAGGCAAGGCGAAGCTGTAAGATTTGTCTGTTATGTCCCTGCTGGTCTGATATTTCATATGGGTTGCAATGTGTGACGACTGACGATTGGCTTTCCATCTGTCTGTCTGTCTCCATTTCTCTTACCATCTCTCCCTCTCTCATTTCTCTCTCATTCGTTTCTCGCTTCCCTCATGATCAGCTCAGTGTGTATTCTGAGCCGATCACAGCTGTGCCCAGCCCTACAGGAATAGCCAATTCATTTCAGCAGTGGCGGCAGGGTGCGGACACAGGGTACAAGAGGGAGACAGAGAATGAAAATCTGGCCCTGTTCCATTTAGTATTCCCTTGTAGTCTTGGGCCCAGCACGACGGTGTGCCTCCCTTTCACCTGACTTCAAGCGCAATCAAAAGGATTACAGGCCTGACCAAAAACCCTGCACAAATGTACCATGGAAAAAGCACCCCCTGCCAGGAATTATGAACTCACAGTTTCTGACTTACAGGTTGTGACGGGCTTATTCAGAGAAAGCACTGAATGCAACAAAGCTTACATTGTACGGGGAGTTGCACGGTGCAGCTTTCCACCTTCACATGAAGCATGCAACACTCACCTCCCAAAACCTGAGATGTAACTTAAACTCCCCACAAGAGTGTGCTGCTGAGCCCTTCTGTAAACTTCAAAGCAGCCACCTCCAGTTCTCTTTTTACAGCTTGAAAATTATTATGAAATATAAAAACCACATGTTCCTATCCAACGTTCTCGCCCCCATCTTTTCTAATCATGATATTCTAATTCCTAGCTTCCTATGAAGGTTAATACATGCACACAAGGTAGGTGTATGTAGATAAAGATCTGTTTGATTTGCTAGCTGAACACTGCTGGTGTTTTGCTTCGCCTTAATGAGAAGATTATGCAGGCAAAAGCTAGAGAGGCTGAAACTTGTTTCCTTGCCTAAAATCCAGGTTGGCTTCACCGTTTGCATTCATCTAGCATGTAAGGTATGTGTGTGTGTGTGTGTGTGTGTGTGTGTGTGTGTGTGTGTGTGTGTGTGTGTGTGTGTGTGTGTGTGTGTGTGTGTGTGTGTGTGTGTGTGTGTGTGTGTGTGCGTGTGTGTGCGTGTGTGTCAGGTAAAGCTTAGTTTCTGAGAAATGACATAGTGGTCACAAACTCCAGCACAGTGCTAGTTATAAGTCAGAACATGTCTTGGTCACTAATCCAAAAGTATGCACTGCTATAAGGTTTGTGAACAATGCAGAAACCCTATACTGTCAAGGCGCTGTGCTGGTTTGTGAAATATGATGCATTTAAGATGCTTAAATGAATACTGACTTTGTTTCTGTTTTGTTTTTTATTCTATCAGCGTCAGTAACTGCACATGTTTGTGTCTGTACATATTTCTACATCAGAGGTAGAGTGCTAAACGTTCCCCTCTAATTGTACGTCTTTCAGACTATGCCCAACCTACCAATTTGGAGAAGAGCAATTTGACTAATTTCATTGTACAGTAAGGTACAAGTAAAGTACACACTGCAAAGTGTGTGGTATTATGATCTGTTGCTTAGATTTTAAAGCAACAAAAGGGTAAAACTAACAATGAGTAAATCAAAACAAGTTCATTTCAAGAGCGGCTTCTCTTCCAAAAACTTCCACATATAATGAACAACACCAGACCCAGGACAGATCCTCACAGAAATATACACTGATGTACCCGCTACACACAGATAAGGCATGGTAAACCTTCAGTCTCTCCCAAAGGGGAGTATCGTGCGTAATGACAGAGTGGATGGGTTGGTAATGACACCCTGGTGAGATAATATGACAGAGGTAGGCCCCAAAAAGCCCCCCAAAAGATCCTACCTTGATCTCTGTTAAGTAGCTGCATTAAGGCTGGGAGGATTTAATTGCCAGTCTGTCTCTTTGGTAGACACAGGGGAGCTGGCTGGGGATTCCAAGAGAGACGGAGAGAGATAGGAGCTAAGGGAAGAGGTATGATGCAGAAATAATGGGATGGAATGAGGGTGAAGACAGCCTGCCTCTGATACCCCTCCCTACTTTGCCTGTCATACGTCAAATGAACAAAACAAAGTGTCCAGAGCACATACCAGGGCGAATGCACGTGTTTGAGCCACGGAAGCAGCCCTTTAATCCTTTAGATAAATCTCCATTTGGCTCCTCGTCCAGCAGCAACTAAACTTTTGAAATCTGTTGGCTTTTGTTACTTATGCTTATGAGATGAGGGTTTGTGTGGTGGTTCAACACACACACAGAGACATGCACATACATGCACACGTATCTAGTGGGCTGATCCCTCTTGAGTAGGTTTTGACCTTCCTGATCTGTAGATAATTTGCAGCAATCAGCTTTGCAAAGCCAATCCTTTTTTTCCCCCCTTCTTTTTTACACTGGATCTGTATTATCTATCCATTCAAGGGCAGTAAAGGTGGGCCAGTAAAATGATACAACTCTATTCTCTACCACATGACTAATATCCTCTTTGACTCCGGTTCCTCCTTAAATCAATGGGCTCTGATAATGATGATACTTTGGGAGAGTAGCCGCATGTTGGGCTTCTTGTTACAACATGCAGCTACCCATTCAGGACAGGATTAAAGACTTAATGAAATATGTCTGAATTGGCCTCAGTCTTATTACATTCCAATGTGGTATTTATCTCTGTAGCACCAAGCGTGGTGAAGCCGCACCATGTAATTAAGTTTGAACTATAGCGCAGGCACAAAATGATTTTGCAGTGCAAGGCTCAGCTATAGCTTGCAGCCTGTGTATGTGCATGTGTGTGTGCGTGTGAGTGTGTGTGTGGTGACAGAGAGTGTTTGTGCTGTTTTGAGGTCAGTAATGACAGACAAATAGCTGTCAAGGATAATGGGAGGGGACAGCCAGGGATGATGGGAACACAGAGAACAGCGCAGCGCAGCTCAACACAGTACCACTGTGGAGACAGGGCACACTGCGCTGCAACGGTTTTCACACAGAGTGGGTCACAGTGAGAGCACAACCCAAACACACAAGTACGCACAAACACAGACCCCTGTGGGGTTACCCTTGTCATGGCACTGGCTTATTATTTCCCTTGATTCAACCCTTATCACTAACTTATATGGTAAGATAGCTAACACTGTTCTATGTAACCTTAATTATTTTCCAAAACTGGTCCCGTAAAAGTAATAGTCGGACAAAAATGTATGACTCTTACAATAACTGCCTGTAGGCTTGAAAGGTATCTCTGGAAATGTTGTAGCTTTCTTTTTGCAGACGACTGCAGCTGTAGGAGGCAGGAAAGTGAATTTTGCAGTGGTGCAGACGATATAGGAAGTTTCTATAGACACTTGCTTTTATTTTCAATTGAGTTTCCCTTTAAATCTCATTAAAACTATGGTGCACTCAGGTACACACAGACACATTTAACAAACAGAAAAGCCTGTTTAGGAACACATTGTGTGTTTTTGTTTTGACCTAATCAAGCAACTGGTTTTATTAACAACAGCAGCTACTGTAAAAAGAGAAACAGTCTCACCTCCATCTCCCCTGTCCTCTCTTACATTCCCTCCTGTCTGCTCTCTTTCTCAGGTTTCTTTCTTTTTATGTATTTTCCTTTTGTAATGAATGCTCCCCTCTTGGCCGAGGGCCAGTCAGGTGTGTAAGATGATCACATAGTAGTCCAGTGGAGATGTGTCTGAATGTCTCTGTAGGCGATGTCTGCGTCAGTGATGGATGGATTGTTTGAATGAGGTGGAACCAAAGCATTGCTTTGTTGTATCTATTGAAAGACAGTGATCCACTGCAGTGGAGGGAGATTAGACTTATGGCTCTGGTAGGAGGAGGGAAAATGGTGTCTGTATATCAGTGCACAGCAACAGGGAGCAAAAAGAGAAATTAATTGCGGGACAAACTCAGCCATTTTTTGCCTGAGAAGGCAGCACACCCTTCCTGTCCTCCCTGCAGCCTCTTCAAATTCACTCCTACTTATTCCTGGCTACCCAGCCCCCACCCAAACCCACATTTTTTTTACCATCTCCTGCCATTCTTCCCTTGATTGAGGCGGTGGTCACACACCCTGCAGGTGGAACAATGGCTAGCAACTTTATTCCCATGCACCTCCCAGAAACCTGTGCCCTCAGGTATGGAATTCAATCACTCAGCCACAAACGGGTGGATCAACCCAAATACACTTCAGGGGATGGCAACAAAGGCACCAGATTATCTCTAAGATTAGACCCCCCGCTCTAAGGAAGGAGAAAAGGAGGACGCATGACAGGTTTGTGCAAGGGGCATGTGGGGGGGTTTGAAAACACATACCTGTGCTCTTTTAAGAACAGCAGCATTAACATTGCCCTGCCCAGTGTTTGCCAGTCCATTTCATTGACTTGCATTCCCCAAGGAGGGTAGAGGGCAATATGCTATCAGGCTAATAGAGTGGGGGAGGAGACCTTAGGTGGTTGACGGCCACTGCTTTCATGTCAGCCCTGCAGTGTATTGTCTATGAATATGGAGTAGCTCAACAAACGAGCATGTCCTCTAACACGTCGCTCTCTGTTTATCGCTTGGCAATCCAACCACAGCCCAATCTCTTTAAGTGCTGGAGGGTCTCTTTTGTAATGTCACTTGTCATTGGTGTGTCCACAAATGACACTTTTGTTTAAATCAGCATCCATCACCTTCCTCTGCAAAGAATTGCTGGCAGCTGGGGAGGTGTATTCACTTAGAGAATCAGGCCATGCTACTGAGAATCTTTAAAGGTTAAAACGGAAATATGAAACACCTGGTTGAAACTGTGTGCTAACAGGCAACCTATTTGAGACTTTGTAAGTGAGACTCACGCAAACAAATCTTCCCATAGTTGCTTATTCCCTTGGGATAGCTCATTATATTGAAAAGGGAACCCTCCTTGAACCAGACCTGAGCTCATTTGTCAAAGCAGAAAGCGGTGTTTTCCTTGTGTCGTCTCATAGAAGCTAAAAACAAGCTTTATGCTTTTTCATGCCTCCTCCCACACCCTCAAGTTCAGCCCAGGCATATTCAGCATATTTTTCTATGCAGATGCATTATTCATTGAGCTCTGGTTGGTCTTGGATGTAATACATTTGGGGTCCATAGACACGTGGACATAAAACTGCACACACTTACACACATAAACTCTCATCCTCTAGTGTTGATGCATGTTGAATACAAAGGAAGTGAGCATCTATGAATCACATCCCCATGGAGAGATCCTAAACAAAGCGTACCGTGGATGAAAGGAGATCTGGGCTTTTGAAATGCTATCCAAAGCAGCATGGTAATGAGATTAATGAGGATATCAGACCAACGTGGCGCAATATGCTTGGTAAATGTGACAGCTGAATTACATCAGGTTCACCCCTGTGAAGCAAAACACCGCTAAAGCAAATATTCTGTCCCACGGCCGATCCTTTCCTCATCTCACGTTAATATTTATCGACACCACAGAAGTGTTCCCTCTCTAAAAATAACCTACAAAAAGGGTAACAGGGGCACCTGGCCGATGAATAACACCGGTCCACAGCTGGAGAGTCATGGGATCACAGAGCTTCAAAGAGAGATAAAGGATAACTCCGCAGACTAGTCGTGAGGATTACTCAGCCAGTGAACTCAGCTGTAGTCCCCCAACTCACCGGAGTGCTATTTTAAACAAGATGTTGAATTCAAAGTCGATACCATATCTATCAATTGACGATAAGACTTCAGTCAGCAATGGGTTAAGCTCTGTCAAATGGTCACCAAATGTGTCTATTGCCTTGTCAAAAGCTCCATCATCAACAGAGTATAGACTATATATTGTATTTCTTGTCAATACAACGTCCAATATAAAAAATTACAACTGGCCATATATTCTAATTGACTTTGGAGGTGCCCTTAGGTATATTTTGTCATTACTGGATTAAACCAGGCCGGCTGTGTCCCTCTGTATATAGATATGAGAGTGGTATACATCTTCTCATCTAACATAGAATGCATTTATTTACAAAATGTCAAAATAGTCTTTTAACTTTTAACAACTGGCTTGGGACCCTGACTAAGTGTTTTCAGACACACATTTAATGTACTATGTAAGTGTGTCTCTGTGGGGGAATAAATAACAGTTCCTGCTAGTAAAACCTTTGCATGAGGGTTTGAACGTATGCAAGACCTGGAGATGACCTCTGTGCTCCAATCTGTGAATTTAGAGAATACAAATTAGCTGTGTGTGTGTGTGTGTGTGTGTGTGTGTGGTGTGTGTGTGTGTGTGTGTGTGTGTGTGTGTGTGTGTGGTGTGTGTGTGTGTGTGTGTGTGTGTGTGTGTGTGTGTGTGTGTGTGCTTGTAGGTGTGGGTGGGGGCTTATTGGAAAACAGGGAGAAAGACTGAGATAATCTCTTGTTGTTTGTCAAAAAGAGTCAGTCTGCACCCTCACGCAACCTGCCTGTCCCCCCCCCCCTACCCCCCTCCTCCGCTTCCTCCCCTATCATCCAACCTCTACACCACCAATGCCACGATTTGGTGGCCTGGTGAGTCTGAAAGTCGGAGGGCAGAGAGAGGACAGGTAGAAAAGAGGGAAAACTGACCAGGAGTGTTTCCAGAGAGAACAGCAGTGAGCGAGAGGAAGACTTCAAAGTTGTGGCTTAGGTGCTGCTTGCCTTTGCAGCCCAGGCCTCATTGTTATTATGATTTATTTTTTAATGAGCAGTGCTGGCCTCCCCTCTGCCATACAAAGGCCTGATTGAATCTGGCATACCATTAGCATGTTAAAGAGGCCCAGCTTCATCTGTGAGCTGCTGACTGACAGTGGTTATCATCTCTGTAATTGCTCGGTATACTGGAGCCAGAGCCAGCAAGAGAGAGGGAGGGAGGGAGAGGCTCAAGCTGGAAGGGGGGAGTTGAAGAAAGATAGGGACGGAGGGATTATGATTTAAAAAAGGGGGATGCAGGAACCCAGCTACATCACTGTATATCTCAATTTGGTACGGTTGGGACCCCATGCAGAGAGCTGGGAATAGTCTGTTTGAATACGTTTTCTTGGAGCTACACTTACAGCCCAAAACATTTATCAAAGCAGAAACAGTGGCGTTGTTTCATAACAGAAACTTTGCATGCCTGGAAGCTTTTATACTAGGACTTAATGTGGCAAATATTTGATGTTTTTTTAATATTCCAGCCTAAGCAAATGAAACATGTATGTACTGCTACTGTAAGGACGTGATTCTGTACCTGTCGCCTTCATGTGACAGTGTGTTTACTCTACTTGTCAGCTCTGCACCACATCTCACCCCCAGTCTGTGCTCCCAGCCTCCCACCCCTTTATACACAATGCTTTTCTCTCTCCCTTTTTGTTTTGTCATACTCACTGTAGTCTCTCCAACTCTTTCACATCTACTTCCTCATCCTCTGCATCACTGAGCACCTCCTCCTCCTCCTCTCAAATCCATCGCCCTTGCTCTCCTCTTCCTCCTTCTTTCTTTGTGTCCCTCTCTCTCTCTGCAGTAAATGGTAATTGAACAAACAGGGTGGTGGAAAAGAGCTGCAGAAAAGATGGTTATCTTAACTCCACATGCCATGCATCCAAAATTAGCCCCCTCCCACCTTCTCTATCTCACTCTGTTCTCCTCTGCTCTGCTCTGAAAGCATGACATGCATGCAGTCCCACAGCATCGTCAGCTTTGTGTATTAATGTTGGAGGACAGCCCAATACCAAAGTGAGAGAGTGTGCATGTGTGTCACTGTCTATGTGTGGGAAACTGGGATTTGCCGTGCCAGCACATTTCCAGTCTTAAAGATACCAGGATGACAATGAAAGATGTCAAGCACATAGAAGAACATAACCCAAACGCAGAGAAAGCTTGTTCTAGGTGCTGCATGAACCGTCCAGATACAGCAGCACATGTGTAATGCCATTTCAATAAATAAAGATATGCGAGAGTAATGGAGCTTCCATGTGAGAAAAGGACAATGTGTCACTAAATCTCTTTCAAATACACTGGATAGATTCACTAATGACATAATTAATTTGCTAGGTTAATGCTTTCAGGTCTTACTGTCACCCAAAGCAGCTTAATCCACCAACCACAGGCTGCTATCGGGGATTTATATTCATCACAGTGTGGTTAAAGTAAACAAAAACAGCTTTACTGTCCTAACCATTGCCATATTATGAGATATGTTCAGCTATAACTCAGGAGACATCGCTATTAAAAATATGTTATGGCTGACTCTTTATCTTTTATGTATGTGTGCATGTTTGTGAATGTGTACGTTTGACCTTATACGCTTTTCATCATGGCAGAGATAATAAAAAATGTCCACTATGTACTTAGTCATGTATTCCCTATGTGCTGTTTTTTGGACTGCATGCCCATGTCTCATACGGGTTTCAATATGCACCAAACAATGAAGGTGCCACCTACTCATTACATTTCAACACTAATTAAATTAACTTTGGCTGCAAAGACTGCAGGAATAATAAGTCACTATCAATATGTGCCCTCCATTGAGAAGAATGACCTTGCTCTTAACAAGGACATGTCGCACATCAGGTGTGAAAGCCAGGTAGCAACACATTATTTCATGGGCAAACTGTGGTGTCACATTACCACTTGTTTAAACCAGATGCAAATTAATTAATGCAAACATATTTTTGCATGACCCCCACCTCACCATCATAAACCTTTCCTTTCTGTTTTCCACAAGTCCCTTTGTGCAGCCATTATGGTCATGGTATGTTAAGATTTCTGTTGGTACTCACTAAAATCGCCATTTAAACACACATTCATGCACACACACCATCACCCTCCCCTCTACCCCTCAGGCACCCGCTCCTCCACTAACACACCATGAAATCTCTAACACTCACAACACATTTACATGACATTAACGCTGAAGTGCTATAAAATTGGTGCCTGAATAGCAACTGCAGAGATGTTTTGTTTGTGTGTTGGTGTGTTTGTGTGATAGCAAAGCACAACAGGAGATTCAGCACCCCATTTAGAGTGTGCTGATTGTCAAAACAAACTATTTCCCAATGGCCTGTTAAAATGGAGAGTGTACATGTGGTGAGTGTATATGTTTGTGTGTGTGAACATTACTACGTCGGAGTTGAAACTGTAGTGGAGTCCTCTCGTCGGATGGTAATGATCTCCTGTGGTCTCCCGTGTGTTGCTCTGGGATTAGCATGGTAATCATGGAGCATGTTGACACACACTGTTAGTCAGATTGATGTGTTTGTCTGAGCGGTGCAGAGCGACACAGTTTTACACACCGACAGACTGCATTAGCCACTTGCTACTAATCTGGGACTTAATGGCTGTCCCCAACGTTGTTCAAATGCCCAATGTTTTATTCAAATGCTTGCCGGGTCCGTTGGTAAAGTGTTGAGATCTATCACTGTTACTTTCCCTTACACAAACGCTCTGTCCAAATCAATGTAGCGGCGTCTGAAGAGGTAGTTTATCACCAGCAATTATTCTCCAAGTAATACCCTCTCTCGTCTTCGTTCGGACCGAGCAAATGGGAAAAGTCAGAGTTTCAGATTCAATGAATATTGATGCAGCCCCTAAGGCCAATGATGACATATGTCCACGTGTGTGTGTGTGTGTGTGTGTGTGTGTGTGTGTGTGTGTGTGTGTGTGTGTGTGTGTGTGTGTGTGTGTGTGTTGGTGTTGTGTGTGTGTCCCAAGAGGACAAAGAACGTCAGCTGGTGGTTGGTATCTGCAGCGCTATAAACAGTGACAGGAAACAAGTCTTAATTTCCATCTCACTCCCTGATTTTTGTCCAGGCAGTAGCTCAAATTCCAAAAATGTGTACAATGCTTGAATATAATGCGCAAAGGTTGCAATGTCAGTTATTTCAAGGATTCTATATTTGCCCACATACAGTCATGGCATCATAGTTAAAAGATTTGCTCTTGCGTTCTTATTCTGGTATGCGTGGCACGGCTTGACCAATTAACATAACTATAAGCTATGTTGCAGTTTGCATGCTTGTACATCTGTTCAGGCAACTGACACTGTGGACAGAGTGTGCTAGCTGCTGCTAAAAGGACAGACAGATGTGACGCTCCAGTGACGACGACAACAAACCATTATGTAGCCTTTCCTGTTACTGCCCTTCGTGCTGCAAGCATCCCACGCCCACCCCCTTTATTCTCATCTCGCTCCATCCTGCTATCAGAGTCTCAGACTGCGGCAGCACAGGGCACTGGGACGGAAAATACAGTAATTGTTTCTGACGAAAATAAAGGGGCGCAGTGAGAGGGTGATGCTAAAAGAAAGAAGGGGAGAGGGAAGAGTAAATAAAGGAAAGAGAGGGAGACGGAGATTTAGAGCAGACCATTTCTAAGGTCACAGTGTTGCTGTACAGGCTCAGGGGACCATAAAGAGTTTCACCTTGTTCTGCACCATGCACACACAGCATCCCAGCTGTCATCCAGCTTAGTTCTCTTTCTCCATCAGGGCCGGTGGGGACATGCATCATTCATGAGCAGGGACTTATTTGGCTGCGTCATCTCCTCACATAACTGTCAATAACTTGTTCTGGCTCTGGCTTCACCTTTACTCAGGCAGCAGGGTGCATTGGATGCACACTAAATGTTCTATGACATAAAGCCATTTTTTCCCTAGACAGAGAAACTGCAGGATGCTGCTTTAACACTAGGTACTTGGTAACGATTTCTTTTCAACAGGACTAGCGCAAAATTAAACCATACTTTATAAGAAGTTGTTTGATATAGCAGTATCTTAAAGGATTAAATAGAAGGCAACTAAGTAGTCAAAAAGACAATGTATCTAAAAACTCAATTTGCCATGCAGCCACGTAGAGAGTGTCATTTGAAAGGGTAATTATCTGAGACTTTCCATGTCCTGCTCCCAGCACACTTTTCGCCCAGGCTGTCCTCTTCCCTGTGTCGCAGCCTGCTGTGAGGCTGCCTGCTGTGAAGGTCACCCTCCCTGCAGCTATGGATTACACAGGCGCGCACCAGTCAGGCAGAATACGATATTTGCCTTGAGGGGAGGTCTGAGTCCCGGCTGGCAGCGACAAGCCTGTGGAACTTCTGGACACATCCACTCTAGTCAAGTGCTGAAAGGTAGAAGGGTAGAAAGAGGACAAATAGGCAACAGGACATGAAGATGTAAAAATTATCTATCTATTGCGGGTGTAGACAAAAAGGACATCAGTGTGTTCCAACAATGGTGTCAGAGACTTCTGCTGAATGCTCACTACCAAAGTGTTGTGAAAAGAAAGAAACCCTCAGATATCAGAGGAGCATTGATGGGCCATCAACAGCGCGAGATGAGTCACAACACTCCCAGCAGGCACAAGAGGGAATCTAATCCCTTAGTCTTCATCAGGTGATATCAAAGGGCCTTCAAAAGAGCATTCTTCACTCTGTTTTTCTAGCCTGAATTCAAAGGGAGGGATGGCACCTTTTATCCTGCAAAATGGTGCAGTGAGGGTCAGTTTTCCTTTGAGTGGGACAGGAGCCATTTGAGAACAGCTCTCTCTGGAGTCATGCCACTGTTTAGAGGTCAGAAGAGACAAAACTATATAGGCACGCACATACACTCTTGGCAGATCCTGGCTATGCTGGCTCTACTCTTCCCACTGTGACCTTTCAATTTGTTTTGTCTTGAGTATGAGTGCCCACCGGGCAGCTGATGCACCTTGAGGGAACAAACTGACAGGATTGTGTAAGCATTATGAATGGGTCCGAGCATGTGTGGGAGAAAGACAGAGATAGAAAGAGGAGGGCAAGACTGAGAAAACAAAGAAAAAGTGCATGTATTGCTGTGCATGTGGTGTAAGTGTGATTCACAGGTGAGCATGCGGCTGTGTTCACATGCTTAAGCAGAGGTAGACAGGGAAGAGGAGAAGCCGAGGCTGGAAGCAGTGGACGCAGGGCCACCAATAAAAGCTAAGGAACACAAGCTGTCCCACTGCCGGCTAATCCTCTAATGAAGATTTGTGGCAGAGGCTGGCTGGTGATTATTGGCCCAGCGCAAAGACAAAAACCATCTTCAGTGCTACTGTAAAACAATCTCTCACATTTACGCAAGCCATCACAGGCACAAATGAGAAAATGTAGGATGGAGGCAGAAACCCTGCTTTTACAATGTATAAGGGCTGGCTACTGATGTACTTCTACATGCTGTTCTATGCCAGAGGTTTTCTTTAATAAGCAATCCCACTACAAGCCAGAACATTAACCGACATTATTCAGATGTGAAAAATGCAATGTGAAGTGGCTTATGTTGATTGCTGTTATTCCTGTCTCATCGGGCCAATTGCAGCGATTCCCAGCTATGCTAATTTTATGGAAATTCTTGTTTCCTTTCCTTCCTCTCTGCCTCTGATTTGTTACAATTCATCAGTGCTCTTTTGAACCACATCACCAGCCACTGTCTGTGTTTCAGTGTTAGCTGAGAGCTATGGTTAAAGCATCCATCGGTGTTTCACATTATACCGACTGCTACTGAATCAGAAGACACTAACAGGAGGGGAAATGTACTCTACTAAACGAACATAAGGACTGACATTAAAGAACAACTAAATTCCTCAAGTACAAAAATTGAAGAATACTAGCAACAAGATACAAACAATGTATAGTAACAGACTGTGAACAGTTGACCTCAGATACTGCATTACCCCTGTGTCCCTTACAGCCTTCTAATCCACACCTCTGGCAACTCACCCTCCTGATCCTCCCTCCTCCCCCCGCTGCCCTAGGCAGGTGCAGGGAGCTGTGGTGCAGGGTCCTGGCAGAGCCCCTTCTCCTCCTTCCCTATAAAATGTTCCTCTCTCTCTCTCTCTCTGTGGGTAGGGCAGCTGTTCCCGAAAAGGACTTGTGTGGAGACAGGTGTGCATACCTGACGCCTGCACCAAGCCCAGCGCCACGTAAATCCCCTACCTGCTATCGAGGCTTCACTGACTCAGTTACAGTATAGCTGTCAATGGGCAAGATACAACATAGGGCAGGGTCTGAGCTCAAAACTACTGCAGTTTTATCACCAAGCATTTCTGCATCACATCAGGCACCATAAAAAAAACACACTGGAACAGATTTAGTTGACAGGTGGGAAGCGTTGGGGTGGAGATTTAGGCTATTTTGAGCTGTTCATGTAACATTAAGGCTTACAAGCTAGCGCAAGGATTCTAAGAAGCAGAAGCTAGTAAGGTCTTTCAGCCTGTGTGTCTGCATGTGGTAGGAAGGTGAGGGATGTTAGGAATTCTGATGTCACAGAGGAGATGTCCTTGTGCTAATAAGTAAAGTTCATGCAGGGCTGTAGGGTGAAATTCCCAATAGTGTCTCAGATATACTTCTCACATTTCCTCTTGAATGAGTCAGATGATACAGAGAGACTGCAGCTCAATGCATTAATGTTGGAAGGAAGCATCTATTCCTCCCCGTAGGCCAGGTTTAGCCGAAAAATCGTCACCCCTTACCCCGTATCCAGTCTCTCGCTGTTTGCTCATTTCCTCTCTGCCTTTATCCCTTCAACGCTCCCTTAAGTCTCTCTCCTCCTACACGACTTGTTCAATCCCGCTCTCCCCGTTCTTTGGTTGCTCCATCAACTTTCTCCTCCTTCTTCCCTTTGGCTTCCTCCTCTCTATCCATGCCCCTATGAATTGACCTTGCCGCATCTCAAGGAGAATTGATTTCCCTTTTGGTCTTTGTGTGAAACCCTATCTCAACAGCACTCGGAGGAGTTTCCTCTTCCCCCCAGAGCTTGATGGAGCTAATTCTCTTTCATGAGGACACTTTTCACTCCATTTTATCCGTCTGCCGTTCTCCCCCTCTCTACCCTCCACCCCCTCTTCTACTCCTCTTCTCTTCTGAGCACACAGAAATAGAGCAAGCATGATTAATGCAACATCTATCGACGCCAAACGTAAGCTTTGCTCAACCTTTTTATGCCTTGCCGCTGGAAATTGTTATTCATGCACCCTCCAACGCTGTTACTGAATTATCGCATTGGTTGATCAATAAAGCAGTTTTTTTTTTTACTTTTGATGAGCAGAAAAAGAAAAGGGCTGTATTTAAGATGGACTGAACTTGCTGCTGTTTTCTACCTTTGCATTAGCATGATTTCTCCTTTTATAGAAGCAATATGAAATGCACCTGGAAATAATACAGTGTACCATACAAACAAAAAGGGTCAAGTATGAGTGCATTTAAGGCTCGTAGATGTGTGTGTTTTCATATCCCTAGTGCACCCCTCACTTGTACAACATGTGCAATTCTAAACCTGATTAAGTCCATAAACATTGTTGGTCTCTGGACTATATTTGAGTCACAGTAAAACAAATTGTCAACTCTGCCAACTCTGCCATATGTACAGAACATATAGACATATAGAGGTTCGAAAGGCCGTTTCCCTCACAATGGTTTAAAGAAAAACTATGATAAACAACTAATGTTTTTCATATAATGCAAATTAAGATTTAAGGATGTTTAAGTAATATGCCATGCACAGGATGAATAGTTTGTTGTTGAGGCAAGTATAATATGCCTTAGTATAAAAAAAGCCTTTGGATAGGTATGTCACTGAGCTGTCCTAACTGTCTATCTCTCTAAATTCCTTTCTGTTATAGTGAGAAGACAAAAGGAATGTTGTGCACACTTGATAACAATGCAAGCATTCAATAATAAAACCAGATTGTTGGTCTCTAGAGATTTATAAGAGGCCAAATGTTTGACACAAGGTAATCCAACACATGCAAGGGCAAAAGAGTGCAGATGTGCTTTGTCAAAGATGAACATTTAGTAAATAGTCTGTTTTAGACAGTAACTATTACAAATTACTCAGTAATTGATTGATTACAAATCTGGGGAACATATTTTTGTATGCAAGACTTTTACTTGTGACAGTATGTCTACACTATAATATTCTACTTTTATTTTATTAAAAGATGTTAATACTTCATCCAAATCTTTTATCTCTTTTATAGTTCCCAAGATCTAAATGCAGGAATTTCCGAGAGAGACATTAACAAAATAAAAGGCAATTGAAAATAAAAAATCTTTAAAAGGATATGTCAGATTCTTTCAAGTATTGCAAAAGACATCGGTAAAGTAGATGATGATTATTACAATAGAGGCAATAGTGGCTTTTTGCAAACCCTAGAGAGCTGCAGTGTGAAGAACCAACTGTGCCTCTTTCCACTCTGTGATCAGGGTGACTGTTGAAGCATACAGAACATTTTCCAGGCTTCAACTCCCAGGTGTCTTGTAGCCCCAGGATTCCACGCAAGTAGTCAGCCAGGCTGCCTTGGTGAATGCACTAATGTGACACCATAATCGCACACAGGTGCATTTGTGTGCTTCACAGAGCAAAGCAGCGGGCTGTTAGTGGAAGCAGGTGCATGCACTGGTGTGTGTTGCGTAAACTGTACATTTGATTTGAGTGTATGAAAGTACTGCATCATGTTTACATTTAGTGTGTAAAAAAAAACAACCTCATCACTCAAATAAAACAACAAAATTAAACCATGCACGCTTTTGCAAGTTATGCCTTTACTTTTTTAGTGAATGAAGCTTAAAGGTGGGGTAGGTCATTTTGGAGAAACCAGCTCGAGTGTGCTAGAATTTGAAAATACACAACCGGAAAAAATCTGCCACTTCGTTACAGAGTCCCTCCTCCAACACACACGAACGCGCACATGACCAATGAGGGCACGAGATAAGTTTTGCGCACAGATGGAAGGCTGACAGGCAGGTAGGCCATCCAGTTATTTTAGCCGGGCCGGCTAAAATGATTGGTCGTGCTTTTTACCGTACTACGGCTTCCACAGATGACATTTTTGTTAAAGCACTTAAGATATTCATTGCTATCGGGATGTTTAAGAGCATTCCATGGAATATAACAAAAGGGTATCTCGAGCCGGTTTCTCAAACTTACCTACCCCACCTTTAACAGAGGGCACTGCAGTGGGAGTCAGATCTGAACAGACACCTCCCACCTGCTCTGTATTACACACTTATGATGAGCCACACACACACACGCACAGTCACACAGACACAATGGGTTGCCTTCCCACCAGTCCAATAACAGGCCTATTTATTAGAGTCTCTTACAGACGGTATTGACAACCTGCTGACACAGTCACTCCAGCAATGAACAAATGGAGCAATAGAGAAGAGAAAGGAAAGGAGGGGAAGAAGTGAGAGAGCTGTTATAATGGCATGACGGAGGAGTGCTCTCCACAAACCAGGAGTGAGCAGGACATAAAGAAGAAGTGAGAAGAAAACAAATGCTTCTTCTATTGCCAATTATACCTATCGACATGCATAGACCCACATCATCACATACTAACAATACCGTTTTCTTTCAGATGAGTTTTACTGTGACCTTGCAAATTAGATCACTTCTGGGATATGTGATCTATTTTAAATTAGGATTATGGGAATCATTCTTTCTCAATGAGTGCAGTGCCACATTGAGGAGCTATTGAAAGGTAAACTGGGTTCAAGTGCAGTGAACTCATCACAAAGCACCAATCACAATCATCCAGACGCTTGACAGAAGAAAATGTTCTGAATGAAAACAGAAATATTCTGCAGAACAACTAGCTGCCAATTTAGAGCCAGTGTCCCTGATGCTATGAAAACAAAGAGTACACACATTGAGTTTTAACTAAACAACCAATTTAGCCTTGAGTTTGCAGATAGTTAAGAGAGAATTACAGTTCACAGGTGCCAATGTTTCACTGCGAAAGGCTCAAATTCATTTTGCACCAAAGTCTTCCAGTTATATCTTGAATATGCAAATACGCCGAACGGAACAAACTGTGCCATGCATACCAAATATCTTGCTCATTAAGAGCTATAATTACTGTGTCATTTTGACATAAACAAAGAGAGCAGAGCAGTCATGAAGAAAATGGGAGTGAAAAACTGCTAACGTGCTCAAAGACACATTCTCCTGTGTCTCTTTGAGCTGACCTGTGGGAACCAGGTGAGTGCAGGCCCTTTAGAGGAGGGGGGGGGGGGTTGCAGAGCTCGTTGAATAGAATGAGCAATCACTATGCGGACAGGTGAACAGATTTTATGAAGACAGATGGGGCTGTAGTGGGCACACAGACAAAAAGACAAAGAGACATATAGACTGCACGGCCCTGAGCTCCGGAGGTCAGCTCTGACTTCAACAGACAAGAGAGGTAAGACAATTCAAACAAGAACTCATCATGACTGAGGTTCCCCAAAAAACTTTGGGATGGAGGTGACAAAATGTCTCAGGAATGTTTGTCCGACCATCATCATGCGTCACTTTGGGTGACAGTGAGAAGACATGATAGACGCTTCTTATCTAAAGCGGATTCCATACAGGAGCTCCCTCCAGGCGAGCTGAAACGGTGGGAGGATTTTTTTAGACAACATGGCGGCTAATCACAATGACACCACAGTCAATCGAGAAGCTCTACGTCAACGGGAGCCCGGCGATCATGTTCTCCATTCGCTTTCCATTGTTCTCTTGCAGCTTGGCTCTGTTGTCTGCCTAGATAACGCACAAACATTTTATACGCAAACGCATACACTGCATCAGCAGCAGCAGCCCCATACCCCCAACTCGGTGCAGAGCACATGTCAGGCAGAGAGATTTGCTGGCTGCACGCGGCTTTGTATAGAGCTCACGGTCCAGCACAACCACACATCCGTTGCTATTATCAGCATCAGGACTGTCATCGCTATCACAGCGGCCAAAGACCTCTGCCAGGGGCCCGGGTTGCCTACAAAGCTAGTTATCATGGACTAGTGAATACAACGAGAAGGACAGAGCCGCACTGGGAAAGGTTGTTTTCTCAAGGTCATACAAAACAGAGGACAGGGAAAGACTAATAGCCATACCGACACAGCTGGAATGAGGGGATGTGGTGCTCACACATGCACTCACATATCACATTTTATTATCAATTTGTTTTTAATGATATATAGTGCCATGTGTCTGTGATATGATATCACAGCCTTGCAGATTTATATCAGTGAGCTGAATCAGGAAATGTGCTGATTGGAGGTCCAGATCAGCCAGCATCAAAATTGTAAAGGTCATTACAATGACATTACCCTTTTCAGAGGAGGAAAGCCAGAAATGTCAAATCGCTCAGCAGCCACATCATCGCTCAAATAGAGCAGAATGCTAGGCACTGGAAAAGCTCATGTTCGGACGGAAGTAATGTAAGAAGATACCTATCTAAGTGACATCTTAATGAAGAAAACTATAAGTCAGCTTTTTTGGCAGATTTTGTGAAAAATACACAGATTGGGTGAATCTGAGCCACAGTACATTACCACTGTTTAAACATCATTCAGTCTGCGGGGTGTACAACAGACGTACATATTTGGAGCATTTGGAATTCATGGTGCAACAGAAGTCACATTCCATGTTTTATTACTGCTACAATAACTGTAGTGCTAACAGGTCAAATAGACTTTAATAACTACCCTTGGCTCAAACCATTGCTCTCATAAGCTAGTCTACCTACTGTTTGTTAAAGTGAGACAGCTGGGTGAGGGCTCATCTCCGCCAAATATCATTTACGGGAGCAGCTACCCACCTGGACTCTGATCAAGACAGTGCTTGTCTAACTGTTTAAATGAGGCTCAAGACAGGAAAATGTTCCCTTTAGTCCAGTGGCATAAACTAAAGATAAAGTAAAACAAGTAACAGGGAAAATTGTAAGAAAGTTATCTATTTAACATAAACTTTACTAACTCCCTTTAAGCCTTTAGCGCACAGGAATCTTTCAACGTGCACACTTCAACTCCCAACTCGCACACCTCCGACAACATGACTCCCTATATCATTAGAGATGTCTGCTTAAAAATATGCCTGCCGGGAGAGCCACAGGAACAGCGTCTGAATCAGCCCAGGCATGCGTTAAAACAAAGTGGCAAAGAACACAGCAACACACACAGTTGAAACAAAGGCACTCACTTTCACCTCACAGTCTCACACACAAATTAGAAGATGATTACAAGCTGACACGCGTTGCTTATTAAACACGTACACGCATGTTCTTTTTCATCATGTCCTCAAAGCAGCACACCCAGGGTTGTTTGCTGGACTTACAGTGGCAAGCTCCCATCCCCAGTCGAACAAGCTGACTATGTAGAGCACAGAGACCACACAGAATCCCCTCTCTCAGACATGGCCACTATGAGACCAGAATACTAAAGAAGAAAGTGCTTGGTGACTAAGAACAAAACAACCCTGTTAAATATCTAAAAGCTAAACTATGCTGTAAACCAAGCGCCAAATAGTTTATGTGTGTCTTAACTTTAATGGCATTTGTGTAATGACCCGTTTGCTTATCATTGGTAAGCAGGTTTAAAGGAATGGTTATGAAGAAACGTGGAACAAATACCTTAAAGAAATACATATGGACTCAAAGAATTCTGTCAGAATTATTTGTATACATTTGCAATTTATCAGTTATCAGAAGGAAGGTATGAAACCATCTTGGTCACTTCTTTTAGCAGGACATGGAGCCTGGTCACGTGACCAAACATCCTATAATGACACAGTCCAGACCAAACACTTTGACCTTCCCTGTCATCACTCACGCCTGCCATATTAATGGCACACTAATATTGTAATTACACCGATAACCATGATTTAAAGGTTCATCCCAATGCTCAGTATTGTGTGGAATGGAAACTAAACAGAACACACTATTAATAAAGAGCAGCTGGTGTCCAATTTGAAGTAGGGATTAGTGATCATGATTGACCTCTCCAAAATCCTGTGCAGCGAAAAGCTTAAACTCACCCAAAATCATGATGTGTGTTGCCTTTGGTGTCCCTGGGTTGACAAGTGTTCCCTCACTGCCCCCGTGTCGCCTGATTTCGCCAAGGGACAATGGCTCCAAAATCTCTTTTCAGAGTTCCTCTCCACACTCCAGAAAGAGGCAACTCAGAGAGGCAGCACTAGATGTGAGGAGAGACTGCTGCTGCTGCTGCTGCTGCTGCACATGCCGTCCCTTGCGTCTGCTCTCTCCAGGTGAAAAGCTGAGTGTGTGCGTGTGTATGAGAGAGAGACAGAGAGAGCACAAGTGTGTGTGTGTGTGTGTATGTGTGTGTGGATGAGGGGGGTCCAGCGTTTCTGCAGTTGTGGCTCAGGTAAGCCTGAGGACAGTATGGAGGGGGTTAGGAGCAGAGAGGACAGAGAGAGAGAGAGAGAGAGAGAGAGAGAGGAGAGAGGAGAGAGAGAGAGAGAGAGAGTAGAGAGGAGTGGAGATGAGAGAGGAGAGAGAGATGAGAGAGAGAAGAGAGAGACGAGACGATGAGAGAGAGAGAGAGAGAGAAGGGGGAGCCTAAAGTGTGGCAGCCAATCACAAGGGGAGGCTACAAAGCCAAGATCTTCTTCTCCACAGCAGTGAGGAGGAATTGCAGTGGTCTCCAACATACAGCTGTCAAGCGGTTTCTTCTTAACTGTGTCATTTCACAGCGAGCTCCAGGGGAGAGGTCTTCAATTCACTGTAAAGCCGACATCTGATTTTGGTCTCTCTCAGTTAAACACAAACTCCCTTTCCCACTCTGGCGGTTTCTCCTCTCGATGCTTTCTGTTTTTGAGGTGGGTATAACCATAGACTGGTATAACCTACAGGCACCTTACATGCCTCTGCTTTGATTGGTGGCAGCCTCGACCAATGGCAACAGCAGCAGACACTTGTCATCATGCAGAGTGGAAGTCATGAAGGAGCGACGGAGCTTGACAGGAAATGTCTTCTCCCCCAACCACTGTTTATCCCTTTCATTTCCCCTATTTTCTCCGCGATCTCCGCCTGATGGAGAGCTTGATTGTCAGATCTGTTTATGTGTTGTTCTTAATCCAACCTCTCTGTCCTTTGACTCCATGTGTATGAGGACTTGTTAAAGGATTAACCTTTTATCTGTCTGGCTCTGTCCTTCTCCCTTTTCCTCCCTCCATTTCTTAACCTGCCCAGGCAAGGTTACGCATTTTACCAACCACTGTTTTCATCAAAGGGATGGAATTTAGACTGGGAGAGGAAGGGGGGCGGCAAGTAGAAAGGAGAGATGGAATAGAAAGCGACAGAGCGGAGGAAGCAGAATAAGGAGGGGCAAAGATTAAACTAAATACAAAGTGACAGAGGAATGAAGAGACCTGGAGTGACAAGAAAAGACGACTGGGAGGATGCGATACAGAGACTAAGACAGACCGAGTCGGACACAGCAGACGGGCTGCAGAGAATTAAACTGTGGACCAAAGCAATGCAGCAACTAATTGGAGAGTAGCTTTACAGTCAGCTTCTTATGGTCCACTTCCTCCACACCAAGAAACCACTCAAACAACGTCTGCTGTCATGCCCAAGCATGACTCTTTCACTCTCCAGTTTCCCCTGTGAAGAGGCAAGATAGCCAGAGAGAGACCTTTGAAAATCACACAGCCACGATGTAATTGAGGAGCTCAATGCTTAAGAAAAGGCTTAACAAAGCTGTCAAAAAATTAATCCCCTTGGGCGGGCATGCTTGCAAACACACAGATACAAACACGTGAGCCCTGGGGCTACATAAAATGCTGCCTGATGTTTATATAGCCTCCTCTTGTCCTGCTCTCTCTTTCTCTTTTCCATCTCTAGCCCCCCACCCTTCTCATGCTCTCAGGCTGAGGCTGTGAGTCACAGGGTGTTGGAGTGAATACTAAGGAGGCTGGCTGACACCTCCAATACCTCTCCGAACAGCAGCTCTACTGCACATATTTACACCGTTGTATGTAAACATTGGTAGACTTAGGGGCCACAACACCCACACACAAATCTTGCAGATTATAAACTTATATGGTGCTCTTTAAAAAACCTAACCCATTCAAACCGCGACCAGTGTCTAACACCTGCAGCAGTAATAAGCAGATTTACATAGGAAATAATGAACTCACAGAAGTGGAACACATATTTGATAGTGCCAAAGGATAAACAACACAGATCAGAAAAGGAGGTTGTGCCTGTGGCTCCTGGGATCAAACTCACAAACACACAGTGTCTTCAGGAAATGGACCAGGCGCTGAGAATATTAGTTTTTGAAAATGGGTCACTTCCAGCTGGAACTAAAGTTATCATCAATACAGCTATGCGTGCAAGTCTTTCCATGAGCATTGTGTGTGTGTGTGTGTGTGTGTGTGTGTGTGTGTGTGTGTGTGTGTGTGTGTGTGTGTGTGTGTGTGTGTGTGTGTGTGTGTGTGTGTGTCAGCAAAAGAGCTGAGATAGGGTTTCCTCATTAGTTGTGTTGGTATCAATAATTCAGAGCGGTCCTTGTTGGCGTTCAATGGGCCGAGTGCTAATGTGCTGTCGGGCCAACGGGGGCCCAGGGCCCCGTGCCACTTTAATGGATGTCATGATGAGAGGGTGAAATCGGAGCAAGGAGATCCTGTATCATCCATAGGTAAGAACGGGGAGGGGGTCAGAGTAGAGAAGTGAGGAGACAGGGGTGGGGGTGAAGGCCCCTGGTGGGAGGACAGATGGCATTATGGGATAGGTAAATTAGAGAAGTGATGGAGATAAACAGAAAGAAGAAAAAGGGAAGAGGGGAGGACATTTGACTATTTGGTACCTCCATTTGCCATTGGCTACAGATCGATGGATGATGTGCAGAACTCTTTCTACTTTGAATGGGCAGACATCATGAGACGACCTATATACTAAGTGGCCACAGGGGGTATATCTCAAATGAATAATGAACTAATATTATTTAATTTACATTCACTTGACTTGCTAGAGCTACCTTGCTCACAAATGCCTTCAAACGTGAGTAGAGTATCTGGTAGCGCCTTTTTTTTTCCAGGTCTGTAGCCAAAAGAATTATCAGGAAAATATTAAAGAACAGCTCGAAACACTAATTTATTATAATTTATGTTGAACTGTATGATGAACAAAGACAAATTGTCCATGTTTTGCTCGTTCAGCTAACCTGCTCTTCACTTAACACAATATTATGTTAGCTATCCAGCTATTCTTTGTAATTAATTGACATTTTGTATGAAAGTACAAACTTACTTTTTTTATTTCAGGAAACTTTTAATGAAATGTGTAAGATTTCTATTTACTATTAAAAACTAGTAAAACAAAAACGCTGTAGGCCTGTAGCAAAATACAATATGTTGGCCCTGAGATGAAAATCACTGGACAAATCACAATAACAAAATAGAATGGACGGACAAATTAACCTGTATATCACTAAGCTTTAGGGGACGCCAGTACAAGAAAGGCTCCAACTTTAAGACAACAATATGAAATATTCATATAAGTCTTTCATTTTCTTTCTTATTATGCTATGTCCAATATGGTTGAGGTTTGCACCTCTGGGCCATCATATTGGATGATTGGGAGGGAGGTGGAGGAAGTCCAATGGAATCCACTAACGTACATGACTTTCTCACCTTGCTGCTTGAGCATGACAATACTGGTCAGCAACCTTTTCACCCACAAACCACCACACACACACACACACACACACACACACACACACACACACACACACATGCAGACAGGCTTGGTTTTGTTATTTGTGTATTGACTTATCCTCTGGAGGCTTATCCTACCATGACCTTAAGTACCACATGGCCTTTACTCTACCTTTGCCCTCAGTTTAACATAAACCTAATTCACTAATACAAAATGGGTCACCCTTGATAGAAGCAGCTTTTGTCCAGAGATTGAAGGTAAACTCCTACTGTTTGAGTAATACAAGCGAATATATATAAGTATAAAAGCAAAGAGAGAGGACTCAACAGTCTGGAAACGTCTGCTGAGTATGGATGGTGATATGTGGTTAACTGTGCTGCCCTCTGCTGGTCTACACATGTCAACACAGAATGAATTCACTGTAAGCAGACTATTGAAATATGTCTAAATATTACAGCTTTAGTGATCCTGGTATAAGGCAGCAGTCTTGAAAAAATGTAAACTGAGAGGCTAGTCTGTTTTCTAGAGTCATGTCAACACACGGTTAAATAAGGAAACCAAACAGACGAGGCACAGCTGGTACAGCATTGATGTGCTGTCAGACTGGAACAGAAATACCTTACTCATGCAGAAAACTATCTTTACATCCGACTTGACAAAGCCGCTGAGGCCAGTATCCTATCTGTAACTAATGTTATGGGCAGAATGGTGAATTGGGCAAAGTGCACTGAGCCTGAGTGCAGCAGGTCAAATGTGAAAGGATAACTGCTGAGTGTGAAGGAGTAATAAGGACTCTGCTGATGTGCAGCAACAGCCTGGGATAGATTTATCAAACCTGAGGGAGAAAGACATCAAACTCCTTCATTCATAATTCTGTGATCTGTCTTCTTCATTCTTTCCTGCAGAGAAAAATACACAGTAAATCTACACTCACTGAAATCTGCTAGAGAGACTTTAACTCACTTCCTCACAACAGCTAAAACGCCGTGTCAAATGCGATCGCTGTAGATCATAAATTCTGGTCGTATTTCATAAGCCCGGGCCCGCAGGCGGTATGTGGCTTTCCAGAATTGTTAGTTCACCCTTTTCTTCTTCTGTAGTGTGTTTGTTTGATGTAATAAAAAATCTCCCGTCCACACCCAGGTCAAATGCTTTCCTTTGGGTATCTGCTGGCACTGTGGTGGGGAATGTAGAGAGTGCCTATGAAGGTCAAAGGTGAGGAGGTAAGGCAGGCCCCAGGCACCAGCATACCTGCACATCCCCGCATAATGTGGCAACGCATCACCAAGAGCTACCACACAATAAATCACACTTCATTAGATATTTAAATCTTAAGAAACGTTAAAGGAATCATCCTCATATATTCACCAAATATTGAGCCTGTTGTGATCACGCTTTATCTAATGGTTACATTGGGAGCACGCATAGCATATAACAAGCCAGCTCAGTACAAATGGAAGGACCTCTGCCTTCCCCTTGAAGTGGCCTGAGCCTGCAAGTCTGACAGCTAGCTGTTGAGCATATCAGTTTTCAGCTGTGAGGGATAATCATCTCACTAAATGTAGACTATTGATCAGGTGTGGACATGTGCAGGAAATGTGGCAAGCTGTACAGTTTGTCTGCTGTGCATTCCTTTCCCACCAGGAAAAACTAATAAATCAGGATAAACATGTTTCGATTGTTACACGTGGAATTTTTGGTTCCTTATAAACTAACTCAGGATATGGTTATAAATTAAAACATCCCTTCTCGTAAAAGCTTTCCCTTCTTCGAGTTACATCAAATGATTTCTGAGTGTTTATCACTCTTAGGGTTCTCAGATCAAATGGTGAGCATTTAATAAAACTCTTGGAGAACAACTGATGAGAGATCTCTCTTTGAGGATATACAGACTTGTAAAACCACATAGAATAAAATGTCATCATGGACAATCCATCTCACAAAAAAAGTGAATGTTGACTTAAATGGACTTTTTAAAGGTTTTTTTCAAGCAACATTGCCACAAATGTGACTCTATGCAAGACTGTGCTGCTCTTCTTGGCATAACATCATTGTAAGTTGAATATTGATGGCTTTAAAATGTCCATCAGACAAAACAAGACATTTGAAGATGCCTCTGTGTTTAAAGGATTATGATTTTCATTGCTTTCTGAAATTGTATGAATAAATTAAATGTATTATGCTTAGACTAAACAATTATTAACAAAAAGCCTATGCAAAGAATAACACAATGTATGATTTCCTTGTGTTTATGCTCAAGCAACATGCTTTTTGACAACAATTCCATTTCAATAAAGCTTTAAAGAGAGAAAAAGGAATGGAGAGACTAAAGGTTTTGAGGATGTGTGGCTATGTGTGCACAGGTGGGTGGGTGTGCTTGTCCTCGCCGGGCTACAGAGATGGAGAATGTTGATGTTGACTGTCACACTCTCACACGCCCCTGACATTATTACACCAGCACCAGAGGACAGGATGTCTTTCTCTCCAACCACATTCAGATCACACATTTGCGCCATAACTTCTTGCAGTTTGTACTTGTTGAAACTCCTCTCCTATAATTCGGTAATGCTACCCTTATAGACCAAATACTTGAGGTTGACACATTCTTAGACATTATTACGCAATGCTGTGTATTTTAGACGACAGAAATTAGCAGTAATTATCTTCTTAGATAACAGTCTATTTCTAAAATGTAGACATTCCTTAGCTGAAGGTGATGGGGCAGATGAAAATAATCTCATGATGTCAACAGTCAATTACATCAGTGGAAGAAATGTAGACACACTTTTCCGACATTAGACATCGTATTTTTATCTGGTTTTGTTGGGACAACAAATTGCAAATGCTGCACTGACCAGCATGAAAACGTCAACATTATTATTAAGCCATGCAGGCAAAAGCATACACACACACATAAGATTTGCTTCGCCCTAAATGTGCGCTGTTCAGTTTGAGAGTGAGGGCAGCAGATGACAGTTGGAGCTGTCAGGATAGTTTGTCAACTCCATTGGAATATATATGTGTGTGTATTTGAGTAAAAAATGAAGACTAAGAATGAAACAACATGTCTTACACAAAGACACATATACATTTGTCCAATTATTATCTGAAACGTGTGCATTTTGTGCTGCATCTACAGTAAATGGACTGTATAGCACTTTATCCAGTCCCTACGACCCCTCACAGCGCTTTCATTACTAGAAGTCATCATATTCATTCACTGTTGGCCACGCCATCGGGAGCAACTCGGGGTTAAGTATCAAGGATATATCGACATGTTGACAGCAAGGGCTTGGATCAAACCCACAACCCTCTGATAAAAAGACGACCACACACGCAGCAACAATCACCTCCCATCTAAGCATAATGATGTAAACAAAAGCTCACACAATAATCAATTGACAGTGCAAACACTAGATGGGAGAACAAAAAGAAGAGTCCCCCACAGAGACAGGACTTTCAAATCGTTTTAAATGAGAGCCGACTTATACAGTGGAAGCAGATGGTAATAGGCTCCTTTCTTACCTGTGCTCCACATTGCACCTCTAGTCCTTCTGCCGCCCTCAGTGAGTGACTGATATCTCCGACTATGAGCAGGTACACAAGAAACAACTATTTCCTCAATGAAATCTCTCGCAGCATTAAACAGGTCAGATGAAAGAAAAAAGGCCGGAAAGATCTTCAATTTTCTCAAAAAGATTCCTAGAGCTGTGTATACAAACAACAACCTTACACCCACGCTGGCAATGTAAAGGACATGTGGAAAAAGAAACCACAAACACATTGACTATCACCTCCCCTCCACCTTTCCACATCCTCCCTCCCTCCCTCCCTCCCTCTTACTCTCGGCCCCGTGTGAAAACAAAACTGAGTCCAGTAGCTAATCGGGGCAGAGCTTAATAAGTGAGGACAGTAGTGTCAGAAGAAAGAGAGGCAGAAGCAGTGAGGCTATGAGAGGAGGAAGAATCACATTTCAATGGAGGCATAAGGAGTACCAAATATCAGGCAAGGTGATTTGTGATCAAACATACAACCAAAATGATCAGTTCAAAAAGTTGCAAAACTGTCTCATAAAAAGGACCATAAAAGACAGTAAATTGACAAAGAACACTTTTTATACTCTATAAATTGCTCTCTCTCCTACACAAACATTTCACTATAGGCAACATATAGAGGAACAAACAAGACATTTGAAGATGTCCCCATGCTCATAAGAGAATGTGGTTGTAAACATATAAACATTGCACCTATGGTTCAGCAATGTTGAGAGAGAAAAAATTACATGTGGAAAAATGCCGAGTGACAACAGTGACACATCCATGTGTAAATTCAGAGCTAGATGTTATTCTACAATGTCTGCAGTAAGCAGCTACCCACCATACAGGTCACTTAGAGCCACAGAAACATATCATTGAATGTACAGTCCAATTCACTCCAGGACATTGGCTCAATAAGCTCTTGCACTGCAACCCCTCAAAAGCAGCTGCCTATTATACACAAAAAAATGCACACTCTCTGCCTTATAAGCAGGCACACTGCGTCTTAGCACTCCCCCAGGCACTCTGCTGGAAGATAAGGTTAGAAGGGGAAAGGGACAGCAGTTTACAGTTGTAAGCACATTTCAGCACCCAGGGGCCTGAGAGGTAGAGTTACAGGAACACACCGAACACCAGGACTGCCCCTTTCTCTCAACAGTAATAAACAGGCTTGTGAAGTTACAACACATTTAATTGGACAGTTGGCTTTCTGACTATTATGTCTTAGTTTACTTTTGCATTTCTTAAATATTCGATGTAATGCAGTTCAAGACTGAAATAAGAATAGCTTCAATAAGAATGCCTGGAAATGTGTGATGGTTTTGTAGTCATGCATTCATTTATTAATACACATCTGGGATGTGACATTGTTTTTAATATAAGTTGTTTCTCAGACATAAAGAAAATGTAGGGTAAAAGTTAATAATTAATCATCACAGCATTAATCTCAGCATCCTTTGGATAGCTAACTGATAACTAGGGCTGCTCAATTAATCGTATTTTAATCGCAATTACGATTTTGGCTTGCAACGATTATGAAAACAACGTAATCTAAATAAAACGATTTTTTATTATTTTTATTTAAAAAATAATTTTTTCAGTTGAATTATACTTAAAGTTCAGGGTAATCAACTGTTAAAAACATACTGTTCAATTTTTTTTCAATAAATGGATGTTTTCAAAGTAAATGGATAATTGTTTATCGTGATATCAATTATTGACCCAAATAATCGAGATTATGATTTTTGCCATAATCGAGCAGCCCTACTGATAACAAGACAAAAACACTACAGCAAACAACATCCTTGACCTTGAGCTTCTCCTATTTGCCAGCAGGGGGTGTCAAGTTATCCAAATGAGGACACACTGCATTTGGGGAAAATGAATCTTCTATCATGCAAATTAAATTGGCAAATATAAAGTAACCTCAGTGCATTGTCTAATTCAGCCTGCTACACTTTGTTTTTTGGTTTGCTACGAAATTAAAGGTGGGGTAGGTAATTCACTTCAGAAACACTTGTTGTTATATTCCATGGAATGCTCTTAACATCCCGATAGCAATGAATACATTAAATGCTTTGACAATAAATACATTAAAAAAAATGTTCATCTGTGGAAGCAGTGGCGCTGTAAAAAGCACGACCAATCATTTAAACCGGCCCGGCTAAAATAACTGGATGGCCTACCTGCCTGTCAGCCTTCCCATCTCGTGCACAAATTTCTCTCGTGCCCTCATTGGTCATGTGCGCGTTCGTGTGTGTTGGAGGAGGGGGGCAGATTTTTTTCGGCTGCGTAGTTTCAAATTCTAGCGCATTCGAGCTGGTTTCTCCATTCTTACATACCCCACCTTTAAGTAGGCCTTACTTATGAGTGTATAAGGAATAAAACTATAGTTACGGCTATAACTACAGTTCTATAAGTCCCGGATGACCGCCAGAGGCGGTGCTTTAAGCACTGGATATGTCCATCGCGCGCATGCGCAGCTCGAGTACCAATAACAACAAAGTCACCTGTGACCCACGTGACACCGGCTATATCAGCCGGTGTCCTCATAGGATCTGTTCCCAGAATCTTCTGGCGAGCACACAAGAATTCTGAGTGACAGGGAACTCTGGCGGTCATCCGGGACTTATAGAACCGTAGTTACAGCCGTAACTATCGTTCTATTTCGTCCCTACTGACCGCCAGAGGCGGTGCTTTAAGCACTGGATGACTTATACCAACAATGTCATGAAGAATCCAAGCCCTTGCTCACCACTGGAAGCAGCGGAGCTCGGCAAAAGGACCACGCCCAAAGAATGGGGAGTGGCGACATTGACCTGATGACAACTGGAGAATGTGCCAGAAGACTCCCACAACGCCGCGGCGCAGATGGTCTCCAGGGGCACCACCCTCAGGGCAGCCCAAGATGTTGAGATGCTCCTTGTAGAGTGGCATCTCAGCCTGATGGCAGGGGGCGGCCACTGGCCCCGTAAGCCTGTGAGATGGTATCGACAACCCAGTGGGGCAGCCACTGGTTAGAGGGCATAACCTCCTTTAGTGCCGCCAGGGCAAAATCAAGAGTTGCTCCTACTGCCGTATACAGGCAGTAGCCTTGATATACGCCCTTTGGGCGCCGCCAGGGCACAGCAACTTCGACGTGCCGTACTCCTGAATGTCAAAGCGTGCCAGCTGGTCAGGCTGATTGAAGTGGGTTTGTGGAATGCCACATTTGCCCAAAGGGCAACGCCTGAGAGTCCCACATCGGGCATGTATTGTTTATGGAGAGGACATGCAACTCCCCGACTCGCTTCTCTGAGAACTGAATATAAGGCACCATCTTGCCCGGCCCACGTGGAAGTAGGCATCCCTCAAGTCCACGGTTGAGAACCACTCCACCTGTGCATATGCAGTGGTCAGCATATAGAATGGCAGCACCTTCAGGAATCTGTTGATTCCTCTGAGGTCCAAGATCGGGCGAAATCCGCCGACTTTCTTGCTCACGAGAAAGTACGCCGAGTAGAACCCCCTGGGCTAAGCAGAGGGTCTTACTGGCTTAATTGCGTCCTTGGACAGAAGGACGGACAACTCTTGGGCCAGAGCTAGGGCCCCTGCCGGATCGCTGACGACTGTCAATTAGACCCAGCCGAAGGCTAGGGGCCGGAGCTGCGGTCCGTACCCCTGGGTTAAGGTGAAAACCACCCAAGGGCCGGAAGTACAGACCGCCCAGTTACTGAGCTGCTGCTGGGAAAGCAGCCGACGACCGCCCCTGGGATTTCAGGGCCCAGCCCCCCGGCCACTGGAGCCACTTGGGGGGCGCCGGTAAGGCTCTGGGGCACGAGGCCGCCTGGAAGGCGGGCGACCTGGGGCACGAAACTCATTGGGAGGCGGTTGAGTGGGCCGCTAAGACCTCTGCAAACCACCCCTGTAATCCGCCGGCTGAGTGTGGCTGCTAGAGCGGCCCCTGGGCCTGCTGGGAGTGGGCACAGGTCTGCGAAGACCCGAGTGCTGCTGCCTGGTCTGCCTAGCTTGGGCAGCACGCTCCAGTGCCTCCAGGGCAGCTGACCTAAACAGCTCCTCTGGCTCAACAGGTACGCTATGAAGGACTCCCCTACATGCCTCCGTTAGTGGTGACTGGGCCAGCCAAACCTGGCGACGAGTCTGTACCAGCGACAAGGCGTCCTCATACAGAGGTGCGTCAACCGAAGGAGGTGCGTCAGCCGAAGGAGGTGCGCCAGCCGAAGGAGGGGCGCCAGCCGAAGGACCCTACACCGGGCCCAGGCTGAAGGGCCAAGAGGCGACTTCATCATGCCCCTATCTGCAGCTAGCCGATCCACTTTAGAGGACAGCCTGTTTCTAGTCCTTCTATTGTGGGGAGCACACATAGCCATCGCTCCCTCAAGTCGCCGCGAACGGCCGAATTGATCTGGAGGAGGATGTGACAAGGAGAGGTGTCTGTTGGCTGCTGCCAGACGTTCCACCTCAGTGATTCTAGCCACTCTGAGCGCCCGAGGCATGCAGCTACAGCTCATGCAGGCGTTTACGGTGAGAACCTCCCTCAGATACTCGAATTTCGTCCCCACTGACCGCCAGAGGCGGCCGAGGCAGGAGGGGCAGCGGTCGTGGCCGTCCTCGGGCTCAAGAGAAGCCATACAGGCGCTACATGAATGAGCCATTCTGTAGTTAGCCAGATGCAGCGTAGCCGGGAGCGGGTGCGAGACCACAGCCTTCACCAGCTACCTGCTTAATGGAAAGAGTAGAGCGTTGCTGCTACTCGCCGAACAGAAAGAGGGATGTAATTACACCCACGTTACCGGCAGAGGGAGCGGGAGCGAGAGCACTGCCTTCACCTAGCTGGATTAATAAACACGGCAGTTCAGCTTCTACCAGGAGCGGGGACGAGAACACTGCCGGCTGAGTTAGAGACGAATGCCAGATGCAGCATAACCGGGAGCGGGTGCGGGAACACAGCCTTCACCAGCTACCTGCTTAACGGAAAAACAAGGCAGTTCCGCGTCTACCAGGAGCGGGGGCGAGAACACTGCCTTCACTGGTTGAGTTAGAGACGAATGTCAGATGCAGCGTAACCGGGAGCGGGTGCGGGAACACAGCCTTCACCAGCTACCTGCTTTACGGAAAGACAAGGCAGTTCAGCGTCTACCAGGAGCGGGGGCGAGAACACTGCCTTCACTGGTTGCGTTAGAGACGAATGCCAGATGCAGCGTAACCGGGAGCGGGTGCGGGAACACAGCCTTCACCAGCTACCTGCTTAACAGAAAAACAAGGCAGTTCAGCGTCTACCAGGAGTGGGGGCGAGAACTGCCTTCACTGGTTGAGTTAGAGACGAACGCCAGATGCAGCGTAACCGGGAGCGGGAACACGGCCTTCACCGGCTACCTGCTTAACGGAAAAACGAGGCAGTTCAGCATCTACCAGGAGCGGGGGCGAGAACACTGCCTTCACTGGTTGAGTTAGAGACGAATGCCAGATGCAGCATAACCGGGAGCGGGAACACAGCCTTCACCAGCTACCTGCTGAACGGGAAGAGTAGAGCGGTGCTACTACTCGCCGAACAGAAAAAGGGATGTAGCTACATCCGCATTACCGGCAGAGGGAGCGGGAGCGAGAGCACTGCCTTCACCTAGCTGGGTAAAATAAAGAAGCTTAACAGTACACGCAAGACGTTAGCAGAGCGGCTGCTGCTAACGATCAAGCGAGATCAAGTCAAATAATACACATGTTTAAGACCAGATAACTAGCTTCTAAAGAATAGAACAGCACAGAGCCGTAGTTACAGCAGTAACCATGGCCAGTGCTCACACGGCATATAACCGTAGTTACAGCAGTAACCATGGCCAGTGCTCACACGGCATATAACCGTAGTTACAGTATATGGCCAGTACTTACACGGCTTAGAACCGTAGTTACAGTAGTAACTATGGCCAGTACTTACACGGCTTAGAACCGTAGTTACAGTCGTAACTATGGCCAGAACTTACACAGCATAGAGCCGTAGTTACAGTAGTAACTCTGGCCAGTACTTGCACGGCTTGGAACCGTAGTTACAGTAGTAACTATGGCCAGAACTTACATGGCTTAGAACCGTAGTTACAGTAGTAACAATGGCCAGTACTTACATGGCTTAGAACCGTAGTTACAGTAGTAACTATGGCCAGTACTTACACAGCATAGAGCCGTAGTTACGGTATTGACTATGGCCAGTACTTACACGTCTTGGAACCGTAGTTACAGTAGTAATTATGGCCAGTACTTATGGCTTAGAACCTTAGTTACAGTAGTAACTGTGGCCGGTGCCTAAAAGTGTCAGCCAAACGGCTGCCCACTAGATAATATAATATTGGGAGGATGAAATCCTCCTTAATGGCCACACATGCAGAGCACACAGCACACACAGTGAAGATTGTTCTCAGCATATCGTCCTAGTGCTAGGAGCAGTAAATACAACGATATAGCGCTACTGCAACCATACCATGCGTTTACCGGGAGCGGGAGCGAGAGCACTGCCCTCACCGGCTGAGTTAAATAATGAAGCTTAACAGTACATGCAAGGTGTTAGCCAAGCGGCTGCTGCTAACAACCAAGCAACCAAGTCAGAACACAATGTTAAGACCAGATAATTAGCTTCTAAGAGAGAGAACAGCCCGCATAGAACCGCAGGCCATGGTTAGTAGTAACCGCACATGCAGAGCACACAGCACCCGCAGTGAAGATGTTCTCTGCATATTATCCTAGTGCTAGGAGTCTAGTACTAGGAGCAGTAATACAACGATCTAGCGCTACTGCAATCAAACCCTATGTTACCGGGAGCGGGAGCACTGCCCTCACCGGCTGAGTTAATAATTAAGCTTAACAGCAAGGTGTTAGCCAAGCGGCTGCTGCTAACAATCAAGCGACCAAGTCAGAATACAAATGTTAAGACCAGATAATAGCTTCTAAGAAATATAAAGTACTTACCTTACTCTCTGCATCTAAACGAAAAACGGGTTTAAAATATGACACTCTGGGCTTTCCATACTAAATTGAATGAGGGCAAGAGTAACCCCCCTGCACAAAAAGGGCAGCAAATTGGACCCAGGCAACTACCGCCCTGTTTCTATACTTACCTCCATCTCGAAAGTCATGGAAAAGATTGTATATGAACAGGTCGAAAAGTACCTCGCGGAAAATAAACTAATCTATGAATTTCAATCTGGCTTTAGAACATCCCACTCCACTGACACATGCCTTCTTTATTTGAGCGACCACATCAAACAAGAGGTGGACGAGGGCAAGTACTGCGGCATGGTGATGCTGGACCTACAAAAGGCTTTCGACACTGTCAATCACCCCATTCTGATTGACAAGCTAAAAGCAATTGGTTTTGATAAACTATCGGTGAGCTGGATGCAATCCTACCTGGAGGGGAGAGAACAGATGGTGGAGGTAAACGGTACTCCTGTCCCCCCCCCTCCCAGTGAGCTGTGGTGTTCCACAAGGAAGCATATTAGGTCCGTTACTGTTCCTAATTTATGCAAACGACATGTCATCAGCATGTGACTGCAACTTGTTCCTGTTCGCGGACGACTCAGCCCTGCTGGTCTCTGACAGGAGCAGATTGCAGGTTGAAAAAACCCTCAGCTCCGAGCTCGGCAGAATCTGCACCTGGCTCGCCGATAATAATGATCATTACACCTGGGCAGGGCTCGACATTATAAATGGCCACTTGGCCCGGAAGCACTATTTAGACACCCCGGGCCAGAATAACGTACTTTCCACTTGCCCGCTCGGGCCACTAAAAATATTGTTTAAATTTTTTTTTTTTCCTGTGGTATTGATATTTTGACTAGCAATTTAGTTAAATTGTTTCGTTTATCAACGCTACAACATAGCGTTCCGTGAAACGCTTGTCGTTGTTGGGTGAAAAGCTAACAGCTGTTTGCTGCGGAGCGCAGCGCGAGCAGGCTCCCGTGAGCGGGAGCACGCTCCTTCACTACAGACTATCGCGCCACCTAACCATTCGCCAAAATGTTTTTAATACCAGCGGTAACCGGCCAAGCGCCGGGCAAAAAACAATCTTCAAATAAAAGAAAGTCACCGGAGGAGTTAAAGGAGAGTGACAGGGAGCATGAGAAGAAGAGGGATAGGAAGTTTCCGCCAGCTTGATCGATGGAGTTGGCTTCTAGTGGTGCAGTGACGCATCCTAAAACCCTTTTATAATCTATCGGTTAGATTTATGATTCAAAAATTATAAAAGTAGGGTAGACATGTGGAGATTATCCGGCTGAACAAAACGTGCATTTATCAAACAGGTTTGTTTTCCACAGACCTTATTTCCAGCTATTTTCCAAAACCCTGTGGAGAAATCCCATTACTTTTTGTCGAGAGAACTAGCAGCTTACTTCCTGGTTTCAGGATGCGTCACTGGCTGCACCTCTCAATATGATGCCAATACAAACAAGGTCTTCTGTCGGCTCTGTACATCAATGCCGACCTATGCTGACAGTAAGTGAAGAGTAGACAATATAAAGGTATTGGCTTTAAGGAAATGTTCCAGCAGTTTAGGATAATGAAGGATCTAATCTAATCTATAGCCATTACATTTCTAACTCCTAATGACAGGAAGGCAGAAAGTGCATTATACAAATAATACTCATAATAGCAGAATCTTTTTAACAATGACCACAATATCATTATTTTAATAAACCAAATATGAACAATTGAGGAAAATAAGGAAGAACTGATTGTTCAAAAGTTGTAGTACAAGTAGTAATGTAGTTAAATTAATATTAAATTACTATTGCAACAAATGTGTTAATTTTCTTCATTATTAATCGATTATTTATTTTGGACGAATGCTCCGGGCCAGTGGTTACAATGGTGGGGCCAGTGATAATACAATTCCACCGGCCCGGAGGGCCAGTGGCTTTTTACCCTTAATGTCTACCCCTGCTGGGTAAAACAGAGTCCATTCTCTTCGGTTCGAAACATAATCTCAGCAAATCCGACGACTTCTCAGTTGCAGTGGGTGACATTATTGTCACAAGTATGAAGGAAATTACATACCTAGGATCTATTCTTGAGGCAAACCTCTCCTATGACAAAATGGCATCCAATGTAATAAAAAAAGTCAATCAAAGAACTAGATTCCTATACCGGATCTCCTCTCTGGTAAACAAAAACACCCTAAAAACTCTGGCAGGAGCATTCATTCAAGGGTACTATGACTATGCTTGCACGTCATGGTACCATAGCACCTCCAAGGTGCTAAAAATAAAACTTCAAACATCGCAAAATAAACTGGTCAGACTGCTGCTTGACCTTTCATCTAGAACCCACCTCACCTCTGCCCACTTTGACAACCTAGGATGGCTTAGAGTAGACGACAGAGTACAGCTACTTGCAATGGACCTAGTCTACAAGATCCACTACACCTCTATGGTACCCATGTACATGTCAAAATTATTCCCAAAGGTCAAGGAATACCATGATCATAACACCAGAGGGAGCTCCACAAATCATGTGAAACCCAGATTTGGCACAAAAAAGGGGGAATACACGTTTCGCAATTATGCCACATCAAGGTGGAACGCTCTTCCCACAACTGTAAAGGAAAGTAAAACTATACTTACCTTCAAAACCTCTCTTAAAGAGCACCTTCGGGGGAGAGCATTGCAAAACTGGCCCCGGTAATGGTACAAATCTCAACCTGTCGTACAATGGACAGCTGTTTTTAGTGCCTTTAATACGGTTAGAAGCTATGCTATCTATGCTATCATAAGCTAACAGATGATTTGCCTTAAGACTATCATAGTTAATGTTAGCTAATCACACTTCATTTGAAGACACCGGAATTGTTATTAATGTTAAACAAATACAACTTTAAAAGCACTTCACATTACTCACACTCTCTGCGTTATCGTTCATATTCATGTCTCCTGCTCGCTAGGTGGCAGTGTCACGAAACACTAGGGTCCCAGGAGTGCGGTCCTGAGACTGCAGTCTCCGACGCTGCAGCTTCATGCTACTCCCCTGAACACGAGTTGAATCAGCCCAAATTGGAAACACCTGAGTGTCACAGCAGCGTCAGCACGTGTTCACATTAGGATCCCGTCCACAAATACACCGTGAAATAACTCGAGTTGAGGCCGTTTTTCTGCTGGAGTTATGACAAGCATAGATGTATTGTCCACCAGGTTTGCCGCCTTTGACAAAATGCACTCTTATGAATCACGCGAACAAAGCTATGTAGACTGGCCATTTAGAGAGGATTGTTACTGCACTCCCGAAAAGGTAAGGAAGCCGCTGTGTCTCGAGGAATCGGAGCAGTTAATTATAGCATAGCATACATTCAGAAACAAGTGATTCATAGTTAATCACTTTTTCTTAATTTTGTTTTAATAATGTGGATCTGTACCTGACGCTTTCAAGTAAATGTAGTGGAGTAAATGACACCGTCATGACTTCCAAAATGTACCTTGTGGAGAAATACAAAGGTGGAAATTACAAAGAAAGTACCATAATATTGTAGCCTAAGTAGGTACAGTGCTTACGTGCAATGCTTAAGTAAATGTACATAGTTTCTTTCTGCTACTGGAGTGCACTTAGGTCAGACAGGGCCAACATAAGGTCAGACTAAGTTCATGTGGAATGTTCTTCTATTTCTACTCTGGATGTGTCCGATCACTCAGATGGCTCTTAAGATCTTTGGAAACCTTGATGTTCATTAACCTACACATGGCCTCGACTGATCAATTATTTTTGAAACACCCAAACCTAGTTTACATTCTCAAGTTATGCAATTTCATACAACAGCTTTCATCTAAGGTTGTGACAACTTGTGATTTACAGTTAAGCAGGTGTCAGCTTCAGTTTCATTGCATCAGGTGTCAGGTGCACAGCCCCCTTCCTTTTGCCCACCCTAGTCTTTTCATGATGGATGGGCTGCTGGCACCTCCCTTAAGGAGCAACACTCATGCTACCAGCTCTTAACCCCGCAAGAGCCAAATCATCCGAACGTTTACTTCTCACTGACACTAATCCCCCTGCAGCTATGTAGTTATTTTGTTCTTGCATATATCAACTTATATTTGTCATTGAGTTACTAGCTCATAAAACTCTTTGTTACAGGGTACACACATTATGACATCTGTGACTGATTTGTTTGTCTTTGCAGATGGCCAAGGCTGGGTTTGTCCACTGCCCCAGTGAGAATGAGCCTGATGTGGCGTGCTGTTTCTTCTGTCTGATCGAACTTGAGGGCTGGGAGCCAGATGATGATCCCATGTAAGGAAAGCATTCCTATAAGATAACCCTTTGTTTTATATATCCTGGTGCTTTGAGTCACTGAAGATTATATTTTCTCCTCGGAATCACTGTGTTGCAGTCACAAGACACATTTTTATATAAAGAACATGACCATAGGTGAATGACAAGAAAAGAGGCGGCCCAAAAACTTAGATTTAATTTCAACATGGGGCAAGACAATTCAAGCAGAGGAGATTTAGCTGTCCTTCCCCAGGCAATTTGGATATTCAAACACTTAATTTCCTGCATTCTGGTTAATTGAAATGCACCACATTATCATTGAAATTTCTTTATTGAAGGACAAAAAACAAAATTCAGGTTGCAGATGACAATTACAAATACAATTAGGGTAGTCGGCCATTCTCTATTTCTTTCAAACATGTATTCTCCTGTAGATAATCTTAATGTTATCCCTGCATGGGCAAATGTTTCTGCACAATCAAACATATTCCAAATTGTTGTTAGGCCTATCTAAGATTACATTATATTATGATACATTTATAGACGTTGTTGCTCAGTAGTGGCTGGTTATTGGTAGTGACCATAGATGGTAGGAACGTGTTAAAGCAAATACCCCTGTGACCCTTCAACTAACTTCTTCCGTAACATTTTCTCTGCCCAGGTCTGAACACTTGAAACGCTCTCCGAACTGTGGATTCTTAACCTCGAAAAAAGATTTCACTGAAATGACCGCGGCTGATTTCTATCATATGGAAAGAGAGAGGCTTAAGGTCTACCTTGTGAGTGTTCCTAAAATCTGTGTAGATTGTGTGCAGTGAAGTTTTGTTTGAATATTCACACAGTGGTGGTTTGACACTCTGCTTTTGTTTTCCCCTAGAAAAAAACGTGTCACAAGAAGATGGCATATTTGCGGGAGGACATAGACCGTACCCTTGGGAGACTTACATCTCAGTTGGACATTTAACTGATTTAAATCAAACTTCCTGTCTTTGTTTTGTCATTTTATTGCAACACTAATCTTAAGGGTGTAGCGTAAGCTTTTACTCTTGACTAAATATTTGTATTTAATGGCAGTATGACATATCAATAAAGTTGTTCAAAATATTACTCTTAAATTGTAGTACTGTATTCTACCACAAGATGGTGCTTTAGCTCTAAACCTGCCGTTTTTTTTAAGTCACAGACACACTTTCTGGAGTTCCCAATCTCAAAACCTTCACAAAGGAAATCTGAAATGAAAGCGCACATTGACCAGGATTACAATGTGGGCTATATTCCCTCTTTTCAACAAAATACTTACCATTTTCCTGAACGTGCCACCATCTCTACCACCCCTTTTCAAACCTTGACCCTGAACAGATGGCCTGAAGCCCCTCCCTTTCAATACCAACTGTTGCCCCATAACATCTGTTACATATAGGGGACAGTGTGCACTGAGCGGGCTCGCCAGGACACTTGCCTAACCCTGTGAGAAGGACTGAGATTTAAAAAACCCTTAAGGGTGCTGCTGCTGACAGTGGAAATTGTGAAAAAGGTGCTCATGCCCTAAACACTTGAAGAAAGCTCCATCTGTATTGCTTCGCTGCTCTTATTTTGCTTTTCAAGAACAAAAGTGTAAAATGAATATTATTTGCCAAAGTTGGTGAAAATTCTTGATTTGTTATGCAGACATGGAAGGTGTTTGGCTCCATTTTGAGTCTCTCCCTGAGTGGTGGTATAGGCTTGGCTGGATGGAGTGCAGGATTAAAAGATGCTATCCTTCCTCCAACCTTCCACTGTTCTGGATTAATGTCTAATGTAACACTCTGGCTACTGAGCCCAGATCAGCTGCTTAATTCTCCTTTATCCGCTTGCTGCAGCACAAATTGAAGTGAGACTATTTTTAGCCAAATAAGTAAAATACCCTTAGGTGATGTAACATTTCTAATGAAACTGTTATCATTCAACTTTTCAGGGAGTGTGTTTTATATTCCCAAGTCTATGCTGTTGCGAGATATTTCCTCAGTATTCACATGTTGCAGTCATTTCCAATATAATTGATTTCAAATGGATTTAGCTCTACCAGAATACAATTTCAAAAGGTTAACTGATGAGATGTTGGTTTGACATTCAGTTAGGCAAGTGATGTGATGTTTGCATAAGTGTGAAGATTATAAGGAGTGTTCACAGTAATTGCTAATGTAACTCCGATCAGGGTTTATATACATCCAATGTCAATCCACTTATTTATCTGTGCTCCAGAAAATGAACAAAGAGATCAGCATGGCATGACTTCTATCCCTCAGCGGCACAGATGTGATATGTTGGCTTATCTGTGGGAATGGTGCAACACTGTTGATTTGATTGGATCATAACTAAGGTGGGAGCTTGGCTTCATATGTTTTCCCTTACCCCAGTTTTATTTAAGCAGTTTTAAGTATAAACCAATCAAAATGTATTTAAAATTAGTCATTCACTTAATAGGAATCAGCATTGCATTACTGCACATGGATTTGGTTGTTTTCTGATTTAATTAATATACTGTGACCAAGGGTTCTGTTTTCGAATTAATGAGTTTCTGCTAAACAAACTGAACAGTGAATGTAGCAGATGGACAAACGGACAGATGTTACCAACAGAAAGTTTACAACCTGAGCTTTCCATCAGGCCCCATCTGTTGCTCCTGCGCCTGGTTCCTCCCACCACCCTCCTCCAATGCTTCCCCTCATCAGCATCTATCACCAAACCCTCTCCCCTGATGCCATATACACTGCACTGCCTTAATGAAGGACATCAGCATTTAGCCTCTCGCCTGACCTGCTTCACCCTTAATAAACAGTGCTTAACGGCAAATCACGTCTGAGTGCCAAGGAATTAAACATTTGTCTTGCTGTAAATGCGTTTATGTTTAGGTATAACTTGTTGCACTCTGAAAAATACTTGAGAAAACACAATGCAGGATAAAAGATTATATTGGCTGGCACGTAGCTTACAGAGAAGCCTAGACTTCACAGTAATCCTGAACCAAAGCTTTGTGAAGGTTTCTAGATCTTTCTGAATTTACTGACAGATTATAGCAAAGCAAACGGACTTTCGAAGTTACTTGTCCCTGCATTATAATTAGGTGTCCCCTTTTCAGTGTTTCCTTTCCCTCCTCCACCTCTAATGTTCTCCCACGTCTCTGGCAGTATTGCATGCTGGCTGCTTGCTCTTAGACACCACGGCCCTCCTGCCTTGGCTGTTTTTTGTGCCCTGTTCGAAAGGGACCTCCATCTGTCCCTCCACTCAGCCCATTGTGGTGTCCCAAAGCCCAGCAACTTCCACAATGCAGTGGGCGTGCAGTAGGGGGGGGGCAGGGTAAACACGACAGCATCCAGATCCCATTAGAAGCTCTTTAACTCCTACACCCTAATACTCTCAGAGAACTCTGGGAGGAGAGGGACCACCCCCTGTCCTCATGCACACAATGTCACCTTTTACACCCATTCTCATAGGTAATGAGCCTGTGAGCTGCCCTCTTTCTCCCTTCTCATGTACTTTGTTTCCCCTGGATCGTTAGAACAAACTGTCACGTAATAAATTGTCTTAAGCATTATTGCTCTCAGTAGACATAAAGTTGGGTGTACTTTCCTTGCTTTGTTGAACTAGAACTGTTGATGTACAAACCATCTTTGGACATTTATTACTTAAAGTTGGATTTAGGAGATCAATTGCATATATTCTGGTATTGCCCATACTGCAGCTACTTGCCACTCAAATGTATCCTAAATGACTTTTAATTGAAGACCCCCCTCCCTGAAATTGATGGACAAAGACCATATATAGATATAATACTTTTACTGGAGCATGACAAAAACTCAATGGACTCTGACAATAAAACAGTCTTTACAATGGAATACATGACAGAAAAATGTCACTGTCTAAATACAAGACTGAGAAAGGTGTGCTTGGAAAATTCAAATTAAGAAAGGAATGTAAATAAATACAAATATCTGAAACATATCTAAATGTCAGTCTGGGCCTATGGTCTGGCCCAACTGTTTTGGAATAATCTAAAACTGAGCTACACAGTCTGATGGTGATAGATGGAACCAGATTCTGTATACGTTTTATTCATTTATATTTAATTGCTTCCACCATGCTGACCATGGCAAACACCATCCCTCCATCTTCTCATAACGCCAGCCGTGCCATCTTCCATTGTTTACTTCTGTCGTTTCCCACATCTCTTTCTCCATCCATCTCCTCAGTCTTTCTTCTACCAGCTGCTCCTCTAAGTCTAGGGCGTCTCCGTTTCGGGCTGCTCCACCTCTCAACCTGGGCACTCATATCCCCATGCTCCCCACAGAGGCGTGTGTGTCTCTATGTGTGCATGTGCACCGTGGCTCAAGGGGAGGGGGGATCACTGTGTCTGCCCCAGTTTAAAGGCAGTGGGATTACCGGCACACAGACACTGATTAAAGCCTTCCAGCCTCCTATGGCCCCATTAATACAATCTTAATCACAATGCTTTATCCCTCCATCTAGCTCCTATGGATCAGGACCTTTTCATTTTAGTGGGAGTCACTCTTGTTTGGCCAGTGGATTAAGTGTGCTGCACACAGAAACTCAAATTTGAGCACGAGAGGAAACAAGAGCAAGCTTCACTCCTCACTTCAAGAACTTATCTGTTGTTATTTTGTCTTTTTTTCTCGGTGAACCAAACTTCCTCTGCCAAAACAGTGAAACATAATTTCATGATGCCAAAAATGCCATTATTCACAATAATGCAAATAGACATTAATCAAAAAAACATGACCAAAAAAGTTTAGGAAATCAAGAGTTGAAGTGCTGCATCACTAATTCTCTGGGCTGATGTCTGACATGACCTCACTCCCCCGGGGGTCCAGCCACAGGTCGTGCTCTGCTAGCTGCGGTCTCGGCCAAGATGGTATTACAGAGCATGTGTTCCCTTCCCATTAAGAGACCTCCATGTCCTCACCATAGATGAGAGCCACTTGATACGCAAACAGCATTTTTAAAATCATTTCGGCATACATTGTGTTTAGTGCATCATTAGAATACAAATTAAAAAACAAATATTAAACCTAAAAAGTATTTCAAGCTAACAAAATGCAAATATTTCCTCCAAATTATGATATGATTATTAATATTTCTTCCAAAATGGTGGAATTGTGATCTTCATCAGCATGCTCCAATCTCCAGAGACTGTCCTTTATCTCTGGGTTTTGTAATCTTGTATCCAAAGTTAATTTACGTGGATTATTTCATGTATTTGAACTCAGGAGTATAATCCACATATACCCTGCCCCCACCATGTTTGTGGAAACAAAACAGCAAAGACACATAGAGGGTGTACGCCAGCTAACTCTGCCAGTACTTTCTCACAGGCCAAATGTCTGCCTGTGTGTAAAGCTATGTGTCATTCCTATGCCAAGGCTGACACACAAGAGCAGAGAGGACTAACTTGTGAATGGGGAGCAAGGACCTTGGTCACCTCTTCTGCCCTCTCCTTCTCTTTCCTCTTCTCCTTTAACCTCCCAACACACTAATTCCCCTTTCCCTCTCTCATCCCTCTCTTACATGCTCTCACTCTCATCTCTGTTGCTTTCCAAATTGGCCCAGCTGTCCATCAGCCCCCCGCAGTTCCCCCAGCTGTCTGCCCTCCCCAAACGAGAAGCCCCACAACAATACGGGTCACAGGTCAAGAGAAAGAACAGGCTGCGTTCACAATGGACCAGTGGCGCCCAGTAAAACAATCGCTCCCTTTTTCTCCTCCAGCCTTTCTCCCCTGTTGCCAGGACTGAAAAAGACAAACCTTTTGGAGAGGTAGCTGAAGAGGGGGGAAGTCCTCTTGAACAACAGCCTTAGAGGCACCTTCCCCTTCTTACAATTGCCTCACCGACCACAATGATAAACACACTTGAACACACCTCTTGCTCTCACCTCTTCATCTTTACACTCAGTCCCCCCGCTCTTTGTCTGTTTCAAGTGCAATCATTTCCCTCAACGCAGTCATTAAAGTCAAATTCAGACTTTTGTCATTAGTTGAGTGATATAAATGTGTGAAGGAAACTTGCTGATCTGGAAATAATAAAACTAAAGTTTATTTTCTCGTCATTCACCTTTAGAATACATTTTTAAAACGTACTGAGGACAGAGGTAAGATCATTTCCCCAAACATATTTAAATATTTTCAACATCTATCGTCTTGTCTCTTAACAGAAATCTGGTTATTTTCTCTCTGTGTTAATGTGGATGAATTCTTTTAAAAGGAGAATGTGCCCTACAGTGTTTTGGCATGAGCTAGATGTGAAAATGGGACATGTGGGTGAGAACAGCAGCAGAGATTTAGAAAAGCCTCTGACACATTCACCTGTTCCCCAGAGCTGTTTTCCCATGGCCCACAACAGCCTCCCGTCTGACCTGATAGAAACCCAGAGCAAGCCTCTGAATGACATAGAAACACACACACACACACACACACACACACACACACACACACACACACACACACACACACACACACACACTGGAAATAAGTTCTCCTTTATTGTAGCTTGCAACTTAATCTTAATTTCTGTACAATAGAGTCAAATGTAATTATTTTGAAATGAAACTGAGCCACTTAACATTTGTTTTTTTGGTCTCAGAATCAATTTCCTGTTTTTGTTTGTTTGTGTATTGGAGTTGTTTCATATAACATATGCCTTCATATCAAAGTAGGCTACTGAGAGATGTTAAAATAAGAAAGCTGCACAACATAATGGCCAAATTGCATTAATTCAGTTAACATCTGAAACAAAGTGTGTTCAGAGAGTAAGTGTTATATTAGAGCTGGCAATGATTTACCCGTTAAAAAGGATTCCAATTAACTTAATTAGGATTTTATTTTTTTCTAAATTACAAAAAAGGGATTTCACAAACCTTATCACTTAGAAAGTGATACAACATTTGAAAAGCAAAAAGGAATCTATTTGAATGTGTTTTTGAAATTGTATGTATTGATGCTGGATATAGTGTAGGTATACTTTATACAGGGAGACATTAACTTTTTGTTTAACTGAAACTCAAGTATAGGATGAAAGTGTAACAGAAAACACATGGCAAATATTGTTACTAGGAAATAGCATATAATATAAGAATATTTATTCAATTAAGTGCGAAACAGCAAAAATATTTACAGTACAGTATGACACAATGTGACACCAAATTCAAAGTACCTGAAAGACCTCAAATAAATAAATAAAATGCAGTACAGATGCTTGTGACTGACAACAAAACCAAGAAGACATCGAAACAAAAACTGCTGTGAAAAATATAAAAAGACGTAATCAAAATAAATATTAAATACAGATATAAATAAATGCATTGCTTTTTGTGGCGTAGGGGACATTGGTTTTAGGCCTCAGTGCACAATTTAGGCTTTCCCTGGATGAACTTTTGTTTAATTTATCTTAATACGCAGACACTCAGATTTCCTATCAAAGTTAGTTTGTTCATGTGTTTTCTCCAATCTCTACACTTGGAACATCTGTGTGTATCTTTAGTGTGGATATCTGATTTGGTACATTCATCTTTAGTCACAACTGAGGGGGAACATTCTTTAAAAATAATTATAATCTAAATAACATAACAAAAAAATAATAAATAAAATATTTCAAAGTAATGGGTGCGTGTTTGTATCAGGTAGATTGAGTTGAGGTGGTAAGTCTCTCTGAGTATTCAGTGCTCTCCCAGAGGTACTAGACAACATAATGCAAACACATTTCTCTATACAGTCAGTACCACAGCCATTTGTACAGCAGTTCATTCAAGAGCAGAGCTCCTATTCAGGCCAGTTTCAAAGAGTCAAACACTGCTCCTCTCAACTTTTCATGTTCATATTTCAGATGCCCATCTGTGAGGCGACAAGGTGAGAGGGATTGAAGGAGTCAAAGGCCACATCGAGGGGCATCTCATAGCGTGAAGATTGAAAGAGTGGATGGCCCTGAGGCCCCCCTGGCATGCCGCCAGTGTGGTAATGGTGCGACGAGAGGTAGTGGGAATTGTGGCCTGAGTGGGGGGTGTAGTTTCTCTCGGGCTCACGTGGAGAGGGCTCCTGCTTCAGGGCATAGTTGCCACTGATGCTCAGGGGGGGAGTAAGGGGCCCATCGTATGGTGGGGTGCCGCTGCTGCACTCGTTAGGGGATGGGTTGTCGTATACAGGCCCCTTGAATCCCTTCATATGGAGTAGGTGGGATGCCTCCAGGGAGCCATAGGGGGGGCTGGGAAGGCCTGGAGACGGGAAGCTGAGAGGATGGCTTGCCTGACCCCCCACACCACCCATCCCCGGGCCTCCACACTTATCGTCCATCTTGTTGTTTATCGGACTGGATCCCATCTGCATGCAGCCGGCCACGAGGTTACTGGTGGGCTGAGAGAGACCTTTGCACAGAATCTCCACAAAGCCATGGCTGTCAGGGGACTGGCCGTTCTCGAGCGACTCCGACAGGGCCCAGATATAGTTGTGTGCCAGCCGTAGGGTTTCAATCTTTGACAGCTTCTGTGTCTTGGAGTAGCAAGGCATCACTCTGCGCAGACTTTCCAGGGCGTCGTTCAGCCCATGCATACGGGAACGTTCTCTCGCATTGGCTTTAGTTCGCCGGTTACGAAACCTCTCCTGTCTTGCTTTGGTCATCTTCTTCTTCTTAGGGCCTCTCCTTTTGGGAGCATGTTCTCCATTTGGTCCAATCTCCTGATCATCATCATCATCATCATCATTGTTATCCTCCTCATCTTCCTCCATATCCTCACTGCCCATGTCTGTGCAGGAGTGAATTTGGCCCCCTACACTCATGCCATGGTTCTCCTCTCCATCCTGAGAGCTGCATTCATCTTCCTCCAGCCAGCCCAGGGAGCTCACCAGCTCACTCACATCTCCGCTCTTTCCAAATGGTTTGGTCATCATTTTTATCTGAAAAAAACAAACAATTCAGTCAATATCATGAATGAGTGTACAGAATGAGTGCTCTCATTTCAGCACTGAAGTGTGGACAGCTCACTCTAAAGAAAGGGTTGCTCAGTCTAACATGGGATTATTTAGAATGAAGTACTGGGTGTTTTTCCAATAGAGGAAATATATGGCTGTTTTAAGAATAAATGATCCCCTGCTGTTATACTGGAGTCGCTACAGAGACGCTATCAATCTAGGACACGACAGGATTTACTCAGCATAAAGCTCAAAGATTAAATAGGCAACATAAAACTGAACACACATGTGGACAAGCTGCCCTGATTTTAGAGCTGTTTTGTTCATTACATGTATAAATCTTGCAGAATAAATTAATATAGCCCAAATGTTACAATCGATTAATTAAAACAATATTTTTTTTAAAAGTCCAGACAAAGAATTTGCTATTGTTTGGAGAAAAAAATATATCTGCCCCAGTTGTGCACTAATGCATGTAAATGTGGCGGATTATTGTAATATATGAATTCAGAACTTTAGACACACAACTGTGTCCGGACTAATGCCACAGGACGTAACTGCAAGAGCACTGAAAATAAAATATTTTAATTTGTTGACATCAACAGACATTTTGCTGAATTTAGTAGTCTAAAATGTGATTCCTTTTTAAAATGTAATTTGGATCAGTTACTTTATACAGCTGGGCTGATCATGAACAAACGTGTAAACTCACCTGTGTGGATTTCGGCAATTGCTCGCTCTGTGTAAAGTAAGAGTAAGACCAGGTCTATAAAACTGGGAATTAGTCCAGAGTTGCTCGTGTCCTGAACTCTTCTGCTTCCTCAGATAATCATGAATGCGCTTGGAACTTGCTTCTCCAAATGGCACGATCGGGCAGATATCGCTGACTTAGCCGGGTAAGCCCCTCCCTCAGGGGCCCCACCCACCATCAATTCATCCAAACGCGCGTGGCGGGCTCGTGGCCAGAAGTTCCACCCAGAAACATAATGCTGGACAGAGAGACCGGGCGCGGCCTATTGCACGTGTAGACAATGTTTATTTGTAAATCAAACGCTCCTAAAACTCTGGGAGGTCTTGGGTCACTTCATCCAATGCGCAAATTTAGGAGCACACTCCTAAACATTCCCATCATAAATGATGTTGGCAGCACAGATTGATATAGCCTATAGGCGATGTTTTATTGGAGCACATTAGAACATACTAAAATCCGCGGCACTTGTTTTCAATCACCCAAGGAATATTTTCCCTAAATGCATAAACGCCAAAAGAAATCCGTCCCTCATCAGCAGCAAAACACACTCAGGCTGGCTAGACACCTGCATGTTCTCTCGGTCTGAGATATTCTCAACGTGCAATATTTTCGTCATATTTTTGTAAAAGGCTATTTGCATGATAATGAATATTAGTTTTTTTTTCTCACGATTTTATAGCTGAAACGAGGGGCAATATTTGAGTATTCCCCTACTTGTCATTATTTTATAAACCCATATTTTTCTGTTATTAACCATAACACAAATTCCGAAGGGCCACTTTAATACATCGTCCCAATCTAGCATCATGTTGGCAGACAAAGTCCTGCATAATGTTCCTTTTTAGAAGCGACATTATACATCTTCACACTTGAAAATATGGGACTAGCCAAAACATTCCATTATTCTATTTTAATTCCATGTGTTAACCATCTTAATCGATTGTCTATCTCTTCATTAGTCGGTTGAATTAGGAATTTTCCACTTAATTAAACACATTGCAGGCCTGGTCTTCGCTGAGTAAATAGACGCTCTTCCATGTGTGTGCATTTAAGTGATTGTGACAGTTTAGTGTGCAGAGAGCAGGTGTGTGCGTTGTTCATCCAGTCATTCAATTGTTTTCTTCCATTTTTAGCGTCATATTCTGCCCCCAAGGGCTATCTGATTGTTGAATCGATTGGCGCAATAATGAACGGACTGGTACTTAATAGGCTTTAAAGCTGACCCAGGCAGGGGGATTTGTAAACGTACCATCTACCGTATTTTTGATAACGGCCAATCTCGTAGATGAATTGCCAACACAGCATTGCTGGCTAATTTTCAATTTGTAGTTTTTTTATTTGTATTACTTTCAGTGTTTTTCCAAATTGTTTTTCTAAATGATAAAAGTCTCACTGACAATTACTTAATACTTACCTTTTCAACCCTTAGTGCAGGTCTTGAAACGAGTGTAAGGCTTTTTCTGTTCAAACACTCATACTATCTCAACATTGAGCATTTTCCCAAGTGTTGACAACAAATACCAAGGCTTTATAAACGCCCGCGAGTCCTCGTGCGTGGCGGGCCGCCGCGCAATGGGGGTCTTTTGTCATCAGTGGCCATTGACAGCCGGGGTCTCGCGAGCCGCACGTGTCCCTGCATTGATCCCATTGTGCGCGCGATTGCGCACAGCTGTGTTGGAGACTGAACTTTGCCAACTACACTGTAGGCTCTCCTTGTTTCTGAGGGTGCGATGTATTTCCACATCTCAGAAAATAAAGATATGGTCACGTGACTAATCTGCAACATCGCGTAAAAACAGGCACTTACCCAACGATTTATTGAACAGATGGCTGGATATAGGAAGCGTTGGGGGGTGGGGGCATCTGTTGCTTGGATGCTCACGCGTCACCGCTTGCCCAAGATGATGTCTCGTGCTGAAACAGCATTTATTCACCCCACTAACGGCCCTAATCACTGCTGGTCAGTGCACTGGCCATAAAGGCATGTGGACAGAGAGAAAGAAGCGCCCATGTCCTTTGTGTGTGTGTGTGTGTGTGTGTGTGTGTGTGTGTGTGTGTGTGTGTGTGTGTGTGTGTGTGTGTGTGTGTGTGTGTGTGTGTGTGTGTGTGTGTGTGTGTGTGTGTGTGTGTGTGTGTGTGTGTGTGTGTGTGTGTGTGTGTGTGTGTGTGTGTGTACGGCAACAACTCTAGACTAATGTGATGTGCCCAAAGGTCCCCAGGTACATACACCCCTACCCCCGAACACATATTCAGCCCTTCTGTCCCATGAGTGTGAGCATGGCCTCCACCACACCTGCAGCCTGCATGGGGAATTGAAGCCTCACAGTCTCCCACAATCCCCATCGGTTTCCCAAATGACTGACTGACTAACAGAGAGGGAATTGTGTTCTGCTCTCATTTGAGCAGTAACATAGATAGGCAGCCTTCTGGAAAAGGTCATGGTCGACACATTTGATCTAAAACAACTTTTGATGAGTTTGCATGATTCTTATCCTGGATTTTCTAACCAATTCAATTTTTTAGTAGACTTATATTACTACATGGCTTAAAATATCCTAAGAAAGTGTGAGAGAACATTAAGATCATTTTGCAAGTGTTATAAGTTTGTGAGGCTGGTAAAACTGGCTAAAATGCATTCATATTTGGACATGAGCTGGCCCAAAAAAATGTATAATAAGATTTGACCTAAAGTACCAGTCTTAGCTATATTTAAGGGCTGTTGTTGCTATTAAAGGGGTAACCCCTGTCCTTACAAAAAAAAACCTTGCCACAAGTGAGTTGTCTCGCTCTGGTCCCCTGGGACTCGGAGTGGAATGGGAGGGAATCGTGCGCTGTGCTGACAGATGGGTCCTTGTTCCTGTCTTTTTCTTCATCTCTATCTCCCTCTCCCTCTTTTGCTAAAACACAGACACACTCACACACCAAGACTGCACGAATACAATAGGAATTAAAGCTCTACACACATGCTCCCTGCACAGCTTCTGAAAGCTGAGCCCCTTGTAGTGATCATAAAAGATGGAGCGAGCGTGGATTTGCAAGAGGGCTTGGTGTTGTAAGGGGTGGGGGTGATGTGGCACAGGATGGTAGACCAAATTTTAAGGTTTGGTTGTGGCAACCTGTATTCATTTTTACACTTTTAAAGGTATCTGTTTCATTGTTTTTTGAGAAAAGTTTCTTGAGCAAGTTAATCATGTGCGTATGCACCAATTATTTACATTTTATAGCTTATAGCTTTACAGTAATTGTGTGTGTTTGGGTGTTAAGAAATCCCTCAGTTCTCCCCGTTTGCTGCTCACTGAGGCTGAATATGCTACATAGCAGACTTTCCTGAGGGAGATTCTGATTCTGTGCTGCACACAGGGGAACATCAGTGGTCTCACACACACAAATGCACACACAGTTGTGGACTTTTAACCTCAGTTAAATACCTGGATCGTTATTTTTATTGTAAAACATTTAAACAAGATTTTGAAGATAGGGGAGATAAGTCTAAATTGTGTTATTTTTTGTCATTTCTTAAGTTAAAACTCAAGCCATTTGTTCTATTTTATACATATGTGTTTTTTCTCTCAAACTATATAATATTCATAATGATTACAACCTAAATTTAAGTTTACAATTGCAGGTTTTCACTGTGCCATCTGCATGCCATCGTACAATATATCAAGGCACACAATGTAGACTCAAAAAAGGCATATGTGTGAACTGATGCCTGACTGACAAGAGGAAAGCTGTCTATATCTCCTTGTGAATATGATCCCATGTTTTGACTTCACACAAGCATACATTTCTGGGCAAATGGCTAGCATATCCAGAAAACTAAGATGTCAACAAATTATAGTTATCTGGTTCAAAAGGTTTGCTTTGATAAGATCTAGCAGAATCTCACCCAGACAATATGAGCAGATTGTGTGCATCTTATTCCTCTTCCTTTAGGCTAATGGACTTGGAAAACATTCCAATCGGGCAGAAATGTAGCTACAGAATGGGAATCAGGCCTGAGGGCAATTCTGACTAAGTGGGGAGAGAGCCATTAAACAAAGGTGCCTGTGGTTTCATATTCAGGATACTTTACAACCTCCGTCCCAGGACATCAACAGTGTTTTTGGGTGTGCTGTTAGAGGGGGCAAAAGAGGGGGAGGAGGATCCATCTGCCATGCTGCCGGTCCTCAGGGAGACGGGCATATCCCAGGGGTGTTTAGGAGAGAGAAGGGCTGAAAGGATTACACCCAACCACTAATCAAGGACGGTAATCTGTGGGCCCCCGTGTAAAATCCCCTACGATCCAAACAACAATTTGTGACAGAAAAAACCTCAGTGTACAGGGACATCTAACTGATGTTGAACAACCTGACAAATCCAAGAATAAATCCAGGTGATTTTTAATTGGGAGAATCAACTCTGGAGGTGTGATTGGCAAAGAGCCATGGTGTCTCTGTGATCAGGTGTGAGTGTCCCACAAGTGGCCTATCTGATTCCCAGTGTGACCATTATGCTAATACAGCAACTAGACAAGCCTGCAACATAAATTAGACTAACGGATAAAAGCACTTTTCAAATTGCAAAAGGTTTTTCTTGCATATTAGTGTATACGTCCAAAATAACAAAATATAAGTAAACCTTTTTATTAGTGTTTCACATGATTTATCTTTTTTTGTTAGACCTTATTTTCTGTACATAAATGCAGAAATTGCTTTCATTTGTCTGTAGTCTTGACAATGAACTTTTAACAGCTGATCCACGCTGACACAAGGTGAGCCCTGCAGAGCAGTTTTTCCTGAGCTTTCCTAAGACTTTGTCACAGCAGGAAGTCACACAAGGTGGGGCGGCTAAGCTGCTGTCCCGGCAGGTCTCTCCATCCGGTAAAGGAATAGCAGGGAATCAAGTTGCCACTAGTTTCATGGTCCCTTGTCAGTATGGTTTTGATGTATGGGTGCTGGTTGGGGTCTGGATCTTGTAGTGGTGGGTTTAAAGCTCCACAGGACTATAGAAGATGCTGCCTAATGATGGTGCCAGTCCTCGAGGGCATAGGGAACTGGAACATCCTGGCCTGCACCTCCTCTACCTCCTGCAGTATGCCCATTGGCTAGGCAGCCTCTAAGCTCCCGATCCCCATAGCCTCATTGTTTAGTAGGCCCGGCACTGTCAATATTAAGCCTGGCTAATGTGATCTAGAGGCAGCTGGAGCAGCCCCGATTATTACCATGACACTGCCGACTGAGGGGTGTAATATCATTAAAAATAAATCAGGTGGTTTGGAGATTTGCTGTAGCAGGGGGGACTTTGAATGACATTAGGTGGGAGAACTGCCATAATTTCATTAGTCAGTTGGGGCACCTCAGAGGATCTGTTGAAACATTTCCTTTAAGTTGAAGTAATTGAATTTGCTCACACAACACTGCACACAAAATGAAAGAAAGGGAAGCTGATGATGGTAATTTATCAAATTGAGTGTCTAACCATTTTGAAAATTAATTTCAGAGATGTTAAGAAATATGCAGAAACATGGATGTCATAATAGGATAATATTCCAATTTGCTAATAACGGCATATTGTAGATAATCTATTTGAAAGCAGACCAAAGGGATATTGCTGTTATTATTAGCCTTTTGTTGTGGATTATTGTTGCAAATGATGAGAAAACGTGAGGCACTGCTAATCTTCTTAAACTGAGCTGTCTGCTCAGCAGACTCAAGCGATCAGAGCTATCAGCAAGTGAATAGGCTGCAGACTGACCGAATCTATTAACAATATAAAAAATAAAATAAGAAAAAGCTTATCTATATTGTAGCCTACATTTTATTTTATTTAATGATATTCTGATAATCGAGAGAACTTTTTTTGTTTTTATTTTTATTTTATTTAGCATATTTTATCCGCTATTAAAGCGGCAGTAGTGCCGTTGGTCTCGCAGCGAGGGTCTGTCTCTATTGTTTTGACGCGCCACATAAACGGTCATTTCAAGGCCCATTGAGCGCGCGATGGATTGGGCCAAAAATCCACTGACGAGTGGGCAGAATTGATTATTGGAGGTGCAGGTAGAGTGACGCCAAAAGTAGTAAATCTGTTTTCTGATCAGCACCCTGACGCTAAATCCAATCATTTCACATCGAAATACGTCACTTGCATTATATCATAGTACTTCGGCTAAAGTCGTATTTTTGGGAAGTTCCAATATTATGGTATAGGCGTACTTATTGTGCAAAATGGACGGTTTCAGACATATGTATGTAATATGTTTGTATTATAATGAATAGCCATATTGTAATGTATTTGTGATTATATTTTGTTGGCCTAATCTGAATAGTAATCTGAATATGCAAATCGGTAGGCAACTATGCACACAGATAATTGTGGTCAAGTAAAAAGTACAACCTATTCCTTATGGAATATATTAGAGTATAATTATGTATTAAGCAGCAGGAATTAAACAAAACACAAGCAAAGTAGGCTATCAGTAACTCAAAATAGTACTTTAGCACAGTTATTGAGAAAATGTAGCCAAAAGTGTACTTCCTACCACTAGATCAGATGATTGACAGACGATAACTTTTTATCAAGCAAAGCAGAATATACATTTGTATTGTTATTTTTGTATTGTAAAATATATATTTTTTTAAGTCACTGAGTATTTTTGTTGTATGAAAACCTTGAGGTAAACCTACAATTTACTGACAAGAGTTTTTTTTTAAAAATGTAATTATTTGAATCGAGTTGTAGCCAAAAGCTTTATGGGGTCGAGTCTTCCTGCTGTATAGCAGTGACATCTAGTGGCTCTATTTTAGACTACAGTCTCCCTCCTTTTTTATCGTGGTTTTCATACTGCAGGCCTACATGGTGTGTAAACAGGTGGGTGCAGTGGTGCTGAAGCACCCCCAGGATAGCCATAGCACCCCCTAAGCACCCCTAAGAAATGTATGTGTCTTTTTTTTAATGTGTAAAATTCATATTTTGAAAAATGATTGATTCGAAAGTAATATGCCAACCTTTCCAAATCCAAAAGAGGTCGGTTTGCGTGCGGCAAATATGCACGCCCAAATTAGGTAATCAGAATAAATGGAACCCCAGTAATTACATGTATAAACCATGTATTTAACATATATTGCATAATTGTATGCATTTTTCAGAAAAAGTGGTAGTTTGGTAAACAGTGACATCAACGACATGTTTGGTCTGTAAAATGCCCGAAAAGTAAAAGAATGGGAGATAAATCTCCCAAAGTCTCCACATTTTATTATATTTGTAATGTGTTTCTGGTCCTCTTTTAGTTGAGACAGTGGCCGTTTCTCAATCTCGAGGATACTGGCTCCCAAGCCAATATTTCAAGGATGCTACGTCATTGAGTGCCGCCGAAGCACTGTTCCAATCTCCAGCATACTTGGAATTCCACCGAGGCCGCGTCCTTGATTTGGCACAGCGGCGTGCGTTGACGCTTCACCATTCACGGCCCGTCCACACAGCGGCGTGCGTTGAAGCTTCCAACGCTTCTGCCCATTCACTTTGAATGGGGTGACGTCACTTTTAGCCGAACTGCATCGTGGGAAGCGACGCGGAGCGTTGCTGGCATGGCTCGCTGCTGGCGTGGCTCGCTGCAAAAGTTGAGCAATGTTCAACTTTTGACTCCTCGGCAGAAGCGTCAGCCAATCGAATCATATGCCAGTACAAGCTCTAGCCAATCAAACCGCTGCTTGTGTGTCAGGGGCGGGAGATTCATGTGTGGTTGTTGGTCGAGTGTCAGACACGCCCGCCGGCAAGCGTCAACGCACGCCGCTGTGTGGACGGGCCGTCACTTTGAATGGGGTGACGTCACTTTTCACCAAACTGCATTGTGGGAAGCGACGCGGGGCGTTGCTGGCGTTGCTCGCTGCAAAAGTTGAGCAATGTTCAACTTTTGACGCCTCGGCAGAAGCGTCAGCCAATCGAATCATATGCCAGTACAAGCTCTAGCCAATCAAACCGCTGCTTGTGTGTCAAGGGCGGGAGATTCATGTGATTGGTTGTTGGTCGAGTTTCAGACACGCCCGCCGGCAAGCTTCAACGCTAGCCGCGGTGTGGACGGGCCTACAATCCCCACAATGCTTTGCGCACGGACCAATTTAAAAAACCCTTGCGGAGAATGGCTGAACCGACGCAGCACACATTTAAATGTAGGTATGTAGTGGCGTAGAACATGTGTTGGTAAATATGTTACTTTGTTACATTCGTTATCACCAAAAATGTGTTCTATGAAAGTAAAGCAAGTTCATAATAGACATCGTGAGGTATTTATTTTCGGTACAGTTTAGGCAAGGCAAGGCAAGGCAAGGCAAGGCAAGGCAAGGCAAGGCAAGGCAAGGCAAGGCAAGGCAAGGCAAGGCAAGGCAAGGCAAGGCAAGGCAAGGCAAGGCAAGGCAAGGCAAGGCAAGTTTATTTATATAGCACTTTTCAACACAAGGCAATTCAAAATGCTTTACAAAAAATGAAAGACATTAAGAAAAAGGTATTTAAAATCAGTCATTAAAAATAAAAGCTAATAAAATAAACATTAAAAGAAAAAATACATGGATAAAAGTTTCAGTGCAGTCTAAGATATGAATAGTTCAATTAAACATTAAAAGAAAAAGTACATGGATAATAGTTACAGTGCAGTCTAAGATATGAATAGTTCAATTAAAAGCAGCGACAAAAAGAAAAGTGTTCAGCCTGGATTTAAAAGTAGTCAGAGTTGCAGCGGACCTGCAGGTTTCTGGGAGTTTGTTCCAGATATTTGGAGCATAATAACTGAACGCTGCTTTACCATGTTTAGTTCTGACTCTGGGGACAGTAAGCTGACCAGTCCCTGAAGACCTGAGAGATCTGGATGGTTCATAATTTAGCAGGAGGTCGGAAATGTATCCTGGGTCTAAACCATTCAGTGCTTTATAAACCAGCAGCAGTATTTTGAAATCTATTCTTTGACACACAGGAAGCCAGTGTAAAGACTTCAGAACTGGAGTGATGTGATCCACTTTCTTAGTGTTAGTGAGGACTCGAGCAGCGGCGTTCTGAATCAGCTGCAGCTTCCTAATAGATTTTGTAGTGAGACCTGTGAAGACACCATTGCAGTAGTCGAGACTACTGAAGATAAAAGCATGGACAAGTTTTTCCAAATCCTGCTGTGACATTAGTCTTTTAATCCTAGATATATTCTTTAGGTGATAGTAGGCTGATTTAGTAACTGTTTTAATGTGACTGTTGAAACTCAGGTCAGAGTCCATGACTATACCTAGATTTCTGGCTTTATCTGTTGTTTTGAACATTGCAGACTGAAGCTCAGCGCTAACTTGTATACGTTCTGACTAGTGCTGCGTACCGGTACGCCGAACCGGTACTGGACTTGTAAAAAGTTTCGGTTCAAGTCCGGTTAAAACCGGAACGTCGGGAACCGGTACTTGGACTCGCAAAAAAAACTAGCACTTACGTATATTCTGGTGTCTGTGGTTATTTAAACATTCCCTGATAAACGTTATTCAGCCTCAATAAATGAGTGCTAATCCCAGTGTGCTCAGTGTACAACATCACATGTCATTTCACCTTCGATTCACGGTTTGAAAACGTAGCATTTCGCCACATGCTAATGCTAACCGGAAGTGAATAATTTTCAGAATAAAATTATTAAGTTAATAGTGTCAACTTCCGTTTTTTTCAGAATAAAACTGATTTAAATTAAATAGTGTATTTAATTCAAAATTACGCCATATCAACATTGATTTTAATTTCTAACAGTATGTATGTACATCACTATGTATGTAGTACTGTATAATGTACACATGTAGAGTTGTAGAAAATACATGGTGTACAGACAGTACAGTACAGTCACTACAGTGTATACTGTATAGTAGGTGTGTAACAGTGTAATGCGTATAGTCTACTCTACACTCTACCTTTCAGCAACGTTTTAGGGATTTAGGCTCAGTCAGCTCAGGGACTGTTTGGTTACTTTAGTTTGGTAAATGAAATAAATGTTTGAACTTTGTAGTAGTTCACTGTAGTTGCTGTCATAAGTCATTTGTAGACTAAGTGGCAAAAAGTGTTTTTTTTACATTTGTACTTTGTAGAGAAATGTAGACACAAGTTGGAAGGGAGCACAATAAACCTGATGAGTTTGAATTTGAGTTGATTATGAGTTTATTTTCAATTGATAATTAGCTCACAATAAGTTCACTTTAGTTACTCACACAACTTGACACAAGTCATGGGTTCAGGTCCGGACTTATAAGTCCGGACCTGAACCTGAACCTCTGGACTTGAGTCCGGACCTGAACCTGAATATGAGTCCAGGTACGCAGCACTAGTTCTGACTTGGCTCCAAGAACCATTACCTCAGTTTTATCTTTGTTTAATTGGAGAAAGTTCTGACACATCCAGTCATTTTGAGTTTATGTTGAAACCGTTAGAGAGAGTGGCACACTTGTTACCCTGTTCCATTCTTCTTCTTTTTCCGAAGCCGTGGCTTGGAAGTATACTTGCTTCGTTTCTGAAGGAAGTGACTTGGAAGTACGCGACTACCAAGCCAGCATCCTCGAGATTGAGAAACGGCCTGTGTATGATGAAGGATATGTCAGGATGTAGGCAGAGCCGGCCCGACCCATTAAGCAACATAAGCGGCCGCTTAGGGCCCCGCAGCCACTAAGGGGCCCCCTAGTAAAAAAAAATTAAAAATGTGATTATTATTTTCTTTTATTTAAAAGAAAAAATCTCAGTACACCGTCGCCGTGATAAGTATGTTTAATTAATTGTGTTAATATGCCTAGATTGCCTACTCTCAAAGTCATGTATTATATTATTGAGTCAATAATATAATACATTAACCGTGCTTTACCTGAACCTCATCATGACACAAGAGAGGACGGCAGGATTGTAATTTCCCGTGTTCAGTGAATGCAACAGAGGCAAGACAGCAGACCAACCAGAGAGTTGAATGGAAATAAAAATCTGTCTTATTGGCTGACAGGTACCTATCCTGTGAGCTGTGACAATGTTTAAAATAAACTGTCAGTCGGACTCAGAGTTTTTGAAGATGGACATAAGAAAACATTTTCTTAAAAAAGACGACAATTCTCAAGTGGTGGCTCACACAACAACCCCAGAGCCACCACTTGAGCCAGGTAAACACGGTATGTAAATGTCAGTAAACTTCCAAGTTATGCGAACATGTAAGCAAAGCATAAATTACAGCTACGTTGACGTTACTTTGAATCGCGGGGGTAAGCTAAACCGTTGGCAAGTAGCTATAGCTAGCCAGATATATTAAATAAACACTTTGTCATACAATCTAAATGTAATGTTTTTTAGCGTTACCTGGTGATTTCAAAGAAAGCTCTCTGGGAAATGTTGACTTACTGTTCGACATGAAGCTAGAAGCTACCTTACAGTACACAGTTGATCCGGAGTCCTGTCAGTTAAAGTGTTTAATAGTTAACTTAGCTAAGCATCAACCTAGCACTGAAATATATGGATGTTATGTGACAGTATTTCTGAGAAAAAGTCAGCTGAAATGGTGGCATAGTTGCCACTGCTTTACGTGCCAACAGCATGTTTGAACGTATTTGCAGCAGTAAATGTGGCTGTTTGGCCACTGACGTTGCCATAACAACACCTGAATTTAAATGTGCAACCTCTTTTTGTGACAGATTTTTGCAAGAAATTATAATTCTTCTGAATGATATTCCTATTGACAGCTAGTTTCTATGTGAACATTATGAGATGGACAGCCAGAGAGAATAAATGAAAAACAGTTATGAAATACTATATGACAAAACAAGAATACAGTTTAAGTGATTTTTAAAATATCCATAAAAAAAAATCTATTTACAGTTCTGTTTCATATGGGTGTTGAGAGATGTATCCATAGATCTCTTAAGTTTGCTCTCAAAGTGCACCAGATTGATGCTTTTAACTTCAATATCTAAAATCTTCCCGGGGGAGCATGCCCCCGGACCCCCCTAGAGGAGGTGAGGACCCCCCTAGAGGATGTTAGGTCCACAGTGTTTACATGCTTATTTATACAATATGTGTGCTTATGCTAACATCATAAGACAAAAGTTGGTTCCATGTTGTGTGTAGTGAGAACGTGTGTGTAGTGAGAATGCTTGAGGGGGGCACTTGAGGGGGGCCCCCAAGCCCGCTTAGGGCCCCCAAAAGTCTAGGGCCGGCCCTAGATGTAGGAAAGCCTGAACTCTTGTGTGAACATTGGATAAAGCCAGGTTCATATTCTTGTTTCATGTTGTTGACATATTAGAGTCAAAGGTTTGCACAGAGCGAAATATATTTGTGTTGCGCCATACATCAGAAAAAAATGCATTAAAAAAGTAATTTCCTGCATTTTTCTACTGATAAAGTGTGATATAAATAATGTAAAGGCTTTCAGATTGCTGTAGTTCACTAAACAGAGACATTAACGACATGTTTGGTGTTGAAAATGTCAGAAAAAGTGAAAGAATGGGAGAGAAATATCCCAAAATCTCAAAATTGTATTATATGTTTTGTGTGTTTGTGGTCCTCTTTCAGTTGAGACACTGTAGGATGCTTCCGTAAAAGACCAAACACTGGATGTCTTTCAGTCGCCAACATGTGTTTTCGAAGCACTGATATTAACGGGGAAACCCTGCAGGACTCAAATGCCTATGTTCCCCTAACTCATTTGGGAGTGATTACCCATCAGCCTCAGGGGTAACGCTGCCCTTCCTCTGCACGTTGTTTCTCTTTCAGAAACACAGGGTGTTTCTCAATGTCGAGTATGCTTGCTTGGTAGCACATGTCTTCCGAGTCACTTGCTTCAGAAGCGAGGCAAGAATACTTCCTGGCCTTCGGAAAACGAAGAGTGGAACAGGCAAGCAAGATAGCAAGGGGGGGCATATTGTGATGGCCAGGCCTGTCATAAAATCCCCCCCCCCCCCCAAAAGAGGTTTCTATGAATCCCACCCTCAAGCATTTTTCAGGGTATGGTTCTAGGACTGGTACCAATAAATGGAGCAAGTTTCTTGAATGTCACACTTTTATTTTGTAAGATAGCAAGGGGGGGCATATTGTGATGGCCAGGCCTGTCATAAAATGCCCCCCCCCCCCCCCCAAAAGAGGTTTCTATGAATCCCACCCTCAAACATTTTTCAGGGTATGGTTCTAGGACTGGTACCAATAAATGGAGCAAGTTTCATGAATGTCACACTTTTATTTTTGTAAGATAGCAAGGGGGGGCATATTGTGATGGCCAGGCCTGTCATAAAATCCCCCCCCCCCCCCAAAAAAAAGAGGTTTCTATGAATCCCACCCTCAAGCATTTTTCAGGGTATGGTTCTAGGACTGGTACCAATAAATTGAGCAAGTTTCATGAATGTGACACTTTTATTTTGTACGCATAGCGTATATAATAATATGCTGACAAAGACTATGTAACATTTGTAAACATATTTTGATTATTAGATGACAACTATGTAAAATTAAACAATACATTGTATAGCACGTTTATACAGACAGGATGTAACAATAATGATAAAAAAAAGATTAAAAAAAACAAAAACTGAAAAGGAAGTGACGAATGAATTTCGACACCTCAAATACGGAGCGAAAAGTTAAACCAGAAGAATCAAGACTATGAGCTACCACTAAACAACTCACAGTCTGAAAATTACCATTAATAAAAACCCTGAACGTTTACTTTTCATTTTAAACATCGTTTTAAGGTGTAAACCTATGGTGTAAACGTGTCATTTAGAGGTGTAAACGTGTCATTTAGAAATGCGCGTTCCCGTGACAAGGGGGGCATTTCATGACGGGGAGGCATAATGTGACACAACACCGGCTCTTTTTGGTGTGAACGCGACAAAAGAGTTCTCATGAACTAAGTTCTCATGAACCTTTGTGGGAAAAGTACTGCGGTGTGAATGCGCCTATTGTTTCCAGGTGCTTCCTGGGCATTAACCCCAAGACGGGCTCGAAAGCCAAAAAGAGGCATGGCAATTTAAACCCCCATGTCAGCACATTCTTCAGAAAAATTGTTGACTTCGAGTGGATGTCTGTAGACATGTGTTACGTGCTCCCCTCCTTGTTTTCTTTCTGTCTCCCTGCTGCAGGTGCACCTGGTCTGCCCCTGGCTCCGCCTCTGCCCAGGTGCACCTGGTCTGGCTCCGCCTCTGCCCAGGTGTTCCAAATTCCACTCAGCTGTGTATATATAAAGAGAAGCTGGAGGAGGATGTCTCGCCTGTCCTAACGCCGGGAGACACTCTCCTTAGAATACCTCTTTGCCATTTTGAGCTGTAGGCCATATTTTTCCAGGTGTCTTTATGTTTAGCCTGGAGTACCTGGTAGTCCAGTTTTCGTGGCTTTATTTTGTTTCCCATAGGGTTTATAATTGATTTTTGGTTAGGGGGGGAAGTTCTGGGTCCTACGGCCCGTGGTGTGGCTGGCTCGGGTTCCCTCCTTCTGTTTGTTCCTTTTGGCCAGTCCTCCAGACCTCTTTTTGTTTCCCGTTTTGCTTGTGTGAGCAAACGGCTGATTATCAATAAATGCTCGTTACCAAGTACCGGTTATTGCGTGTATTCTTTCATGTTGCGGGTCTCAGCACGAGCCAATACCGCGGAGTAGAGGTTGGGGCCGTAACAACATGTCCAAGACACTGTGAAATACTTTGCACTTCAATGGAGTAATAAAAAGTTATATGGGCATTTTCTTTGTTTTTCTTTGTTGATTGAGCTGATTGAATTTATGGTACAATCCCAGTCAAATTTACAATATATTGATAGATATTTATATTTACAGTAAATTACTGGCTACTGTGTTGCATTACTTCTACAGTAATAGTGTGAAAATACAGGTAATTACTATAATTTATGTACAGCAAGGTAGCATAATACCACAGCTCTGTACTGCTATATCACAGTAATTCCATGGGCATGGCAACTGTAAAGTCACAGTATTTAGTTGTACTTTTATTCTAATTTACTGTAAAATATATACAGTCAATTACTGTGAAATATTTACAGTCAATTACTGTGAAATATTTACAGTAAATTACTGTGAAATCCATGCAACTAGTAGCCAGTAATTTACTGTAATTTTACAGCCAAACATTTTACAGTGTACCACCTGTCCTCTGGACCCTATCCCCTCAAACCTCCTTCAGACTATCGACTATCGCTCCTGATATTCTACCATTTCCCACCCATTTCATCAACACTTCTCTAACTTCTGGTCACTTTCCAAACAGCCTCAAGGAGGCAAGAGAAAACCCTCTCCCAAGACATATGACACTTCTCATAGGATTTCTTCAATTGAGTCTGAATCAAAATAGGCTAACATCTTAGTCTTGAGTTCGACACAGACATATTTTACATGGCTGCCACACACACACACACACACACACACACACACACACACACACACACACACACACACACACACACACACACACACACACATTGCTGACCCAAATAAAAGCGTATGCTTGAAGTCATACGGCGGAGCCTGCTTCTTTCTCCATCCCCCTTTTCAATCTGCACTTTAGCTTTCATCGCAATTCCTCCTATGCTTTGCACCACATGCTTTACAGTAGACCTCTGTCTCACCTACCAGAACCTGAGCATCATCAACCTGCCTCCTCTCCCCTCCCTTCCACAGGATATTCACAACTGGCACACTTTACTTCATAGCTTGACATCTTCTCATAGCATCCAGCAGCATATCTCTCATCAAGTTTTTGCCTGTTGAAGAAAATAGGAATGGCTCCTAAAAGAGAATCCTCCATTAAGAAGTCTCCTTCACCAGTGGACCAACCCAGACTGGGTCCTCCTTATCCCTGCCTCCATGCAGCTCCAAAATCTGCTCCGGAGCAGAAACCTAGGATGCTGCATCTTTCTGATTCACCCTTTGATCCCAGTACCCTAGAGGTGAGTTGTGTATGATTTTTATGACAAAGCTAATGTGGGGCACTCAATTAGCCTCTGAGTCCTATTAATCCTATTTTCTGTAGTCAAGATGTAACCATGATGATAAAGCACAGGGAGAGATACAAGATAGTAATTTGTTTGCCAATAAGTTCTGTAAAAGCACAACATGCTTATCATTTGCAATGTAGCTTTCTTCTGACGCTAATAAATTCAATCTGGAATGAGATAAGCTAAAGAAAGAAATGGGGCACTAAGCTGTCAGTCAGTCAGTGACCTCCTTAGGGAGAAAGATGCATTTTCTGCCACAGTATGTGCTAATTCTTTCATTAGGAAGATGATTTCAACAAATCAATGTGACTATACACCACTGATTAGAATAACTAAAATAACTAAACTAAATCCCTTATTCATACCGCAGCAAGAGAAAATGTGTTATTCTTCACAAGATTAATAATTCAGAGAGTTTTCATTTGCCCCACTTTTCAAAGCTACACACTGGCTGCAAAGAGAGGAGAGCTTCTGTCCTTCAACTTAGATAAAAAGCTTTTGTAAAAATTCACAAAATGCACATTCACCTGACCAAGCTGAAGCCCATTGATTAATGGAAGTCATATCGCATATGGTAGTTCTAAATTTTGGCTGCTTACCTTACAAAATAAAACATTTAATGCAAAAAGGCACTGAGCAAAGAGTCTGTTCATTAAAATATAACCTTCACACAGCTCTAAAATACATTTTAAAGGAATCCTTACCTAATTTGTTTGCTATCTGTTAAAAAGATTAAATACTGCTTTAGGGTACTACTTATTATATAATCTAAAATGTAAGTCCCATTTCTTGAACCCTCTGAATGACTGGACAAGGATAAAATACGAGTTTCTACATTTAATAAGTATAAATAAGATGGAAAGACATATTGGGATTAAATAAACAAAGTATGTAACGTGATCAAGGAAAACATGTTAACATACAGTAAATCCAAAACATAGATTAAAGGTCAATAAGATAAATCTGTTTTAATGTAAATATGTCTTCGAAGAAACTCAATTTATATTGATGCCCACATTAGACTTTGTGCTAATATTCTTTAGCTTTGTCTGTGCTCTAGCTTTGCTGCCATCTTCATGTGCTTTAGGTGTTACACTGTGTCATTCTTGCTGCATGATGCGTGTCCCATTTAGCCTGTGTGAATATCTGGGCCAAGTTAAGAAGCCCGCTTCTGCTCACAGTGGGACCACAGACATGACAGGAGGCCAGAGCTCCTGCTGGCGGAGGACGGTTCTTTAGCCACGCTGTTAAGAGATGCAGCAGCAGTCCATGATCTCACTGGTCGAAAATGATCCATCATTCCTTTACAGCCAGACACTCAAATCTTTGATGCATTCATTTACCCAATTAAGGGCAAAATCATCAAAGTCAAACTTGCACAACAAATAGACAAAGATCATTTAAAACATCCTAAACCTGTGCATAATCAAAGACTCGACTGGTCCGACTCCTAATTAACATCCCTTAGTAGAGTCCATGTATTCACTCATTACTCTGCAAGGTTAAGGGCACGTTCCTAAATGTAATTTACTTTCAAAATCACCTCTGAACATGTTTTAGACATTTATCACTGTCCTTGGCATAAGAATGTGTGTCTTATATGGGTTTTCGACAACATCAGTGCAGATGCTAAAACGTATTTATCCAGAAACCATGAATATGGATCGTTGTAATTTTGACACAAGATGTCAGTCTTCACTGACCTAATTCTCAAATTACCCGACATAACAAGGATTCAAATATTCCATTTTGTCACAAAATCAAAAAAATATTTTACAAAAAAAATAGTTTTTAATGTTAGTTTAATCTAATATAAATTGTGATGTCACAGAATGTAATTCTGATTTAAGGTTAACACTAAATAAGGTAAAATGTTTTAGTTTACACCCTTAAATGTACTTAATACTTGTATCTGTCACCTCAGTCATAAAATTAGTAGTTTAAGGAGGTTTATGGATATATAATTAGTGTCCAGTAAATCACAAGCTATACCCACGTTTATATTCCTATATATGGAGCGTAGCTGTTCGCCCTGAAGCTAGGACGTCGTGCGTGCTACGTCATGACGCACGGCTGCTGTGGTTTTCTCAACCTTCTCTGAGAGCCGTCACACATTCTTTGGTTAGCCGACGCCTCGGACACACCTCAGCCAACAGAACCATGGTGGGTTTTTGTTCCACTCGACTTGAATAACATTACCATTTATCTTGTGTGATTAGCTTCTTCTTTATAGAAAATGTTTTAGCTTTACAACGGTGTTAAGTTGAGTTTGAGTGTCTGAAATGGCTCGCGGGTTGCTAGCGGAAGTGCAACTTTTTGAGAAGCTAACATTAGCCTGCACGGTAACTGTAGATAAAGTTAACAATCTCACGACAAGCTAATCAATGTCGCTGGAATATCTACTTGTAAATGAATATGTGCTGAATGTGCTTTAGTTAGCAAATATCTGATGTGAATAGATCTAACTATTTTCAAACTATGTTCAAAAGCTTTTGAAGTCAACCCAAGCTAGCCTTTTTATTGCGTAGCAAAAGGAACACTTTTCATGTAGCCTTATTTCTCTTTGAACAGTCTGACTTCTCGGAAGATCAAATCCTTGGTGAGTTTTGATTTTGTTTTGTGGCTCTTCAAGTTCTCTCCTGTATTGCATGCTTTCATTCTTGCTTCTTTAAGATGACACTTTGCCCTGTATCTTCACTATCATCCTGCTCAATGCCCGCCTGACATAGTAGTTCTGGTTTTAAGCTAGGTTTGCCTTCTTTATTTCCGTACTGTTTCATCACTTTCCACTTGCAACTGCTTGTCCTTTCCAGATTGAATTTAACCTGGATCAGATTCATGGTAAGTCTCTGAAAGAGGGACCGCCTTAGCACAGAACTGATGGCTATCTCGGTGTGTTTAGGGTGTGATCTGCATGTAGATTTTGGTAACAAAACAAATCTGTAATAAATGTGAATGATGGTTGCTTTGCACTGTTGTTTGGTACGTCAAAATCAGTCATATTGTGCATATAACGTTATAATACTATTTCCCCGCTTTGACAGTTTGTCGCAGTGTTTTTACGTGGTCAATCATGCATTACAGCACTTATTAGTAAGCCTAAGTAGCCAGGGTCACATTTGTCCTCATAAGTCTTGTTCTGTTGGACTGTATTCATTCCTGGTTGTGTCAGCTTGCCATAAACTTTGCCTGTTATCTTCCAAGCAACTCATCTCCTAGAGCGTGCCCTTTTTTGGTGCTGGATACAGTGGTGCATGGTTTTTGTCCTAAGGCTGGTTTGTTTAATCACACTGACATAATAGGCTATAGCTACTCTCACTCTCCTCCTACTTTCCTCCACTCCTCTAATACCAAATATGGTGTTGGGAAAAGTGCTCACACCCCAGAAGGGAAGAGGCACATTCCTCAGAACAGGAACAACTCCACAACAGTGCCTGAGCTTTTTGGGGAGAATAGCTGCCGCCCGGATGTTGTGTAATCCGACTCCATGTCTCCCTGATAGCTAGTTTTTAGATAAGCTGTTTGACTGTCTTACATTGTCTAGTGTTAGATCAAAGCTAACTTCATCAACCCTGTGATGAATGACACGATTGCATCATAGCTGATAAATGATAACGCCTAGGTAGTTCCCCTTAAACAACTACTCAATGTTTTGTACTCTTTGAGAAGTACTCAAGATAGTACTGTGACATGTCAAAGTGGAGTTGGGGAGCAGCAGAGAAGTCGAATCTTGTTTTTAAAGTTTTGTAAGGAATATATTCAAACCAGATATATTCTTGCTGAAATAGAAGATCAAATAGCCTGACTACTTACTACACATTGATCTTTGATTGCTACCATAAAATGAGTGACACGTTTTTAGAGATTACACTATATTAACAGAACAGTATTACTTTCACATTGTTTAATGAGTGCTGTGTTTTTTGCGTGATCGTTTTGGAAGTGATTGACTGCATTTCTTAAATACTTTACAGCTTCTGCCATGTCTTTGTTTAAGACTCACAACGATTAACACGGATGAATTAAGTAGTTAATTCATACATTATGTTATTAAGCAAGTCAAATGTCAAATACATTTGGCATCCTTTTCTACATCTTAAGACCTTTTTGTTTTCTGACCAATAGCTATAAAGATCTAAGCCAATGTTTAAAATGCTTTAAACTTGAGTTGACATGCCTATCTGAAACTGATGTTTTGTAGGAAGAGCGTTCACTTTAGTTTAGACCTAGAGCATTCGGGATGTTTGTGGCCATCCTCTTCAAGACAACACATCTCTTTAATAAGTTGAGCCCTTTATGACGGGGGTTCCCAACCTCTATTGTGCCAAGGACCGGCAGATCCAATACAAATCCTCGACCGGTTGTCAATTTTAACTGATTTTAATATTTACTCACCACCAGCAGGTAGCAACAGAGGCTACTTTTATGTAACAGCCTGAACAAACACTAGAACAATATGCATCCAAAACATATTAACAACGTTTAAAAAAGAACCGGTGTCGTTTTTTGTTTTTTCAGAAAAACGGAAAACCAAAAAAACGACGTTATTCAGTTTTTTTTAACCTTGTTCGTTCCGGTGCACTCCGACAGCATTTAGCACTACATCGAGATTAGGATTAAACTTCTTTTGGGAACACCCGCATATAACTATGGAGTTAGCCAGATGTGTGTAAATTACTGTTCATTGTCATTTGAAAACAAATGCCGGTGTCGGACGGACACAAACACACCGAACACTCCTCTTCCTACTGGGCGCACCGGTAACTTTCTCGTGTGCACGAGAGGCTGAGACCAGGCTGAGCCGCCGAATCCCTCGGAACATCATAAAAGCCATTTTCAACGGTTTTCTGGTGGAAGATTAACCAGGCTACTGGATGAAATAATATGACTGGTATCGGTGCGAAAAGTAAACACTTTTTGAAAACAATATTATGATGATTTTTTTTATATATGTTTATAATTCTGCAAATATTACGATAAACTCACAGCTATTTCACGGCCCGGCAGTAACACCACCGGGGGTTGGGAACCCCTGCTTTATGACAGTTCTTTACTTTAATGTAATCTTAACAGTTTTATAAGAAAACATCTATACCATAGCCGTTAGTTTACTGACTTGAAGCTATGACTATTACATGTTTTTGCCATGTTTGAAATCTTTAGAACATTTTAAAACCACAACAACCATGACAAAGATAGTAGTGTTTCATTAGTGAAGTGACTGACCAGATAACTTGCCTGAAAATATAGATTTGGGTAAATTAAGGAAGTTGGATGGGCATTTGCAATGTCAACCAGCAAGCTGTCTGTGGTGGCAACGATTATTTTAGTCACAATAAGTGTTTAAATACAGTTTCTTCACGGCACATGAGTTAGGAATTGGCCTTAGAGTTGTACAGTATATTAATACATTGTATTATATTATCTATATTTATATAGAAACGTACGCAGATGTGTCGGTGTAGTGCTGTGTGCTCGCCTGCTCACTTGAATGTAGGCCATAGACCAGGCCACAACCTGTGCTTTCTCTTGTCTGCTTGTCTTCCTTTACTGGCTTTTCCCATTTCTCCTCCTATCACCTCCCTCTTCACATCATTCTACAATACATGTTTATTGATCTTAGTTTCCAACAGAATGAAATCCCCTAATCTAATTTGTCATGTGTCTGTGTATCCTGCAGAGTTTAAGGAGGCATTCCTGCTGTTCGACAGGACGGGAGATGGCAAGATCAGCTTCAGTCAGTGTGGGGACGTCATGCGGGCCCTGGGCCAAAACCCCGTCAACGCTGAGGTGCTCAAGGTCCTGGGCAACCCCAAGGCTGAGGGTGAGATGGAATACTAAACACACTGAGGAGGTGTAGGTCTTAAATGTACATAAATGATTAGAAAATGATCTTATTCTCTTTCGATTGCACAGTTGTGTGTTGCAGCTAGAGACTTACCGCATTTATTCTGTCTTCTTGCAGAGATGAACATGAAGATGCTGGACTTTGAGCAGTTCCTGCCCATGTTCCAGGCCATCGCTAAGAATAAAGACCAGGGCTCCATGGAGGATTTTGTAGAGGGACTGCGTGTCTTTGACAAGGAGGGCAACGGCACAGTAATGGGAGCAGAGCTTCGTCACGTGCTCACTACGCTAGGTGAGCTACATTTCCATCCTCCTTATTAGGTATCGAGATAAGAATGATTTTGAGTTGATTCTAAGTTTACACACTATATTAACAATCTTTAATGTATGTGATTATTATGATGAAATGTAAAACTGAATGTACATGGCATCAAAATAAATTGTTTTTATCTTTTATTCCCCATATCGTTCATTTGTGACATCCCTCATCACTTTTTAATAAAGACTGTAGTATCATCAATATTGTTAGAATAAATATGTTCTGTCTTTTAGGTGAGAAAATGTCAGAGGAGGAAGTTGAAACACTCTTGGCGGGACACGAAGATGCAAATGGCTGCATCAACTACGAAGGTGAGAGAGAAATAAACAACATAGGATACTTACTTGATGCGGTTGCTACAAACCTGCAAAGTGTTTAATGAAACCATCATAGCCAGCCTTGGCATTGTGATAATGACTCCTCAGTCATGCGTTATACTGTGTGCGCTGTGGGAGATGCTGATCATCATTGGAAACACCCTTTAGCGTACTAAACTGTCACTGCAGTTCTGCTTTATTTAGCCTGTGATGAGCTGGTTATCCATCCATGTTGCTGTTACTGTCTTTTGATGTGCCTTTCCACTTGTGGCTAATTGGTGCATTGGTGCATTGATATCCGCTGACAGTGTGTCAACTGTTCTTCTTCCACAGCGTTTGTCCGCCACATCATGTCAGGCTGAGGGCTGGTATTTGGTATTTGGTATTTGGTTTACCATGAGATGGCACTTCAAGGCTTTCCTGCATTTTAGTTGTTAAATAATCCAATCCCATTAGGCCCTTCTAACACTGATCGCCTGTAGTGTGCCCTTTATATTTGCAAACGGGAACAATGTCCTTTTGCAAAGTAGGTGTGGGGAAAGCCTGGCGGACCCGCTCATCTCTCTCTCTCTCTCTCTCTCTCTCTCTCTCTCTCCTCTCTCTCTCTCTCTCTCCCCCTCTCTCTCCCCCCCCCCCCCTCTGCTGTCTTGGCCCCTAGCTGCAGCATGCCCCTCTGCATGTGTCTGGGGCCCCCTCAGTTTAAGACACACAAGGAAGTGACTGGTTTTATTCAGGGGAAGCCTGGTGGCCATTGGCGAGTTATTTGACGGGTGTGAAGGTCGCAAGGCAGCGCTTCTAATCTCATTTGCTTGTCATTGCTGCTATTCAAATAGGCTTCTTCCTCTGTCGGTGTTAGAAGTGATGCTTCTTCTTAATCAGATGAAATAGACTGTGACATTATAGAGTTTGAATACAGCCACCAGCTTTGGGAGAGTAGACCAGTCCCTTTTCCTACTAACAGAGAAATGCAATACGTTGCTCTTTTGTGCTGATGGAAGCTGATTTCGTAGCTGGCCGCTCTCTGACTGGACTTAAACTCCCTTGATCTTCTCCCCCTTTCTCTGCTTCTCAGCTAGAGGAAAGCATACAGCAAGGATGGCTTCTCTAACTAGCTCCTCTTGGATCATAGACCCTGCCAAATGCTCTGGCTAAATAGGAGATAGAGATGATTAACTCACCTCTTTCTCTCAGTACACTCTATAACCCTTTCTCCTTTGGGTAGACGGAATGTGGGGGATCTGCCTCCAAATGCAGCATCTCCTACCCAGTAACGCCAGACCTGGCTGAGGAGGGGGTCTCTGCCAATATCTAGACAACGATCCTAACTCTTGTCTTTCTCTCTCCTCTCCTTTACAGAACTCGTCAGGATGGTCATGAACGGCTGAAGACGAAGAGCATCCAACGGTTTTTTTTTTATCCTGTCACATGTACCCTCGTTTTGCAGTTAGCTTCAACAGCCCCCCATCCTTTTCCATGGATTAGTTTTCCACCTTTAATTTAAGAAGTGCCTTTACATTCCCTAAAAAAGACCACAAATGGCCCTGGCTATTGCTGCCAGGTCCGTTCACATGTGTGACCAACTTGTATGCATTCATGAGTCTTAAAGCTAGCATTGTTTGCAATAACATTCCAAGATGCAGCACTAAGGATGACATGAATTGATAATGATATACTGTAAATGTTGATACTACTGTGTCAATGTTGGATAGGATATTAATATATATATAAACAGTATACATGTCGGCAACCTACTTTATCATTGGCTAAGACTTGCTTTGGCTGAGGAACCGATCCTGCAGTAAACCGGTATATTCAAAGCCATACTATCATGAGGTAGAATTAAACATTTCAAAAGTGTTCCCAAATTTTGTTGCTGCATTTAAATAAATGTTTTTTCCTGAAAACTCAACTTGGTGGTTTCAATGTAATTGTTTCGGTTTGATCTCACTGCAATGCATCGATGATTATACATTGACACAAGAGGGCAGTGTTGCTGCTTGAATCTGATGTGGTGAAAGGACTAGTTTTTAATCAGAATATTCAGTTCGAAATACAAAAGGCTTATATTGATCTGCCATCTATGCTATTTGTTAACTAAATGTAGAATTCAATGCACATCATGAGTGTATATTTTGGTGCTCAAGCCAATATAATTTATTATTGACGGAAACAATTCAAGGTTTCTCTTATTGGTTAACATTGTTTAGTGACATTGTAAACTCTCACTTTCAGCCCCAAAATGTCCATGTTCATAACTTGTGGCCAAGCTGTAATTTTTACACGGAGTGATTCGGTGACAAAGCACCAAGATGTGAGCAGTAGAACGCTGTTTGGTGGGTCCCTGGCCTTTTCTTCATTTTCCTCTCAAGCAGCCACAGCTATTTCTCCTCATTAGGCACACCAGCCATTGGAGTGTGCAGCTCCTATGTGTGGGCTAAGGTTCAGGTGGGTGTCATAGTCCACTGCTGAATAGGTTGTCCACTAATTACTCGGTGTGTATGTGTGTGGTCGATGGAAGTCAAGGCTATTGATTATTTTAATCCTCCTATTTGTGAGTCTGTGATCCTCGTGGCTCTGCATTCGACAGGGGAATCACTAATGGGCCTCAGCGCAGCCTGTCTCAGACCTCTCCCCGTCCAATTAACTTTCAACTGGAATCTGCCGGGGGCTGGGCCCGGGCGCCGCTACATCCTTCTCTCTCCGCTCGGGAGCAACAGATTCGCAAAATCCTTTAAGTCTAGAATGCCATCAACTCTTGTCTCTAATTAGACACTTTTCCTTTTTTCTAGTATTCAAGATTCATTCTCTCTTACAGATGATGTCTCTTTCTCACTGATCACAAACTATTAAAGTGGCAATGTTAAAATAAAAATCATTACATTAATAAACTGGTCCAATTATAACAAAGTGTGGAAATATTTTTCCCCGGACTATAGTTTGAAATATTGCACACAGTTGTGATTTGTAAGGAAGAAAATATACCCAGTGTGATTAATCAAACTTAGATTTAGTCGGCTAAATTATTCCCTGCCATTGATCAAATATACTATGTATTCAGGAATATAAATTCACTGTGAGATAATTCACACTGATTTTCATAAAATCCCTGTAGTATCATCAATAGATTGAGAGAAAAGCACAAATGTTACTTGTGTAAGATTTCACAAATCTCGTGATGTATTTCTTTTTTATTTGTGGGCTCTAACAAATGATCTTGGTACACTTTTTTTAAACAATGTCAAGCCTCATTTGACAACGAACCAATTGTGTTAGTTTGTACAATTGATCCTTATATTGTTACATTTGAAATGTACAAACCATCTGTATTTTGTAGACCCTGGGTGTATTATAAGCAGAGATCGATAGAGCAGTATGAATCTTTGTGTCTTGAGACATATTGGAAATCCATGTTGAAGCAGGCGGCGGATGTGGTACACCCCTGCTGCTTCGATTTTCAGCTGTAAGTCCACGCAGACATGTCGTATATCTAATTCTCACTATGTCCGAGTGGTCACTCCAAATAAAACTGAACAAGGGTCTGCATATGTGTATGACTGTCAAACGTACAAGCCTTTATTCAGCCCTGACATTGACCACGGCAAAAAAAACATGCAAGAAAACACACGAGTTGGGTATAGATATTTTAATAGCAATTGTCTACTCTGCCGATTCAACATACCAGATAGCCCATTCCAGGATAACTGTTTATACATGTGATGATACTTTGACAGGGTCTCTCAAAAATAAAGTACCAAGTAGATATGGCAGTGTTATTACAGTAACGTGCCTGTAATGTATTATACAACATTTATTGAAAGTAAAACACTGCAGCTCTTACTTTTCACAGCCTCATTATATTACAGTATTTATGTATCCATTCATACATACTGTCCCCCCCAACACACACACAATATAGAGGGTATGCACTGACATTACTTTTCCATCTGAAAACATCAGAACATTATTCAGAATAACAGGCAAAAAGGCAAAACAACATCCTGCATCATTGCTCCTGTTTTTGAGTGAAACTGCAAAACCCCAAAACAAACAAGTATCTCTTTAAGTTAAAGGCAGTTGGAGTTAATACCAATAGACATTCTGATCGTTTGTCAACAGGTTTGAACACATACACATATATCACCTTTTATTTTGAAAAACTCTAAGCAGCTTTTTTCCTAGTTTACCATAGAGTATATCCCTTTGTCTGAGGTACAAGCTGTAAAGGTCATCATCATCATGAGTGTTTATTAATACATTTTGACAAAACCATTTCACAGTAACACATAATTGAAATGAAAGATGATAAATACTTAATTCAATAGCGTTTATAACATATGATTTTACCCCAAAAAGTTCAACATACCGACGAAAAAATGCTACTTTAAATCAATGTTTTCCTGTATGGATTATAGTTCTTTCTGCATATGGTAAAAAAGATAGCTCTAAATGCTTATCAATTTAAGATGCATATTTTATGTTTTTGCCACCTTTTGCCTTACATAAACGGTGACATGTGCATACCCTCCATGTCAACAATGTACTTGGCAATTAGAAGTTTATCACACACAAATTCCATCCATAAAATGTGTTGTGTGTGTGTAATATGTTTTGTTTTATCTTGATGTGATGTACTGTGTCATTATGGAAACAGGAACTAAAGGTGAAACATATGGGTTTTATTCAGACAGCGTTATTTTAATCAGTATGTTCCCAATGCAGGGTGAATCACAACAGGGATTACATTTCAACTGGTGTTATTCACTTCAGGGAAATATTTTACAATGATGAGTTGCAAAAATATAGGCTATGCCATTTGATCAGAGGCCATTGGAATGGATAGCAGAAATCTAAAAAGTAAAGACTATGACAGATTCGTTTCAGCTTAGTCATCTTGTTGAATGGCACACTCAATACCATTATTGCAATACAAATCAATTGAACTCATGGTGTTTGATATATTCTGGTTCTCACAATAATAGGTTAGATGGAACACGCTAACGTTTTTTAGATATTTCATAGCCGCAATGTGCAATTGTTATGTATATACTATATATATATATATATACTTTACATCTTCTGACGTTTATAAAGGGGTGCCAGATAATTGCAGTTGTTCATGATGACTGGCTCAGAATCACGCAGCTGGATTCATCCCACTTATCTCAGATTTTCACTCGATCTTTGCCTCTGTTGTAATCTGTTGTAGTGTGTGTGTGTGTGTGTGTGTGTGTGTGTGTGTGTGTGTGTGTGTGTGTGTGTGTGTGTGTGTGTGTGTGTGTGTGTGTGTGTGTGTGTGTGTGTGTGTGTGTGTGTGTGTGTGTGTGTTTCTATGTGTGCATTTATTTGCATAATTACATTTAACTGGGAATGTGTGTGTGTGTATGTTGGTGTCCATTTTCTGTAAGGAATGGTTATATTCAGTCTGGATAGATGAGGAAGCCGGAGAAGGTGCTGTACTTGTTTGTGTTCCCTCCGTGGACCTTGCCTCCGTCCAGCTGCACACACACCTCATCACCCACGTCCAAATGCAGGATCACACTGTTGGAGGCGTAGTCGTAATTCTGATCAGCGTCCTGAGCGATGGCGCTGGCTCTCACCTGTCACCAACAGAGGACACACGCATTGACAATTAGAACATGGACGAAACTGAACAAACACTTGCAAATGTCACCGCCACTAACTCAACAGCTCAGGGAACTCAGCAGCATTTTAAATTAATACTATCTCATTCCTTTATCACATTTTATCATATTCTGTAGGCTGAGTGATGATCAATTATTTACAGCTTTCAAATGAGACCCTCGTCAGTATGACATCGCCTCCGCATTCATGCTGGATAAACAGATAGATGGGACTGTGACCTGTGACCCTAAAGGTGGGCTGAGAACACATCCCCTCTGCCTGTTATCGATCAGCTGTGGCTGTGGTGAAGGGCCGAGGATGGAGATACGATTGGGTTTTGGAGATAAGCAGACTCACTGGGGACAACAGGTTGTCTATGGGGAAACTACCTCAGCTGAGAAGCAGCATAACTATCCATACCAGCTATTGACCTGTTGCTTATGATCCCGGGCCAGCTCAATATGCATGATATTGAGTGGCTATGCCAAAGCCAGACAACTTCACATTTGAATGCCGTGTGTGAGCTCGGTGTTATTGACCGAGCAGCTGTGGATCTTTACTTGTTTGTTAACACATTTAATTGGGTTTACTTGTTGTAGACATTTAAATACACATGCCTAGATTGCAACATACTAAGCCTAAAGGAGATCACTGCTTTTTTATGTTTCTTAAACTGGCATCGACATTTAAATACTATGTTTATAGGTCTGCCATGAATGCTTTCGATAAAAAAACACTTTTCATATATAGATAGATAGATAAAGTATAACCATACAATAGGTTGCATTCCTAAAGGCTTCCTTATTAGGATGTATCAATATTTCTGTGTGGCAGTTCCAATCATCAGACATATGTCAGCCATCAGTGGCCTTGTGTCTGGCTCAGTGTCCATCTACGGTGGGAGCACTCAATCTGTGTCAGCAACCAGACAACCCACGCACATCTTCATGACAGCCACAGAATATGATCAGCAACTCAACTACCATCATGTCATTCCCTTCACTGGGGCCCTCTTTCTCCCCATAGAGTATGCATCAATTTGAAAACAGTCAATCACTGAGCAACAGAGCCTGAATTACAGTAACTAAAAAAATATGCTCTTTTCCCGTTCCACCTTTGCCTTCGTCTGAGCCATTTTGCTCAACATATATCACAGTAGAGTTGTATTCTTGAAGAATCTCGTTTAATTTGGCATATTACTCTCAATGAATATAAGAAAGCACTGCGTAAAGCGAGAGCAGCCTACTACTCTTCATTAATAGATGAGAATAAGAATAATGCAAGATTTCTTTTCAGCACTGTAGCCAGGCTGACAGAAAGCCATAGCTCGATTGAGCCTTCTATTCCCATAGCACTCAGTAGTAATGATTTTATGTGCTTTTTTAAAATTGTTACTATTAGAAACAAAATTAATGACCTCTTGCCTTTGACCAGTATAGTGTTATCAACAGCTCCCGGAAACGTAAGTTCTAATATTACACTAGATAGTAAACTAGAATGCTTTTCAGCCATTAACCTTGAACAATTAAATTAAATGATTATCTCTTCTAAACCATCAACGTGTATGTTAGACCCAATTCCAACTAAACTGTTGAAGGAAGTTTTTCCATTAATTAGCACTTCTTTATTGAATATTATGAATATGTCTTTATTATCAGGCTATGTTCCACAATCATTCAAAGTAGCAGTGATAAAACCGCTTCTTAAAAAGCACAACCTCGATCCAGAGGTTTTAGCCAACTATAGACCTATTTCTAATCTTCCTTTCCTCTCAAACATTCTTGAGAAAGCGGTTACAAATCAGCTGTGTGATTACTTAAAAAACAATGATTTATTTGAAGACTTGTCTCTATTCTTGTTTTGCTCGATCTCAGTGCTGCATTTGATACTATCGACCATGATATCCTATTGCAAAGATTAGAGCACTTAGTTGGCATAGAGGGAACTGCTTTAGGCTGGTTTAGGTCCTATCTATCTGAATGCTCTCAGTTTGTACGTGTCAACGATGAATCTTCCACGCAAACCAAAGTTAGCCATGGAGTGCCACAGGGCTCAGTGCTCGGACCTATTTTGTTCACATTATATATGCTTCCGTTAGGCAATATTATAAGGAATCATTCTGTAAACTTTCATTGTTATGCGGATGATACTCAACTATATTTATCAATCAAGCCTGATGAAATTAATCATCTAAATAAAATTCAAGACTTAAAAACATGGATGACCTTACATTTTTTGATGTTAAACACGACCAAAACTGAAGTTATTGTACATGGCCCGAAGAATCTACGAAACAAATTATCTAAAGATATACTAACTATGGATGGCATTAATTTGGCCTCCAGTGAGACTGTAAGGAATCTTGGTGTTATATTTGATTTATCCTTTAGCGCCCACATAAAATCAATTTCAAGGACCGCCTACTTCCATCTACGTAACATTGCAAAAATCAGGCATATTTTGCCTCAAAACGATGCAGAGAAACTAGTCCATGCATTTGTTACTTCAAGGCTGGATTATTGTAACTCCTTATTATCAGGGTGTACCAATAAGTCAGTCAAGTCGCTTCAGCTGATTCAAAATGCTGCAGCTCGTGTACTAACCAGAGTTAGGAAAAGGGACCACATTACTCCTGTTCTGGCTGCCTTACACTGGCTCCCTATAGAACACAGGATATAATTTAAAATTCTTATTCTCGCCTACAAAGCCCTTAATGGGCAGGCGCCATCTTACCTTAAAGAACTCATTATACCCTACTGTCCTACTAGGGCATTGCGTTCCAAGAATGCAGGGTTGTTGGTTGTTCCTAGAGTCTCTAAAAGTACAATGGGAGCCAGAGCCTTTTCTTATCAAGCTCTACATTTGTGGAATCAGCTTCCAGTTTGTGTTCGGGCGGCAGACACCCTATCCGTTTTTAAGAGTGCGCTTAAGACCTTCCTTTTTGATAAAGCTTATAGTTAGGGCTGATTAGATTCAGCCCCTAGTTTTGCTGATATAGGCTTAGTTTGTCGGGGGACATCTTACTTCTTCCTTCTCTCTGTCTATACCTGTGTACTCTCATGTTCCGATTAACCCAGCTTCCCCAAATGTCTTTATTTTTGGTGTCTATATACGCCGGGATCCGGAGTCATGGATGATCCTGCGCTCCTGTGTCCTGGATCGCGAGCCCTGGATCTTGAGTCGTGGCTGTGGTCCTGGATCATAGGTCTTGGATGGATATCCTCGTGGATTCATCTTCCTATTATACACACATGCATTTCCAAACATTTGGTCTACCTATGTTGCAAATGTATTATCTTTTCAATTTACACACGGCATCTATTGCACGTCTGTCCGTCCTGGGAGAGGGATCCCTCCTCTGTTGCTCTCCCTGAGGTTTCTCCCATTTTTCCCTTTAAACTGTGGGTTTTCTCCGGAAGTTTTTCCTTGTACGATATGAGGGTCTAAGGACAGAGGGTGTCGTATTGTCATACTGATATTCTGTACAAACTGTGAAGACCACTGAGACAAATGTAACATTTGTGATATTGGGCTATATAAATAAACATTGATTGATTGATTGTATTCAATTTCCTAGACACTGTCTGTAGGTCCCTATATAAAATTCCCGTCAGCGATGTTACATCCAACACACGCACCAGCCAGATTCATTAAGGGAAAAGAGTAGCAGATCTTCGGATGCTTCACCGCTCAACTACACATAAAACCAACCGTAGCTATTATTTCTCTACTACAACAGCCTTGATTCATTCGATTTGAGATTTTGTAGTTCACATGTTTTTTTTTAGGCGCCTCTGCCTCTGGCTATATTTCTCACTGCGGAGCTATTCAGCTAAGCTATTCAGCATTATTATTTTTGTTCATTATGTTGCAAAAGTTAAATAGAATTGTAAGAAACGTTGCCTTAGCAAGGTTGAAATAACTGTCAGTTACAGTAACGCCTGCTTCTCAATCTCTGAAGATATATAACAAACTGCGTTGAATGTGGAAAAGAGAGACGTGCCTGATCAGAGAACCAGAAACTGTGTAAAGAAAATAACATATTCCCAAGGGTTGTAAGTAAATAAATACATAATAATATAGTTGGCCTATAGCTCAGGATTTCATGCAGTTCTGTAAAAAAAACTAAATGAAATTGTTACGTTAAATGTTGAATTATTATTAGAGAAATTACCTATTTTTTACACTCACAGGGTAAGGCAAAAGGAATCAGGCGGATTTTCATGAGAGTAGATAGAGAGTAGCATGGACCCAGGGAGAACCCATTAAATGTTGCAGTGGATTGGCCTTGGCAGTGGTCGGCCCACTCCGAATGCCCTTCTAGTATATTTATCTGTTTATGCTTGTTTATTTTTGTTCCATCCGTGTTCTTCAGAGGAACATAACAATTCACAAGAGAAATATTCTCTTCTAGTCTGGGTAGCAGGCAACATTGATCATTTAGAAAGATGTACTTCATTATTTTTGTATTAAATCAGAGCCATGTGTTACTCAGGCAGCCCGATTATTATTTTGTAACACTACAGTGTTAACAAATATCACTATAGGCCTAAGAAAGAGTAGAGTATATAAGTATATACTCTTTCTTAGGGTCCCATAAGACCATCTCTCAAAAACTGACACCAATCCATTGTCATCTGTAAAGGTTATATTGTTGTTCTGCTTGACATGTGTAGTGACAGCCAATAACACATTTGCATCTTTGGCTGCAGCTGACATCAATGGTGTTGTTGTGACTTTCTATCGACACAAGGCATATGTCATCCTCCTGCTCATTATTTTGGCAACAGTGTATCAGAGGGAGATGTATGGAGATCTTTCCCCCCTCAGGCCTTCACAGATACTCATGATTTAATGCATTAAAGTGTGGCTGAATATTCCACAAGAAAATAATATTTGTCAGTCAGTGTAGAGATCATTTTGCCAATATATGATATATGAATTGGTACTTCAGCCGATATTCCTGTGCTTGAAGAATAATGCAAGCCATCCATTAATGCAGATGCCAGACAGAGAGGCATGAGGGAGCAGTGGTGGGATTAGGACAGGAAGCCGACAGAGGAGATGGATACGGCTGGAGGACACAGGCTGATCCGTGTGAACCAGGCAGCCGACTGCGCTGATCCTGGAGCTGTTGGAGTTGTGAGCCATGATGCAGGGGCCCCCAGGGTTTGCCCGTGGCTGTCTCTGTCTTCGCCTAGCCCTTTCATAATATGGCCTCCAGTAAACACAACTTGGAGCAGAGGGGCCACAGCTAGGAGGAAGGAGTA